>NC_065519.1:16149174-16199583 GCF_006386435.1 Epinephelus moara
GTGGCCCAACCAGTTATTAGGTTTAGGGGGCAAACACTTTTTCACACAGGGCCATGTAGCTTAGGATTTTTTTCTTCCTCATTAATAAAACCCTTCATTTAAAAACTGCATTTTGTGTTTACTTGTGTTATCTTTGACTAATGTTTAAATTTGTTTGATGATCTGAAACATTTAAGTGCGGAAAACATGCAAAAAAGTAAGAAATCAGGAAGGGGGCAAACACTTTTTCACACCACTGTATATCATTGTTTCTAAAGTTAGGGAGGTGGATGGGATGTAGGATGCCGTTAGATGACACTGCCGACCACTGTTTGAGACCAACAAACAACAAAACTGGTTGTCTTTTAACGAAACTTTGGCGGCATTTCCTGCTGGGATTGTGCAACCAAAACTGGATATTTAAAAGGGTAATTGTGTAGGACTTTAGTGGATCTATTCGCAGAAATTGAATATTTTGTAATAAATATGGTTTCTTGCTGTTTATATCTACATAATGTCACAGTTCAAGTTTCTTAGGTTTTTAATTTTACTTTGACACATCTCTACTCATTTCAGATCACTTCACTTCCTGCCCCTGTGAGTTTTCCCTCCCTTCTGATGATTTCACCTGTGTCTGATTGTCTGTCTCGCCCTGATTAGTCCCACCTGTGTCTCGTTATCCTTCCCCTAACCAGAGTATTTAGTGTGTCTTGGTTTCTCTCAGTGCCTGTTCATCTTAGCTCCTTGTGTGTCTAGCATTCTTGCTTGTTTCCCTGTGTCCTATTCTTGGTTTTTGGTTTTTGCCTGTTGATTGACTCTGACTCTGCCTCATCCCTATTGAATTAGTTTGCCTCCACTGATTGTCCTTCTGTGTACCGGACCTACCTTTTGACCAGTGAAGACTGTGCAATTTTACCTGAACTGTCTCCAGAGTTGTACCCTGGAAATCCAGAGTTCTCGCAAGAGCACAATTTGAATTTGCTCAGCGAGTCACTCTGGCAATCAGTAATGATGCTCATTACCCATGCCACTGGAGCCGAGCTGCACCAATCACATCGGTGTATCTGATATAGGCGGGCCAGAGGCGAGCTAAACAGATGACGACAGCGCTGCGACGACGAAGTCCGGAATCAGTCAGCAAACATTACAAGATGGCTACGGATGAACACCAGTTGTTTGAAATGGCTTTGGCCGCTACAATGAACAAGTTAGACTTGGCTTTTTCTCTAAAAGAGGAACAGAAGATGGCGCTCGAATCTTTCCTTTGCAAGAAGGACGTTTTTGCTGTTTCGCCGACCCGATACAGCAAGAGTCTAATCTACCAGTTAGCTCCGCTGGTAGCTAAGCGCTAAGTATTGTTATGATTGGTCGTAGTATTATCCAGTTGCGCGCAGTGATATTTTCAAATGCATGCTTGGTGCCGCCCCTCGAGTTGGGCTATTTTCATTACTCATAGCCAGACCCTAAATCTTTCTAGATTTGGGTCTGGATTTCCAGACTACCAGAGTTGTGCATTTGAGACCACTCTCACCTGGTTCAAAGACTGGCTCGAGATCATCGTGTCATTCGCATTTTCGCATTGACCACCGTAGTTGGCAGCCCCTCTGCAATGACCCGAATAGTGTTGGAAAAACACAAATTCTTAACTTGAAACTGCTTTATTCAGTGTTTTTAACAGTTCTAATCACTGGATCCATTTGTTTTGGAGAGGCAGAGACCTCTGCTGATAATTTGGCTCCTGAACACTGAAGGAATCCTAACCAGGAATTCACACTTGACATGGGAGAAGCTTGTTGCAATCTGCAGTCCTCACTGCTTGTTGCCACTAAATTCCACACACTGCTCATTTAAGCAAAAGCAGTGTTTTTTGTGCCTAAACAAGCGCACGTGAACCACAACAATATTTCAACATATCCGCCAGATAATAATGTACAAATGTTACATATCTGTGGTTTGCAGAAATGGACAATGCCAACATTTATTCTGGCTGCATGGTTACCTTGTTTATTGCCAATTTCAGAGGAAGGACTTACTGCTTGTGTGTGAAAGACAGAAAAAAAAGCTTCAAAAGTGTGTTTATGTGTTGCAATTCCATGTCATACTTTATTAAAGATCGTCATTAGTATGTAAAATTCTATTTGTAGAATATTTACAGGTCACATTGATCCAAAATGTTTGGTTGATTTGATCAGAGGATTGGCAGAGGTGTCCCATAACATCCCAACATACATACACACCCTCATTGAGATAATGCATTCTCTAGCCACTTACCCTACCCTTAACCATCACAACTTAATGCCTACCCCTAACCCTTACTCTAACCCAAACCTACTTAACCTAAACCCTAAAACCAAGTCCTTACCCTCAAACAGGCTTTTAAAAAGTGAGGAGGGGCCAAAATGTCCTCTTTTTGCAAAAATGTCCTCACTCTGTTGCTAAAATACCTTATTTGGTCCTCACTGTGTAGCATGTACAAGTACACACACACACACACACACACACACACACACACACACACACACACACACACACATTCAAAGACCTCAAACTGTAAACGTGTAGGGTCTACTGTACCGCTGCTCTCTGCATGTTGCTCTGAGTTTCCTATAAGCCTCTGTAAAGCTATATTTAATTCAAGGATATGTGAAAGATTTTCCATCAAAAGTGAATGACTTCACTTCGTTCCTTCAATAAAATATAGTCATCTCCTGAGTTTAAATGTGGAAAAAAGGAGGTCGGCGAAAACACGAGAACTCCAATCTGGTGTTGAACAGCTTAAACTGTTTTCATCAATGTGAAATGAAGACTCAAACTCCTGGATGATTTAAATCAATTTACATTCACAGAGTTAAAATTGGTTTTAAATTCTTAAAACAAACGTGTGCACATTCATGATTAATGTCAGCTTTAATCCAGTTATCATGCAGTGCACTCTTGTTAAGAGGACACTGAGTTAATTGAATGTTTACTATAACTGTCTGGTTTCTGAAGGCTTTCTGCAAATTGTAAATCTATTTTTTTGGTGTGCTTTTACTACAAATGGGAGATTAAATTCCCCAGTAACTTTTCCTATCACGATTAGAAACAATTCACAATTTCTTTAGATATTGCCACATAAGAGGTGCTGTTCAACGCCTGTGACACAAATAACACAGGTTTACCACTTATATGAACACTAACATACCATACTTCATCTATTTTTCAGGTATTATGAATATGTTATAAAGTGTGATGTAAGCCGTATACAATAGAATTTAGTCCCACATAAAACACGATCATGTAAACATGGCTTATTCTTGTTGAAGTGAACTTCTGACCATAACAAAATGAACGATTGCAACCATGATAACAGTGTACTTCTAAAAACAGACACTCGTCTTGATTGACATGCTGGACATCAGAGGAATAGCCTTGGCAGCTCTCTGAGGCCCAGTGAGTGAAAAAAAAGCCAGCAGAAATTCTTGCACTCTACCCAGCTGTGTTACTTCTTCAACTGTGGGACTGCCGTGATCCGATACAAGTTCTGAGTGTGCCAGCTTGTGTGTGTGTGTGTGTGTGTGTGTGTGTGTGTGTGTGTGTATTGATTGGTGTAGCCCGGGGTGGAGTATTAGAAACTAGCTGTATGTTTTCAGCCTGCAGGCGCAGCAGCTTGTGCAAGTTGGCATCCAAATACCTCTCAGGAGAACGGCCTTCCTTTTGCGGGTCAATGGATTTTATACGCCGACTAGCAACAGTAAGGCATGTAAGCTAACGCAGACTAAAAATAAACCTTTTAACAGGGAGCCGTTCCTCTTGGTAAAAAGCTTGGGCATTTAGATAAACTACACATTTTTTTTTTACTTCCAGCATGAGTTTACAAAAAGACGCCACCTGAAGCACTACCTGGGTACACATTGTGCCCTTTCCACTGATGTACCTCATGAAAGAGGAAGTGACTTGCAATAATAAAGACAAACCTGTGCTATAATTTAATGCCTCTGTGTAGTGACACTTTACAGGATCTGAGCTAGAACACCCAGCTAAAAAGACAAGTCAAATGATATTTTTTGTATTTCTGTCCCAACCAAACTCCACTTGGTTGTGCTCTACAGGAACCACTCTACCTCACTGCATTCTTAAACTTAAATAAATTAAGTGATTTAAAGTATATTCTTCATATTGTATATTCTATAGATAGTCTATAGCAGTGGTTCCAAACTGGTGGGTCGTGGTCTAAAAGTGGGTCGCTGGTCCATTCTGAATGGACCTCAAGTGACTGATGAATGTGTCAAGTTTGTAAAAAATACACCTTATTTTTGAAGTACATTCCGGCACAAGCTTTTATTTTGAAGTGCCGTTTCCTGTTGCAGAGTGAGTCATTAACAGACAGCTACATTACAGAGACAGCAAACTAGCTTGACAGGCCAAGCACAAGTATGGCGCTCAATATATATCTTCCTGAGGCCCTGCATCCCCATATGAGGACATCACATTCTGGGTTTGCTGCACCTTATACTTCATTCTACTTAACTCAGACCTGTTGTCCTCATCCGTGGACACTTTTTTGTGCCATCTAGTGGTAGTAAGACCACAATACATGCATCCATGTAAAAGCAAGATGGCAGCCATCTCTACCAAGTCAGTCTGTGGCTGATCCCGACACAAAAGTGGACAAGGTCCAAAACTTGATCACATTTAATGGCTGAAACATTGTTTATTTATAAATAATAATGTTTGTAGTTTGATATGGCAACACATTTGACCAATTTTAGCAACAGTAACAAGCTTTTAAAATCATCTTGCTCGAGGACATTGGGACTTTATTATCGTCTTATTTGAGGATGTTGGGACCAATTAGGTGCGACAGACATTGCTAGCTTGGAGTATGGATTAAGGAAAATTCATGCCGAAATTCCAAATGAACAAATCACAAGTTGTAGATTTGTTGTATTATTTGTAATTTAGTTTTTGCACAGCAATGTTGAGGTGATCAGTTTTAATCTTGTGACTATTAAGATAAACCCAACGTCCCCAGCTGAGGACATCTTTTTTTTTTCTCCAAACTACTACAAATTTCTTTCCTTCCTCATTCTCATTTTTGTTTGGAGTGCCTGGATTCTTTTCCTGACTACAAATACTTATCAGGTCCTACTGATCTGAAATAGCCAGGAGACATTAAAATGTATACCAAACAGCAGCTGAGGTCTCAGGAGGAGGACCTTGAATTAATGACTAAGGAGCAATCTGGACCCCATGGCTGGGGTCATGCCCCCCTATGTATTTAGAACGTGTGTATTGTTCCCCCAATGAAAACACAAAAAGTAGCAGATACACCATACACCATAAACTGATGCCCAAAAGGAACACATTGGTGCATTAAAATTGACCAGAATGCAGGAAATAAAGTGTGTAATGCTCAAAATTGTCTGGTTGAGGACCCCAAACCTTACATTTCATATGTGTCCCTCCCAGTGTTGAAACCTTGGCCCTTGTGTGCAGGCCCCACTCGTGCATATTTTTCACAAATTCCAGTTAAAAAAAGAAAAGAAACTTCTTTTTCCTGACAATGAGTCTCACTCCTCACAGTTGTTTACAGTAATTAACCTTTGCAAAGCCCACATTATTAAGGCTCATTTGCAGGTGTCCTTTGCAATAATTGAAATTTATGTAACCTTTTCAAGGAGCTCTGCCAAAGTGGAGATTTTTATATCACCAGTGCAGCTTTTCTTTGACTTACTGATTGTGTTCTTGGACAGTTTGGCAGAGGGAAAAAGGTCTTGGCAGATATCACCACCCAGTAGAAATCAGTTACAGAACATCAGAGTTTATGTGTGTGGATAGATTACCAAAAAGGACGAATCTGAGGGAGATGAAACTGACTGAGATGGTCACAACAGGATAAAGACAGACTGAGTTTACATGAGGCCAATGCTGTATTTCAAATGTTAGATTTTATGAGTCAAACATAGGAATCATAGAAAATTCACATCAATTATGGAGGGACCACCGTCAGGCATTGGCTTTTGTGTTTATGGATTACCTATAAGAGAAGTCAAAGACCTTTTGTTCAGGCCTGTTTATATAAGGTTAAGAGCATAAAACAGCTTGTCCTTACTGAAAGGCTAACATCTCACACACGGTGACTCTGAATGACGGCAGCGTCCAATAATCGACATGCATTGTGCTCTTGACGCACATAAAAACCCCATCAGGTTGTGATTCTGTGTTAAAGTGTGCCCTCCTCCTCTGATCTGTAACAATGGGCTTTGATTGCCTCTCCTGGGGAGCACTATAAATGGGGCTTCCCTCAACATGAATGTGGATCTTTGTGTGGGGCGCTGGATGTGCCCTCATGCATGAAGACGCCTGCTCGCTGCTGATATAAACAAGTGCTCAGCAAAAAATAAATAAAACAAGGTGGGGGGAAAATGTGCCTGAGGATGTGATAGGAGATGGAGGAGGGTGAGGGGGAGCAGTGGTGGAAAGTAACTAAGTACATATACTTGAGTACTGCATTCAAGTGAAATTTAGAGATACTTGTACTTTACTTGAATAATTCTATTTTATGCTATGATACATCTACTCCACTACAATTACCTGACAGCTTTAGTTACAGGTTACTTTTCAAATCGAGATTTTGTCCAGATTTTTTCAGTGTCTAGTTGGAGTCCCTTCAGATGTCTGTGTTGTTATTCCACCAAAGAGACATTTTCCCTCTAAACTTTCCAGGTTATTTTATCTAAATAAGACTGGAGAAAAAGTTGGAAAATGACAGACTGTTCTCATGCACTGTTCGTATGTATACCTACGAAAAATAATGCAACACAGTTGTAATCATGAGCCAGTGATTCGTGTGCATCCCACGTGATCAGGAAGACTGTGATCACATGACCAATGTGCTGCTGTTAGGGTTAAGAACAGGTGGTGGATGGATCAAACAAACCCAGGACTTTCCCCCAGGAAACTGGTGTTTGAAACCATGTGAGACCAAGACCCTTAAATTATTTGAAGGTATGCTAGCTAGCTAGCATAAATAAACGCACTACGTCCGTAAAACGCTGTGAATTGAGGTTTTTTTTGCCTTTAACAACTAATGCACATGGTTTGGTTTAGGATAAAAAGAACAGGGTTTAGCTTTATAATCTTACAGGATGCGAACACCGCTCTCTCAGGTGAAAGTTGGTGTTTGTTGGGCCCATCCACTGCCCCTTCCACCCACCCTACTTGGACTTTCGTCACCTTAACTTTTGTTTGTGTCTCACCGCGTTTGCCCCTGACACTGCTGAGGGCCATTCAGACTGGCTGTGTATTATGGCTTATTCGTCAGTGTCTGACGCCGCAAGTCATTGCCCAAGCACCGGATTTCAACAACTTCGGAGTGAGACCGGGTTTAAAGAGGTGGACTGCACAAGCAATTTATTACAACAGTGCCAATTCATTAAGATGGTGAACTCTAGTGGCCATAGTAATTATTAAAGGAGCAGAGGAGGAAGTGACGTGACGTGATGTAGCATAAAAAGTGACAAAGTCCATGTAACATTGTCCAAATATCAAAGAAGTCCCTATTTGGTGGGTGGGAGGGGCGGTGGATGGGTCACACAAACACAGGACTTTCACCCAGGAGACTGGCGTTCCTGTCCCAGAGTCAAGGTTGACCTCTTTAAATGACAAAATAGCCCGGTACGCTAGCATGTGTAGAATGCTATGCTAGTGACACATCTGAAGTATCTGACATGACAGAGGTACATTTTTTTATACAAAACCATGATGTTTTTCCTAAACTTAACCTCGTAGTATTGTTGCCTAAACCTAACAAGCAGTACTGCAACGTTAGCATTAGCAACGTCATGACATTAACAATATGTTTGTAACTGTAACCGTTAGAAAGGTAATATATGAAGTGGGGCCAGTCATATAGGACATTTTGGAAGTCAGTGGAAAATTACCTTTCATTTAGGTATGGGAGAGAGTTGTACATGAAGTAATTCATTTTTAATTTATTTAGTTTTAATGATACAATAATGTCATATCTGTTATGGGGGCATTTTACTGCGAGCAAGTACTTTTAATTTGATACTCTACATTTTTTTTATGATAATACTTTGGAGTAGGATTTTGAATACAGTAGTTTTACTTGTAATGGAGTTTGTTTACATTAACGTATTGGTAGTTTATATCTGAATACTTCTTCCACCACCGAGGAGGAGGTGACGGTGGTGGAAGTGGTGGTGAAGAGGGGTCCAGGCTCTGCCAAAACCTGGGCGCTGAGAAAACAGCTTTACCACCGAGTACAGCTGTGCATCACACAGCAAACCCTCTGGACGCTTTCCAGTGCCTCCTCAGCCAACGTCTCCAGTGTTCAACAGAGAGCGTTCGGTTTCAAGTGGCAGCCAGAGCTGGCACCCTGCGATGTGCCATAATCATTAACCACCCATAATGACTCCCTGTGTCTGTTTAACACTCAGGCTGGACTGTGTGTGATCAGATCATCAGCGATCAGAGCTGTCATAAGCTACAAAGTAAAGTCACTGAGATGTACTCACACAGCGCGTCTTAAACATATCAAATAAAAGGATTATTAATCCAGTCAAGCTACAGTACACAGTCTCCACTTCTCCACCTCTTATTGATTAGTCATTTGACTGTGTGCTATTCTAAGGTAGGATTTAGTTATCTCAGTATTGATTCCTGTTGTCACTCAAGAGCTCATTTCCAACGATTCCAACACTTTCAAGTCTTAACTTTTCCCTCTGTGATTAATCTGAGCCGGCCTGTCACTGTCTGGGCCACTCCTGATTCAAATATGAAACATAGCATCTCTGGGATCAACAATGTCTCCTTCAAAATGAAAAGCATCTCCCTGGGAGTTTTTTCCTCTCACAAGGCAAACTCACACCTGGCTCTTCACTTGTACAGCAACAGCCAGAAGCGTGTTTGTGTAAAAAGAGCAGACAGACAGAGAGAAAGAAAGAGAGGAGGGGAGGAAAAGGGGGCGATGCCATACCTGGGACAACAAATCCGGACGCTCCTGCTACACCTAACAGGAGCATCTAACATCCTGAGATCAGATCAGTGGAGAGTAAAACCTTTTGCCACTTGAATAATCCTGAGCATGTCAAACCACTCCAGATGCTAACAGAGTCTGACAGGCAGGAGTCGCTTTTGGCATTGTTGTAAAATGGAATTAAAGCAAACAGCTCTCTCCCAAGTGTGTGTACAAATGTACACACACATACACAGGTTGATGCCTATCACACACTGACACACACAATCAGGACATCACATACAAACATAATGTCTGTTAACAATGCATATATGTAGAGAAATGGAAAAATGGAGAAGAGGAAAAAGAGTTTGTAGTGAAATCTGATGAGGTGCTGCCAATTGTGAGCGTGACCCATTTTCCATAACCTGTACTCGTTGTTCTGTGAGTGAAAGGAAAGTGACAGATCTATTTTGAATGGGACAAGAAGTGCATCTGTGGAGAACTCGTTTTTTTATTGATCAAAAAGATCCTGCTAAAGACACAACAGAAAAGTTCAGAAATGCAGCAGCTTAAATTCAAAGACATGGAACTTATATTTAACATAAAAGAAGGGTTGCATATTAGTATTTTTAAAAAGTATTCTTGCGTATCATTTCCATATGAGGATAGTGTAGAAAGTCTGTCCAAAAACAAGTTCACAGGAGCTACAGTTGGAATTCATCTCAGCGCACACTTGACAAAACGACTGGTTGAGTGACAAATGAATTGCTCCACGTACCAAAAGCTGAGATCGTCCCGCTGTTACATAAGAGGCATTTAAACTTGTTAGCAACATGCATGAGGATCAGCACCCAGAGGGCCATGTGGATGTGTCTCCTGGACAAACGTAGCTCATAGTATCTCTCAGAGTAAACCAGAAAAGACATAAAGAGCTTGAAACATTGAGGTGTCTCTGTTACGTTAATCAATGATTCATACAAAGACAACTGAGCCTGGAAATACCCCACATTTATAAAGAATATATCATGATGCATAATAAATTCATAGCTACACACTGTCATGACATTTAAGAATAATGAAAGATTCATTAAGTGTTTGTTGATGGTTTACAGCTCTGCACATGACGATGAGTTTAACATTAAAAAAAAAAGCTCTGGACGTGGGATGACAGTGGTACTTTAGAGACCTACCTTGCAAAGCATCAGGAATAACATAGCATTGGACATGCTGGAGGGGGACGCCTTTCCGTAGTGCACAGACATCCCTGGCAACTAAGGTGAAAGTCGACCCCGCTCATCCTTCGGCTGTGGAGGGGCACAGGATCCAGAGAGGGCAGGCTTGTGTTCCAGGCGGTCCAATGTTAGGGCTCTCGTTGGATGTCGTACCCTGCAGCGCTCCAGCGTCTCCTCCCCGAATTTCATCTCACTAGTGGCCAAGTTCTAGCCGCCGTCACTTTCTCCTCCTCAGCCTGGTGAGAGCTGAAACTGTGCTGCCCACCTCCTCTCGGCTCCTCTCCCTCTGTCTGTTTTGTTATCCTCCCCACCTCTGCTTCTCTCTTCTCCTCCTCTTCTTCTTCTTCTTCTTGTCTGTGAGGAAGGATGATGTCAAGTTGAAGAATGGAGCCAGTTGATGGGCAGATGGGGGTGGGAGGATAACAAAGCTGTTTCATGTGAACATTTCCATCCTCCTTTTGTCTTTATTCCGCGAAGCTTTCAAAAACAGGAGATATTTCAGTCTTGTCTCTCCTGCCAACACACCCCTATCGAGCCTTATTAAAAGCTCATCTCTATCAAACTTTTATACCGCTCAGCAATGTAAAACATGTTTAGCTGATGTCTCGGTTTCTAAATGTTTCATGCTGAAATAAAAAAGGAAAAAAGGCACCCCTGCTGAAGTGGTGGAAGCCCCTGCTTGCTCTACATGATGTGTAACCTAACATACCTTTTCTTGCGCTCCACTGACTGAGCGTGTATCCCTAACTAACTGAGCAGAGCGTGAATACTGGACGGCTATAAGAGAGAGACAGAGAGGAAGGGAGAGCGAGGGAAGGGGGTGCTGGGAAGGAACCCGTCGCCTCACACTGACGCTGTCGTGGCTGCTTTTGCTCCACAGGCAAGAGGTATCCCCTGCTCCCTTTCTCCCGCGCATGTTAATGCAGCCAAGGTTGCCTGGCAACCGACTCAGGGGAGTCACACAGAGCCTGACAACAAGAGGCATTTGTGACAGAGGCCGGGAAGAAGGGTGAGGGTCTCCTCTGGTATGTTTTTGTGAAGATCATGTGTATATATGTGTACATATAAAGTGTGTGTGTGTGTGTGTGTGTGTGTGTGTGTGTGTGTGTGTGTGTGTGTGTGTGTGTGTGTGCGCGCAAAAAAAATACATGCTCCTGTCAAAGTTGTACAATTAGCAGTTAATGGGAGTGTATGTGCAAGACGGAGTGAGTACGTGTGCACTTGATGATGTGTATTCATGCGTAAGTGTGTGTGTGTGTGTGTGTGTGTATTTTCAGTGGAATCACCGTGACAGGTGGATTTGTTCAAGGGGCAAAATAAATACAGTGGAAACCTCGTATAGAGATCACATCTGTCTGCATCAAATTGATTACAGTTTTTTTTCTTATTATTATTTCTCATGCAGATTACCATCTTATTAACATTTCTATATTTATAACCTGAATATAAAGTCATGTGGAGCATGAAGTCACCGAGCGTCATCAACCCGATGGACAGGGCAGCATCAACCACAGGTGCTTTCCCCATCCACATTTGTTTTCTGTCTCCATTGATTGCAGTCATGACCGGTTTGGGTAGCCTACAAGGTAGCCTGCGAAAGTTTTGTTGCTGCATCTCATTGGCTCGTTTCTGGCAGTTAGCTTTGAGGACACTACTGTAAAGTAAGAAACAGAGAAAAAAAAATTCTATGTGTTGTCATGTATGTAAAGACCCAAAGTGAACACTGTTAAGCAACAACTTGATTTCTATGACTGAATTCTTTAATCAACATTTGTATAGGAATGAACCTGTACCAAGCTTCTTGATCCACACAAGCCATTCATCACCATGATCACTATAATTCATAGTCTCTGCATCCACGAGGGTCCACTTTGGTGTGTGTGATATAAATGTCATCATCCACCCATTTCCACAAGTGTCCACACGGAACCCTGTGCGAAGGTTAGTGCAGAGCACATTATTTGTGACAGCACAGACTATGGGCATTGCAATTGCGCCAGCTGTGTGTGCTCCAATCTCTTGCTCCACACTCCACAGTCCAGTCTAAACCCCACACCCGTCTCACCACCATGAAGTTAGTATCAAGTTGATTATTCAACAGACATTCACCCCAGACCCAGCTCTTCTTAGTTTCACTTTCACCCAATGTCGGTGTTGGGAGATGGTGTACTCACCTCCCAGCCCTCCTGTTTACTGCCGGGGACTGAAGCGGACAGTCAGTTCTACTATGAATAGAACACTGTGCACATCTGTATGACCGTAGCTCTCAGCAGATGTTAATGTGGAAGGTACGTCTGAGCCTTAAGCCTAGTAGAAGTAAAAAGTTCAATAGATGTCATCTTCGGTGAAATTTGCCGCCACTGACCAATAGAAAGCCAGCGTTGACCTTTGTGGGGACTGAGAGTTGGATATCGTAGCTTATTAGCTGTGTTCTTCTGTTCACTTTTTTTTAAGTTACCTCTGTTGAAGTAAAAGATATTCCACAAAAGTGTAGCGGCATATGAGACGGGAGTCAGTGGCACAATTGCGAATAAACTAAACAAGCTGATCTTGGAGAGCAGAGAGCTTTGTTTTCCCTCTTCGGTCACTTTTTATTGAACAAAATTATGGTCAATTATGAACAAAATGTCAGGGGAGAGAAATCAAAGTACTACTCTGAGCTTATTATAGAAAATAAGGGGAACTGCCCATTGGTTCGACAGCCCATTGGTTCGACATCCCATTGTTCCGACCATATTAAACTCATTGTTCCGAAGTCCATTCCGAAATCATCATGATGCCCTGTGGTTAAGGTCTGGTTAGGTTTAGGCACAAAAACCACTTGGTTAGGGTCAGGAAAAGATCATGGTGTGGGTTAAAATGAAAAAGAAAGTGACAAACTCATAAGCTGTGAGCCTGCTCCGCCTCAAGCCGGTCGTGGCGCACCATACGCCCGCCGCGAGCCGTTCAGCACCGCGGACAGTCGGACTAATGGGATGTCGAACCAATGGGCTGTCGAACCAATGACATGGACCCGAAAATAAGCACAGAGCTCTATTGTGACTGACTGATGCTAGCCTCACTGGCTACTGAGTTAGCAATTAGCCAGCTACAGCACCAACTGTAAGTGTCATTGCTGAGGCTGAATTTCTGCAATCAGCTGTCATTTGGCATTTAGTTCGGAGGGGTTTACAGAGCCTGAAAGGCCGACTGAAACATGTACTGTGAGAAAACACATATCCAAGATTGATAAAAGTGTACAGTGTCAGCCTAGTTTAAGGTGTTAGCCTGTGTGTATGTGTCAGAGAAGAGCCATCAGTCGACAAGACTGTCGTATGTGTGGATTAAGAGAGGTACTCGGTGTGTTCACAAGTCATGCGTCTTCATGCATAAGGTGACAACATGTGTGTCCTTGCATGTGTGTGTCTCACCTTTTTACATTCCTTTCATGGACACACACTCTGCATTTACTCATCATGCACATTCACAGTACAGAACTTCCTTATCTCGCCTTCGGAAATATAACACATCAGTGTCAGCGACCGGAGCGCGTAATGGATACACTGATCAAACGTGAATAACCTCCGGGACATTTTACTGTGCAATCCGACACCAGGACGAACCCTCCCAGAGTCAACCGTCCCGTCCCAGTCCTCTCGCTCCGATTCTGTGTTCTCACTTCACCTCTGCCAGAGGGAAGGACACAAGCTTTCAGTGTTTGAACTGCGAGCAGAGAGACTTATCTCTCTGTCTTGTAGAAGAAATGACTCACCCGGGCCATGCCACCCATTTCTCATTTAAAGAAAAAAGCAGTTTCACTACTTGAATATTTATAGTTATTCATCAATTCACATTTGAGCCTTTGGCTTTCTGTGAGGAATGTATCTTTCGAGTAAAGAGGACAGAATAAATGCTGCATCTTAATATGTTTTGTTATGACTTTTGGGGCTCCAGCTTGCTTGTGTTTTCATTACCACGGACAGTGAAGATGTTTTGGCTTCCTGGGTTTCTTTCAGCGTTTTCCACTCAACTAATTCTTGATGGAATATTACCAAAAGGAGTCAGATGTCATATCTGGATGCAGAGTGATGTGGTTTATACTTCAGCAGTGCTGGTGAGAATTCTGAATCTGAGGTTGTGAAATTCAATAAAACCATTTGGAAACAGATTTTCCTTTGAACAATATTTCATTATGTGGATGGGTTTGGTTGCTAATGGAAATGTTGAGAATGTGAAACAGCTGCCAACAAATTAGTTTAGGCTCGACGTTGCTTTGCGCATGAAAAGACCTGGAATGGACAGCAATAAAAATGGAAATGTAAAGGAAACATTCCCTCTAAACTGAAACCACCGGTGTGCATAATTTTATTGCCGACTTCCCATCCCTCTCTGCCTCAAGATTAACTAACTCGGACTGTCGCTGCCTGCACGAGCATTTATAACAATTAATCAGGGTGTCCATTGTGATTTGGTTACCAGATGACGAGAACAAATTCAGAGTTTCTTCTGCTGCATGGTGATCATCCTTTGACTCACATCAGTTTACATTCAGACAAGCTAACATCAGTCTCAGTACAAGCTCAAGCATTCCTACACTCATTTACATTGTTATCAAGCAGCATGTGTCTTTACTCTTTGTACTGACCGCAGAGTGAACTGTGTTTTATCCTACATTCGCTTGAATATACCATGATTAAAGCTGCACTAATCTTTATTCTTATGTTGACAATTAATCAACAGACCATGTGTAATGTGAACAGGGTCATTAGTTGTGATGAACTTGAAGAGAAATATCACTGTGGAGTTGTTCCCTATAGCTCTACGAAGCATTTTAGCATATTATTTTAGCTAATTGTTTTGGTGCAACAGTCTGCAACTACTGTTTAGCCTCATGTTTTTCATTAACTTTGTCTGAAACAGCAATAATACAAAGTTAACAACTAGTTGATGAAGAATTTAACAGCTAAATAGCCAGGTGTTTTCCAGAGCAGGTGGTGGAGACCAAAAAAAGAGATAAAAAAAAAGTGAATATTAAGGCCTTTACACGCTAAGGCGAAATGTGGTCCCAGTAGCGAGAACTATCATAGAAGCAGATTTGATTGCCAGGCGTTTATGTCTTGTAGCTGCCATGACAACACCGTAAGTCATACGTGAGATCCTTTTAGTTAATTTCTTTAAACGGTTTTCTTATTCTATCGTAAAAGATTTTGTTTACTGTCATTTCAGGATACTTTATGAACTAGAGTTATTATTATGTTGTCTTTGTTAAATTCATGATGATAAATATGTTTTTCTGTGTAAATCACATGACCATGACCCGAACGTTTAAGCAGGGAAAAAGGCCAGGTGAAAACTAAAGGTGATTGAAATGCTGAGTGTAAACAGCAGATTCTTATGCTCCCTATGATCCTACAGCTGGTCTACCAGGCAAACATGGTAATGATTATTGATAAATGATCCTATTTCAATACTGCTATACTTGGGTTTATAAAAACAAAAATGAGACACATAAAGAACATTTATTGTTATTTTTGAGCTTTGTGCTTGAAACAGTTTTTTGTTTCTTATAGTTTTCACTGTGTTCCATGGTACTTCTACGAACAATAAATGTGAATGTGGACATCAGTATGAAGCGCGGACTCTTTCATGACCAGTGTAAAGACATGTCTGTCTGTGAATGAAGGTTGAATTCGATGATTGGTGTGGTCGAAGCACAGGGGTAGCGGTAGAAGAATGCGCATTGCCTCTCCACTTTACGCTCCTGGGCTACTTTTGTTTGAAGTTGTGGATCACTGTATCATGGTTGGAGTGATCCCATTGCAAGATGGTCTCTAGTTTTTTCATGCAAATATTCACAGCGTGTTTGATTATTATGAGTTTTCACACTGCAAATAAAGCCATCGAGCAATTGCGCTGTCCAGAACAGACATCTTTATCGATAAAGTGTCACAAGGCATCACGACGTCATGACAGTGCACACTGACTTGTATGGCAAATGACACAAAAATGATAAAGACAATAAACTCTTGGACGTGTGGAGCGGCATCGCTGAACAACAACACAGAAGATCTATGGTCTTTATTGCTCCTTTGAACCTTGACAAAGGCGTCCACTCCTTCCGATCTTAGTATGGACAATAAAAGCCCTATACATATGCACTGCAAAACTGTTTACAAGAGGGAACTTAAATTCACTCAGAGCAAATCTGTTCTAAACTTTTATTGAACAAGTGTTGCATCTGTCCCAAATTTGCATCACTGCCATATAAATAGTTTTGATTTGTGATATTAGTATAATAGTATTTTGAATTTTCTTGTTTATTAATCATGCCCCTGGCATGTAAAGGCCTTCAGTTTGTCATGTGGCCAGGAACCCAGCTCCAAATTAATGCTAATATTGATCTGTGGATGTGTGAACAGCTTTTTGCCAAAACATTTTACATGATGATGCTAATGTTACAGTAAGTTTGCCTTGCTGCTCCCAGGTGGCAAACAATCAAACAAAATTAATTCAGGTGTAACCTTATAAACATAAATTGGTTTCAATGTTCTGACAGGAAAAAAACACGCCTAGAGGTGAAATTAGCAGAGGGCATAACAGAAACCTCTTTCATGTAGGGTAAGCTAAAAAAGAGCGCTGAGAGGGTGTCAGATTTCAAACTCTGAAAGCCTTGAGTTTAATTAATTTCACAGGGTAAGCTACTCCAACACACCTTTCATGAGGTAGATCTGAGGACACAGAGACCTTGTTGAAAATTGGTGTGAGAGAATATCTCATCCACACAAACTCCAGGTATTAGTGTTTTGTTTTAGATTCAAGGGTAAAGCTAATGGAATCTGAGGGTCTTCTCAAGTGAGATTAGCTGAGAAGTAATCGACAATTAACGCCTCTGGTTTTCCTCATCACATGTGTTTGTGTTCGCTCGTTCAACCTGTGCTTTCTAATTTGTCCTTCAGAGAACGCAGCCCAGTAATGCCTTTATTAATTATTGAGAAGCCGTGCCCTATAAGAACAAAGTTTACAACAAACACTGCACACA
This sequence comes from Epinephelus moara, assembly GCF_006386435.1. Taxonomy (NCBI): domain Eukaryota; kingdom Metazoa; phylum Chordata; class Actinopteri; order Perciformes; family Serranidae; genus Epinephelus; species Epinephelus moara. The sequence continues at coordinate 16,166,369 of NC_065519.1, forward strand.
ATACACTGGATATCAGCATCAAGGCTCTGAACTTCTGTTGATTTCAGAAGAAATATATGAAGTTTAGCCCACTAAACCCTTTTTTTTTTCATTGGCGTCAGAGAACCTTGAAGAAACATCAAACACTGTCTGAAGGTCTGAGAAACCACAAAGTGCTGGTCTTGAAAGAAAGCTGTCTAGAAATCTCCTTCAATCTTCACAGGCGTTTTCCTTTTTTTGAGGGGGTAAAGAGACATGGCTGAAAGTTAAGTGGGATCCTAAGAGTGGTGGTACGAGGCTAAGGAAGGCAGTGTCATGGCTGCCATTAATCCTAATTAGCGGAGAACATGACAGCAGCATATGGGTGTCCTCCAGTCAGAGAGCTAGATGGCTGCTCCCCCAATCCCACTCCTGTCACTAATAGAGATGCCAAGACAAGTGAAATAAAAAATTCAAACTTTAAAATATGTTTTATTCCTTCATTGTTTCTGGAATGATGGATGGGTGATGAGCAGAAGCTGGATGTTGTAAAAGCATCTTTGTTGATCCTGTAGTAATGGGATCTTAGTGACCTCAAATTGGTGTTTGAGCTTAAGAATGTAAAACAACAACAAAAGCCATTAAAGATTGATTTGAAAGTTTTGTGATGTGTCTTTTTTTTCTGCCTCGGCCCTCAAGTGGCTTAAAGTCTGATAGAATAAAAAAAAAAATGAAAAATGCTTGACCTACAGAAAAAACTAAATCACTTAGAAATAGTTGTAGTAATGCTTTTAGGCTTGATTGGTCAAAGCCTGCTGCGGGCCAACGTAAGACTTGGCTTCGTATTGGCATTTTCATTCAATTATTTCATTGTGGAGCTTCATAATTGAATAAGATACTATATGTTCATTGGAAGTCTGATTTGACCCCGACTTTAAGATTTTAGCAGTCTTCCACATATGGCTTTGAACTGGTAAGAGAATTATGTATTCCATTTAAAATAATGGATGGAAGATAAATTAGTGCTCATATTATGATTAGGAATGTAATACTTCAAAATGAATGAAGAATTAATGTAAAGCTGGAGGGCTAACAATTAGTTGTCTAATTCATTTCATTACAGACTCAAAATTATGGGGTTTTATGACAGATGTGAAATCAGAGGGGACATGTGAGGTACGCTACTTGTTTAACATGTAATGTGGGACATAAGAATGTAAGGCAAATAAACCCATCTAACCAGACATGACAATGGTGACGTCCAAAATGTCTCTATCAGAAACATTCTTAGGAGTAAAACATCTTATTGTCCACTGTCACAGCAGCAGAATTTTCCATTAAGCTCAATGAATATAACCTTTTTGTGAATATGATATTTGATAAAATAATCTTAATGGCTGTTAACTAAAGCCCTCCCCTGAGCAGCAATCATCCAATCATAGATTAGCACAGTCGTTCCGAACTGGTCCAGCCACAGGGTCCAGATTTCTCCTTATTCATTAGTTCAAGGTCCACACAGTTGAATATATTCAGCGTCATAGTTGTGTTCAGCCATGTCGTCCAGCTCGTTTGCTGTCTCTATCAAGTAGTTGTCCATTAGTCACTCACTCTACATCAGGAAACAGCACTTGAAAATAAAACCTCTGTGCCAGAAATTCACTGTACTTAAAAATAAAGTGTGTTTTTTACAAATTTGACATGTTTGCGATCCACTTGCAGTCCATTCAGACTGGACCAAAGACCCACTTTTGGACTGCAGCCCACCAGTTGGGAATCACTTGCTTGGCAACCAGAACTAGCACAGGAGGCATGTCAAGCTTTGGATTTCTACACGTTGAAGCGATGTGCATGGAGCTACTTGGCATTTAAAGAGTTTGGAGAGCATATTTCCAAACCGAAAACCCCAACAGCAAAGATGTAAGGAATGCATTCAACCTGTGTGTTTATCTGCTCTGATGTAAGCTACAAACATTAGCATGTCTAACAGTGTATGCCTACTAGATTACCACCAACAGTTGCAACAGGTCAATATGTAACCTCCAACTCATCAAATACAATAGCTTGGAAATTGGCCACATGGTTCAATCTGTGACGCTCTAGGTACCCCTTTAGCATCAGCTTTGGATGCTCTGGGATAGCTTGTCAATTGCTATTTGTTAGATGATACCGTGTCCTTTCAAATAAACTTCAATGTACACAGGAAACATGGCAAGGCAACAAAACTACTTAGTTAGGTTTAGAGAAAAGATCATGGTTTGAGTAAAATCACTACTTTTGTTACTTACGTAAGTGACTTAATGAATATGTGAAGCATGTCAGGCAACATGGGCGGCATGGCGGTGTGGTGGTTAGCACTGTCGCCTCACAACAAGAGGGTTGCCAGTTCGATCCCGGGTGTGGGAGCCCTTCTGTGCGGAGTTTGCATGTTCTCCCCGTGTCAGCGTGGGTTCTCTCCGGGCACTCCGGCTTCCTCCCACAGTCCAAAGACATGCAGATTGGGGACTAGGTTAATTGATAACTCTAAAGTGTCCGTAGGCGTGAATGGTTGTTTGTCTCTATGTGTCAGCCCTGCGATAGTCTGGCGACCTGTCCAGGGTGTACCCTGCCTCTCGCCCGATGTCAGCTGGGATAGGCTCCAGCCCCCCCGTGACCCTCAAGAGGATGAAGCGGTTAGAAGATGAATGAATGAATGAATGTCAGGCAACATCAACATTATGTAGTTAAAAAACCTTCAGTGTTGACTTTTGGTTTCACATGGGACACGAACAGCGGTTTCCTGGGTGAAAAGTCCTGTGGGATTTTGACCTGTCCAACACAACTCCCACCAATCCCTACGTGGACTCTCTCACTCTCTACCTTACGTCCTTGCCACGGATGGGTCTACACTGGACTTAGTTGAAAGCCTGGTGTGTCTCATATGGACGCTAAAAGGGGGCCTTGTGCATTGATCTCAGATGCTGAGGGCCAGTGACCAAGCTGCCATATTTGACACACTCCACAGACCCTGTTGTGAGCAGTTTAACTATTGGAAACTATGGAAACTATTTTGTTTGTCCTGAACTACATCAACAAACCATATCACTGCACAGAAGGATGTGTGCATCTACTCATGTATGAGAGGTTTGTGCTTGTGGTAGCGCTGGATGTAAGCATTAATGGCGTCTTCTTCTGCTGAGCTGTAACATTAGCTAGCTCAGTGATGCTAGGTGAGCTAGCAGTAGATGCATGCTTCCTTCTGCATGGTGGTCCAGTTGGTGGGTGTAGTTTGGTAGAAAGAAAATAGTTCCTACATGAAACTCTTCACAAGATCTGTGGATGATCTTAAGTAACTGGGCTATGATTTCTGAAAAGAAACACTGCTGTTGAGTTGTTGTTGTTTTAAATCCGCAGCACAAGCCGAGAGCCATCTAGTTCCATTATATTTGAGAGAGAGTAGACATCTCTACAATCAATACCTCTAACACTGGGCAACTCACACCAAAACAGTATAGATTGAGAAGTAGCACTGCAGGTAAGAGGATGAATATGCTTTTTTGTTTTTGGGGTGATCTTCCCCTTTAACAAGCCTAGCAACAGTAACTAAGGGTGGTGGTGCTTACTCAACAGTCAATTGTAGATTATCAAATTTTCCTTTTTCTGAGCACTTCTCATCCATGTTGGCGTAAAAGTTTGAACTGACGCTTATTCTTGGCCTTGGAAAGAGTTGTTGGCAAAACAATTTCACCGCAAAGTCTGTTTCTGGAGCTTTTTGATCAGATCACATGATTTTCCTATGATGAAATCCAACTCCATAAGTACTGGGCAACGATGATATGAAACTTTACAACAGCTATTTGTATATATTTGTATAATTGTCAGATACTCCGAGCTCAAGAATGGATTATTTTGTATTTCCCTCAGCATCTGGTGAGAATAGAGAGGATGACATGGCTTGGGCATATGAGTCTTCTCTCTCTGAGAATGAAGCTTCTGAGATACTCAGACTCTCTCCGTCTCTTTCTCTCTGGAGATATTGTCTATATCAAGGGAAGAGCCAAAAAAAAGCAGCTGGTGAGAATACTAATGAGAGCTTTAAGACTTATAACACAAAATGTTTGATCGTCAGAGTTCCTTTCAATATCTGTGGCAGAGACACACACGTCTCGACATATTGGGTATGGATCTTAAGTGGGGCATCATCTGTAAAACTGATTTTTAAAACTTACATATTATAGATAAACATCAGATTCACCCCACACACACACCTTTCTTTTCCTCTCTGTCTTCCTCCGTCTCTCCTCCTCTTCTCTTTCTCTAAAGGCCAGCCTGATATCCTCCGAGCCTAATCTCAGACTCTGCTACTTACATCAAAAGCCTGTCAGCCTGAGCACATGAAAGCCTGTTTTCTGAGAGCTGCTAGTCGTCCGACTGGAACTCTCGACGCAGCTTTAATTTTGATCCTCCGAACATTCGGCAGAGGAGCGAATGAGCTAGCCCATCCTGAGACGTCTGTGGGTCAGCACAAATACACTTTAGAAGTGTTTTCTTCCACTGGAAATGCATTCAAATGTATTCCCATTTACATCCCTCCCTCAGTGTAAACTATAAAGTCTGAACTTCTGTACCACAAACAAAACCTCATCATCAATCAGGCTGCTACTTGGGATAAAAAGGCATGAGGCAATCAGCTTTGATGTTGAGCTCGTTCAATATTACTGTCAACTTTCAAAGTCAGTTATGGGAGCCATCTTTGTTTGCCAGCAGGCATATGACGTGTCTACACTCTGACTTCAATAGATACAGTAAACAACATCTGGCTTTGTGGGAATTTTTTTCACAACATTTACGCCTGTATGAAATACTGCACACATCCACTGACACAATACAAATTGATGTAGGCTGGTGCGTGTATAAACAGCTTCCTGAATCTTGTGGTGTTTGTTTTCCAACATAAATGACATGAATGAATGGGTGAGTGCATCAAGGTGTTAAAATTGCACATTGCCAGCAGCTGCAGGTAGAAAATAGCCTATGAATTAATCAGTCTCATCATTTTAAACAGTTGATTAATAGAAAAAAAAGGGAACACAAGCAGTTTGCTGAGGAGAGTTTCCCTAACAGCACGTTGTCTTCTGATGGCACAACAGAAGGTGCAGTAATAAATCATGTGTTGCATACAAAAGCATCATAATAGCTCACGTGTTATTCAATATTGAGATGGTGAGGCCTGAATCAGAATGTGGACAACAGCCTTCGGTCTGCTTCTCTTTGAAAACAAGTTCTGCAAAACATCAATTTGATATTCAGGTAGATTTTCTCCCTCAGCTCTTTCTTCGCCATTAACACCGCACTGTATTCAAGTCAACAAATGCACAGTGTTGTCTTCGCTCAATACAGCACCTCACATATACATGCAATGAAAATCTCATCCTTAAGAACATTGGCCTTAAGCTGTTAAATAATAAGGATAATAATCAAGGACAGAGCAGCATTAGCAAGGCTAAGAAGCATCCTCCACATCAAATGATTATTTTTCCCTCCAACTTAGATAAGTAGGCTAAGTAGGACACTGTGGAACTGAGAAATAGATCATTATCTGGCTGGAAAAAAATAATGTGTTGAGAAATGATTCTGGCAATTCAAACATACAAAAGCCTCTTATGTTGGGTCTTCTGGGTAGTGACAATGTAACGTTCATCTTCCACTGTGCACCATCTTTTATACGTCTTGAGAAAATTATCCAGGGTAACTCACTGGTCCTGGTTATGATGCATGCTCTGTTCTTTGGATACACGTTTATTGTTGTATTGATGGCGAGTCGAGTGTTGAAAAGCACACAGAGGTTTTAAAAAGGGGTGTTGATACATCTGTCTTTTCTGAAACGGTTGCAAGCCCATCTGCCAACTCTGTCTGACGAATGATCCATTTGGTGGGAGACATTAACATATTGAACATGGGGGATATCGAGCCAAGGGATTACAGCAACACAATCCTGGATGGATCCGATCTGGAGGTATTAAAAATGAAATAAGAAATCTCGCAGCCTTGCATCAGGCTGCTCTGTTCTGCACCGCTCACTGCAGGTGATTTAGGAGGTTTAACAATAGTACTGATCCTGTGGGAAGATAAGTCTTCCTCTTTCTGACCATCCTCTCTTGTTCACACACACATGCACACAAAGAAACTCCAGCTCTCACTCAGGCATGAGAGATTATTGGTCGCACTTTTAGACTTAGTTCAAGACTGTCTCTCAGAACTTATGCCATCGATGTGAACTCAGTAACCAGCCTGTCTGCGTTTCGCCGGAGGGTGTGAGGGAAAGTCTGAGTGTTAGATTCATAGTTTGTAAATGATTCAATTTAATGACTTTCTGTCACTTGGGAAGAGAAAGAAATAAACAAGTTATGCTTGTAATTATTTAGATGTTCTTCTAATAGCTGCTTTGTTAGCAGCTCGATAACTCGCTCTGTCAGTTGGTCAGTCTGTCCACAAAACTTCTCCATCCTTTGGCAGCCACAGTTTTTGCCCTAGAAGGCTGATAAGTGGCATGGAGGTCAAGTGTGTGTGTGTGTGTGTGTGTGTGTGTGTGTGTGTTCATGCCAATTGGCTAAAAGTGGGTGGGCGTGGCCTGTCACAAAGAAGGCACATAACTTCCAACTGGAGTCACACACTCTCCCAAGATTTTGTGAAAAGATTGGTCACGAGCCAAAGGACAGCTCATTAACTGCTCATGCCAAGTGGCAAAGGGGGCAACATATGGATGCATGCACGTACACCGGACTAAGGGCAGACAGGACACTACAGTGATCACCTCTCAAGGTAGAAATGGTATTACAAGACAGGACCACCTGTATACTGCATGCTGACTTCAGTAGAGACTCTGCAACACAATACATGGACACCTTGACATAACGTGTCCATTTCTGTCGATGTGAGTTAATTTTTTTAACACTTTAAATTAATCATCTGGCCATATCATTAAACATTAGACCTTTAAGAATGGTTGTGTACTTGAAAGACTCTTTGCTCTTGAACTGGTTTCATAGTTATTACCCAGCTGGTTGAATTTAGGTTGTGATGTTGGGTGACCAAAAGGACAATGTTTAATTCCAACATCAATTTGACATAGAATACTGACAACCAGTGAGGTTGATATTTTGTTGGTTTTAAGTTGTTTTGTTAAGTAACCAAAATCCAACATTTTCCAAATATGTCATGCCCATATCCTGATGCCGAATAATTACATTTAGTCATGAGGTATGGAGAGCAAAACCCAACGTCTGCTAAACATTATAATGTCACCGTTCACACGATGTGAAATTCTAACATCATCAGATATTTAAAATATTACTAACCCAATTTCTATTCCAACCAAAGTTTCCATTCTTCTGATCGAAGAGTCCAACGTCTTTCTGACCTCACATTGACATCTGGTGCCAGCTGTGACTGGTATTTTCCCTATTTTCCCAAGGCTCTGCCTGGAAGATAGAGTGTCACTTGTGGAGCAACATTTATTCCACAACATATCCAGCCACAAGCTTCATTGCTTTTTTGTAGCCTGCCGCTGTCCACGATTAAAATCTAGTTTTGGATGTTTAGCCAGTGTAGGGCTACAGCCGATGTCCGTGGCCGCAGAGGGCTCACTTTTGGTGGGGTGTATTTCCTGGAGCTTCAAGTTGTTGTGCTGTCGGTCGTAGTAGCCAAGGTGTTTCAGACCGGTGGTTTGAGGATGTGTCTTTTGCAGGGCAAAGAGTTTTAGTCCGGCTACCTGCAGCAAAAGTGTTCTTGTCATCTTTCCTCCCCACAGAATCAAAGTGACAGGAATATTTCCAAACTCTAGGGTAAACATTCCCATCTTCCAAACTAGCTTGCTGCTTCGTGGCTGTGCGACAATCACGAAAATGAGTCTGCTGATGTGATGTATTTTATGTCAGTGATGATGTGATAACAAAAGTAACATTGTAATGAGTTGTTTGCTTTTGGGGTAACTGTAATATAATTACTGAATTTTTACTAGCAGTTAGTTACACTACTCGTTACTGGAAAAAGTACTATTATTACTGTAATGCATTACTGCCCAACACTGACTCTAAATTACACATACTGTAGGTGTGAATGTGAGCGTGAATGGCCGTCTGTTTTTATGTGTCAGTCCAGTGATAGTCTGGCGACCTGTGCCGGGTGTACCTCAATTTACCCCAGTGTCAACCAGGATTGGCTCCAGCACCCCCAGAACCCTGTAGGGATCAGTGGTTACAGATAACAGGTGGATGGATGGATTTTAAGCCCACTGAATTTGTATCTGACATTCAGATAGTTCTAAAAATCTGATGAAATCTGGAAATCATGTAAAATGTACAAACTCTTTAGACCCACGACTTCTTGTTTTGAAACACCACTCTGGTTCTGGCTTGTAGTTCATAAAGTATGGATACTGCTGTGGTCACAGCTACAAATTGTGACCACAACATCCCATATTAAAACTTCTAAAAGCAGTTGACTTGATGGTGTGATTTTATTCAATATCTCAAACCCCATAACTGAAAATACACCACAATTTAATTGATCAAATTTGTCATATATGCAATTTCATAATTCATTTTGGGGCCTGATTTTGACATGTCAATTTAATAATGGGAACAGTTGCATGTTGATATGAGCACATATTTATTCCCTGCAGCCTCAGAGGACCAGTTTCCCACCATTAAAAACTCCCCCAGCATTAAAACTGTTCCTTAGTTATTAAGCTCTAAAGATATTGGTCCCGGTAGGAAATTATAAATTCTCGACGACTGCTGATAGCCGTCTCATTTCAGTATCTTCATGATAGGCGAAAAGCCAGCTCGCCATTCGTTGGGCGTTCAGTGAAAAAGGCTGATATGGAACATGTCATTTTTTAGATGATAAACTTGTTTAATTCCACTGTACTTGACACAGCGAGGAGAATATGCATGAGTGAGTATGCATTATTAAAACAGCCTGTTCAGGCAGCCCTAACGCAATAAGGAGAGGGGTCCTCCGTGTTAATCTTACAGGCGTTCCCTGCTGCTGACTCTGCGTGAATCAAAAGTTGGAGGCTATGTTTCAGGTCTTATTTCATAATCATGTGCAGCGTTTGCATATTTTACCAAAGATTTCCGAAGAAAGGGAATCCTGATACTCTCTCTGTGTCTCTCTGGATTCTTTTATATCTGTACATGGATATCAGAAAGGAAGGCAGGAACTAAGCACCATTGGAGGCAAATGAACCATTTTGAACCATCTAATATACCAAAAAAAAAAATAGAGTTCCATCTAATGTTACAACTTATATGGGATTGGATGACTGTCGACATACTTATGCAAGAAAACACTCATTTCTAAACCCACACACTACAATTGTGTTGCTCCAGCAGACTATAATAATTGAGATCCAGTTTAATAAACATTAGCATTAGCATATCTGTAAACTACCCCATGAGTTTTAAACCATCATCCACAGCAGTGTCAGACAGTTAGTGTAAAATTGAAATTGCACCCTATTTCTCCTGTCTCCCTCTCTCTGGTGTTGAGTTTTTGAGAGTCTCGAAGCTTCCACCTCTTTACGCAAAACAGATTTCATCAGCACATTTTGAGAATTTATTAGTATCCGTGAGAAACTTGGACTGTTAAAACCGTCTGCAACAATTTCATAAGAACACATTAGAGGAATGTTTATCCGTTTTCAGCTTCCACCTTGATTTGTGTTACACTTAATCTCAATAGGAACAACATATTTCTATGTCTGCTTCCTTTAAAGTATTTGCTTAGCCTGAGAACCAGCTGAATAATAATACGTTTAATAATACATTTAATCTGCAGACTCATGTTTTATTTGCTTTGTCAGATACATCTGGTTCTCCTCCCATTTAGACAGATTCCCAGCTGACCCGTCCGGGCCAATCACAACAGCTTATCTAATGGGACAGGTTTGAAATGATAATCAACAATTTCTGTTATTTCTGTCTTGACCTCTGACATTACATGACAGACCAATGCACTTGACATGGTGGAGGGAGGTGATGACAGCTGGTCTTACCACTGCACCTACTTCACAGTAGAATTTTGGGACTGGGTCACCCCTAATCAGATGCGCTATTCCAACATCAAGTGGGCCACAGCTGTAGGTCCAACACATTCTCACTATGACCTCATCACATATCCACTTCCAGATACGATGTAAAAGGTACCCTGGGTGTGTTGGCTGTTGACATTCTGGGACACCGTGTCAAGTTCTGCCTGTTACATGCATTGTCTTCTTTCAAGATACACTTCTGTTTTCACAGGAAATTATCGTTAACATAAAGTCTCTTTCAAAATAAACGCACCATGTCAGTACAACAATGCAAATTGACGTTTGTTTTCCTCCAACAACTAACGCATGTGGTTAGGTTTAGTAAAAAAGAACAGGGTTTGGCTTTACATATAATCTGACGGGACGCAAACACTGCTCTCCTGGGTGAAGGTCAGTGTTTGTTGGATCCATGCACCACCATCCACCACCCCTCCTACCCACCCTACGTGGACTTTCGCCGCCTTAACTTTTGTTCTTGTCCCGCTGCGTTTCCCCCTAACACCGCCAAGCACCGTTAAACTAAAACATCAACCGGCCGCATATCATGACGGCATTAAAGGACAGCTTTTTTCATCAGTGTCTGACGCCGCAAGTCACTGCCCAAGCACTGGATTTCAACGACTTTGGAGAGAGACCGGTTTGATAGGTCTCTCTTTTTTCCCCCTATAATTTATAATGTTGTAAGAGGTGTCCTTGCAGCCCACAAGCTCTGGCATTTGCCAGAGTTGCCTAATGGCCATTTCGAGCCTGTCAGCTTCTCAGTCAGATCCACCCGTTGCTCCTCCAAAATCCCAAGATTCTGATCGCTAAAACTCAAGGCTTCAAAATGGTGACAGCTACATCCTTTATTTTCACAGTACACGGTCACAACCCCCACAAAATGCCTTGTTTCACTATCAAAATTTGATCCATTTGGTCCGATAGCATTTTGAAAGTCTAGAACAGCCGCACAATTAGATAATTTTATTCCAAATCAAGTTATCAGAGCACTAAACCAGAAGTTAGCCACTCAGCCGACAGAAATTAGCTGCTCGGCTATGGAAATCAAGCGTCTTTTGCTTCATGCGTCACTGAGCAACTTTCATAGGAATGAATGAGGCCCAGTCTCCAACACTGCATCCAGTTCTCTTTATAAATCCATTTTCCAAGTACTTTTTTCAAATTCTGATGGCAAAAACACTCATTTACAGACATACTGATGTTACACCATCATAGCTCATCTCTGCATGCTGTAGTACGTTTACATTTGTTTCCCACTCAATGCTACCTCACATGTTTCATTGCTCTGATTGGCTGTAGGTCTATCTAATTGTGTCCAGAGGCATTTTGATCTACTGCCGCTGATAACCTCCCTTGGAAACTGAAAATTAATAGTGAGGTTCCAGACTTATTCGCATTTGCAGTTTGGTCTGGTGATGTCAGGCTAGGATTTTCTATTATGGATGGCAAGTTGTGTCTTCCCCTTTTTTCACAGGCAAACAAGGGAAGCATACTTAAAACTCAGGAGTGCACATTTTGATTTGTGATAATCTGACTCTTTGTCATCTCGAGTGTGTTCATTAATCCTTCAACATCCCCTGAAAATAGATGTACCACAAGCAGACACCGGCATACCAAAATGCCCCTGATAAACACTTATCTGAATTGCTATTGTCACCCCTCGTTAGTCGTCATTTCGTCTGGCGAACGTCTGAGTATCAGCAAATCTTCACATGCCAGAGCCACAGCGCAGGCCCTCTTGTGGCCCCCGGAGCAAGTCCAAGGAGCTGAGGGAAGCACACGTCAATAAAAGTAAGCCAATTAAAATCACTCTTCATTCAAGCTGTGATCTCTATTGATTTGCTTTTCAATTCTCATCCATCAGACCAGCGGACTGCCTTGAAGGATTGGAGGGAAAGACTGTCTGACTGACTCCGTTTCTCGGCTGCCACTGTACCAACTACTAGCAGCTTTTCAGAAAATCAAGGCAGGCTGGTAACACAAGCTGTTTTGTAGACTAAACAAAACCCCAAGCCTTTCAGACTGAGAGCTTGTGGATTTGTTTCTGTTGCAAAGCTGCAGAGGGAAATAGCAACTGAAATGTCAACTGCATATCAAAGCAAACACAGAGCACAGAGTAAACAGGAATAATCAGAAATCAATGGACCCAGGTTATAAAACTGGACTTGGACATATATTATAATCTTGTAAAGTGTAAACCTTTTGTTAATAAACTGGAGAATAAGTACAAACAAAGTGCATTAGAGAACATTGATTGTCATTGATAGTGTGCTTGCCTTAGTTGATTGGCATCAGCTGGTTTGATTCACGCTTCACAGTCATTGGCTTGTCTATCAGCTGACTAATAACATTCAGGTGTGCAGCATGGCTTTAACTGAGCACTACTCCTTGATATGCTCAGTCTGAAGCTGCTGCAGCTTCCTTCACGACCCAATCCTTATGTGCTTTATGATTGTTATTGTGTAAAAAAAAAAGTCTTTCTGGTCCCAGAAATCTCGACTACTCTTGGCTTTTATCTTCTGAACTAAGCACAGGAAGGCCTCTAAACTAAGTGACAAAATACCGCATGTTTTGTCAGTACCTTTGAAAAATGTTAGAAATTACTGTTCCGAAAATGATTCAGATCAATGTATTCTGATCTGCTGTGTTACCAGATGGGGTTTGGTTTGGTTTAGGCAAATAAAACTTGGCATTTTAGCATCTTTAAGTTCATTACACCGGTTATACGGACCACAACTACACTGTTTCGGTTCTCTCTTTTCAGCACTGTTACCAGCAGAAGGACACTGTTATCAGTGGAAAAAGCTCTAAACCCATTGCACTCTACCAGCCAACACCAAATGGAAGACAGTCAAAGTCAGTAACCAGGTGGTGAAGCTTTTTTTTGGCTAGTGGAGCTAGCATAGGGATATTTCCCTCAGGATTTGATAGAGACCTAAGACAGATTCTTCAGGTGGCCAGAAACATGACTTCAAATGAATGCTAATGTTGCTCTGTGGCTGCTGGATGTATAAATGTGTAAATAAATCATGCCTGCTGTGTTAACTTCATAAAGCAATGAATTCCTCAAGGTTTACAGCTAGGTGTGCTGCTTCTAAGTGGCCAAAAAACATTTGAATGCAGATTTAAGGTTAGATAAAAATCGAAGATCTGCTCGGAGACGGGCTCTGTCCAACACCAAAACAACATGACGCTACTTTCCTGAAAGACAAAAGTCATAATTCACATGACCAAAGACAGGCCTTATTAATATAAATGTAGATAGCATTTGAACAAACAGCCAATGCTGTCTGTGCCAAAAATATCTCAACTCAAGGTCCACTTGCCTTTCTGTAGCTTTCAACTAATCATTACAGGCTGTTCTCTTCACTGTTCAAAATACTATAATTTGTATATAACCCACGTAATCGTGTGCCAGGAGGCTGCGGCAGGAGGAAGTCAGGCGAAGTAGTATGAAGAACGACAAAGTTCGCATAAGAGTAAAGGTTGGGATGTTGAATGGGTCAAACGCAGGGATTTGACCCGGAAGACTAGGGTTCGTGTCCTGTATGAAACCAAAAGTCAACACTGAGTTATTTTAAGTTAGAAATGTACATCACATCACATCACATTACGTGGTCACATAGGGTTTTGATCCAGGAAACCGGGTTACCTGGGTTCATGGTTTTGACTCAGGAGACCGGGGTTCATGATTTTAACCCAGGAGACTGGGGTCCTTGACTTTGACCAAGGAGACTGGGGTTTGTGACTTTGACACAAAAGACCAGGCTCCGTGACTTTAGCCCAGGAGACCAGGGTTTGTGACTTTGACACAGGAGATCAAGGTTCATGATTTTGACCTAGAACACTGGGATTCATGATTTTAACCTAGAGGACCAGGGTTCTTGATTTTGAACCAGGAGACCTGGGTTCATGTCACTCGTTAAGCGAAACAAAAAGTCAACTTTGAGTTATTTTAATTGACGTATGTATGTCATGTCTCATAGGACTGTGACCCAGAAGTCTGGGATTTTATGACTTTTACCCAGGAGACTGGTGTTCATGACTTTGACCCACGAAACTAGGTTTTGTATACTGTGTGAAACCAAAAGTCACCATTGAGTTATTTCAAGTTAGATACATACCTCACATCACATTACATTTTCACATAGGACTTTGACCCAGTGTCTATGACACTGACCCAGGAAACCTGGGTTCGTGTCACGTGTGAAACCAAACCAAAAATCAACGCTAAGTTATTTTAATTGACATACATACCTCATGTCACATAGGACTGTGACCCAGGAGACTGCGGTTTGTGTCCCGTGTGAAACCAGAAGACAACACTGAATTATTTTAAGTTGCGTATGTACATTGCTTTAGGTTGTCAAGTTACATTAAGTATGTAACATTACATATGTAATATGACGAAGCCAAATTATGATTACCTGATTCGTAAGATATCAGATACAGACCTTTGTACATTACTTAACATAAGATACCATATGAACTGTTGTATGAAAATAAGATATGTTGATAATTACCCACTGATGCTGTCTCTTGTCCTGGAAGCACTATCTTACAGAATAATTAATTAAAGAAGGCAGTTAACTGTATCATTGTCCAGTCTTTGTTTTATTGTACCCATCAGCTCTGTTGAGATGAGTTCAAAACGTGTTCTTCAGTGGTGTCAAAAATCTGTCAAAGACAATCTGCTGGATGATCAGCTCAACGTGAAGGTCAGATTGAAGATGTTCATTGGCCCGGAGGCTTCTTTCTCCTTTCTTCTCTTTCTTCTCCCTCTGACACCGTCTCTCCCTCTCCAAAAGGCAGAGAGGGTCAAGCAGCAGGGTGGGGGGGGGGGGGTGGTCGTGACTTGACATGAATTGTAAATGAGTGAATAAAAGTGTGGATGTGAGCGTCCATCTACACAGCACTGCTTCAGCCACTTTTTTTTTTTTTTTGCTTACTTTGATTTAATACTGTCTTGTAAGCATACCTAAATGTTAATAATTCCAGTGCTTGCGGATGCATTTCTACCGAGCACCCTGTTTTCTTGCAGACTCAAAGGCCTTGAACTGTCAGTGTCTTCCCCCTCGAGCACATACAGCACACTGTATCAACTTTCTGGTTCAGCAGCTTTGATAATAATCTGACCTCACCTGTTTGGTTGACTTGGGGAGTTATGATTTTCATTCTGTATGCTGCGTGAACACCACAAAAGTGAGAATAAGTATTCATCTTGCCGCCTTAACCCTCCTTTATTTTGCAAAGGTTATTTTGTGACAACAAACCTCCTCTAATGCAGTGCCGTCTGAAGCAGCTTTGTCCTGGACTGGGGCCATTTTTTTTCACAAATCACTGCCAATTAACATTAAAAGCTGGCAAGAGATGGCACCTCCATTTTTATTATCGTCCCCTGATAAAGAGCACCCACACAAGCACACAGAAACAACACATTAAAAGGTCATCGTGACAAGGTGACAAGCTGGTGATAACTGTGAACTTTGGCAAAAACAAAAGCCAAATAACCTGAGTTTTCTACCAATGCAAAGCCCATATATGGTTTGAAAGCCAGACCTAAAGGCTCTATACATCATTACATATAACTTCCCATAAAATAATGATGAAACTCCAGAGAAGGTTGCTGTTATGCTTTTGATTTATTCATAGTGGCGTTTCAGAGAATGTGTGTACAGCTGACAGACCTGAAGTAGGTTATCTGTACTCTTACACTTAATACACCCTGAAAGTCTGGGGCACATCTGGCTCTCTTTCAGCCTTTATTCCTGCCTGCAGGCTGTGTTTCCTTATCATGCCTTGTACACTATGTTTTACTGCCTTGACAAGGCACCAGAGGTGCCAAGTACATTTACTCGAGTACTGTACTTAAATAAAACATTGAGGTACTTTACTGGAGTATTTTGTTTTACTGACACTACATGTATTTTTCACTGATAATTAAAGAAGCTGTATGCAACATCCAGAACATAGCAGCAAACAACTATTTGCTATGTAAAGATATAATGGAGTAACGGTGTCCTGAGCAGACAATGAAGTCAAGCTTAATCAAGCTTAGGCCAACCGAAGTGCGAAAAACTGCAGTTCCTTAAATGGCCACTTGAGGCTGGCTCTGGAGGTGAGTCAATCCCTATAGACGCCAATGTTAAAATGTCCAAATCTACAGCAGAAATAAATATGTTAATGTAATACGGCCTGGTCCAAAAATGGGTTTTGGTAGCTAATTTCTACATTCATGAAGCTATACGGATGTTGAACCAACTTTTTAACTCACCTGTTTACATGTTATCAGTCCTTAAAGTTACGCATATGTAAGTCTGTGCCACCTGAGTGACAGGTTGTCTGCGAGGCTTGCTACAGTCTATGAGTCAGATCCATACCACACCACAGCTCCAACCTCTCGTCCTGATGAAGCTCTGGTGAAAGTTCAGTCAGGAAGACAATACTTTTCATGCTCAGGTTGTAACTTTTCTTTCTGACCCTGCCATTCACTCCTTGCACGTATGCTCACTCACTATCTCTAGGTCTCATTGTCTGGGTCTGTTTCCAGCTGATTCATAGTCAACCAACAACACAGCAACACACCTTCTCTGTCAGCCTATCATCTTACTGCTCCTCATTTTAATTATGGTTCTTCAGTCGTGCACACCCTCCACCTTGACATCCCCACATAGTCTTTATGGATTCATCAGCCTCATCTGTCTCAGCAGTCAGCAGCCTCGGAGTCATCAGCCACCACCACCACTGTGTGGACTTCATGGAGGGATTTATCTTGCTGCCACTCAGATGTCCCTCAGTCACAAAATATCTCCCTCTGGTGTCCAAGCACCAAAGACTTTTGTTAAATCTTAATCAGCACAAATCATCTGTAAATCTGTACACTCATATTCTGTATTAGATATCATCTTTACTTCATTCTAATGTCTCTCCTGATTGAAATATGGTCACTTATGGCTCCAAAAAAGCCCAGATCATAACAGTTGAAGGCTTTAAAATGGTCTACAAATCAGTGGGTGACATCACAGTGGCTAAATCCATTATTTAATACAGTCTGTGGTTGTAATCTGAGCTCCTCTGTTAGGCTAGTTGTTGTGGTAGCTGTGCCGGCTGCACATGCATGTTAGTGCATGTGTGTATCCCACTAGCTAGCTCATCGCTGCCACTTTGCGCTGTGCTCGTAGGGCAGTTACCGCTAATAACAGTGGGCTATTTATGACTGTTTGGTACTTAAACTTTGCAGGGTTGGCTGTGAAAGCAAAATTAAATTGTCCGATGTACTTTATAACGGATGATTAAAACATTTAAGTTACAGCATTGAAATTCTCTGCATGCAAAGATCCTTATGAGGGTTTCTTCCACGTTAGCTGGATCCTGCCTGAAGAAAAAGTTGATTGCGTTGATTTAATTTCCAAAGGAAAGCAGACGAAGAAGAAGCATTATAATTTCATTACAGAAAATTTCTTCTGAGTTAGATTCAATAACTTTTAAGACCAGAGTCTCCAAACCTCAAAGATGGATAATTTATTTTTTAACTTGAATAGCATTAAATATTGTTGCATGATATCAGTAAACTTTATGTGGCATGTAGATTTCTTGGAAAATTGTTTCATAGAGGTAAGAGTTATAGGAAGCATCTAGGTTTCACATGACAGTAATGGTATGTTAATAGATATGATTTAATATTTTATAAGCCTTATATGTGCAGGCTGTCCTCTTGTCACAGTTAAGGTTTTCTTAATGAGCATGTTTGGAAGTGTGTTTCCCAGCCCTGCTCATTGCTGTCATTTGTGCAGACACGGAGCAGCCTGAGTATCTAAATCCTGCTCGCAGTAGGTTAGAGTTGCAGCCTATGATGCCAACGGATGTCACAGTGGGATGATGGTCCCTGATGCTGCCGAGGCTTCACCATGGCAACGCCTTTGCCTGTCGCACCCTTGGCGTGTGCCAAGGAGGCCCCTGGCAGCACTCGCTCTCCTCCTCAGCACCGTGGCAGCCCCGGTGTTCCAGGCCACCACATTGTTTCGGCAATGATTAATTACCGTCCTGATGAAATGTGAAGGCTCTGGAAATGTCACAGGGATGACATGGGCTTGTCAGTGTGGGCCAGCAGGGAGGAGCGTATCGCACACAGACATCTGGAAGGATACGGAGCACCAGCCGCTCGCTGCCTTTTTAAGGGAAGAACTTATCATTACCTGAGCAGGTTTCTGTTGGATTTTATGTAATGTCATTTATATATATAGATATATCTTTACACTGACAAGGTGTCCCCTCTGAGTCTGGATTTTAAGCTGATCTCTTCACTGATTAAATGAAATGTAAACCCAGTTAAAGTCAAACCAGTGTTGGAAAATGCTTTCTCTCCTAACTCAACAATCAATATTAGCTCACAGTGGATGAGCAGCAAACACCCGCTTACATAAATGATACTCCGATGCCTCCATACATGCACTGAGCTCTTCTCCTTTATGCTGTCAGCACACAATAACCTCTCATGCAGATGTACTGTAGGTTCAAGATGTCTGCACAGAAAGTGTTTAATCCATTTGTGTTCGAGAAGGGAAAAAAGCAGAGGAAGGTATCGCTTGATGAAAAACACAAATGACATACCAAATTTCCCTGATGAATTGGTCCATTTACTGAAATAAATTGAATTGATGCAAAGGATCCCAGAGGAGCAGAAAATTGTTCAGCTATGGATGAAAACCCTCTCTGAGCCACAGCACCTACGAGCAGCCACGCTTATTTGTATTACACATAAGGCTTGTAAAGATGTGCTGACAGCCCCTGTTTATCCCACTTAATAAGAGCAGATTATTTTTTTCTCTGAACTAAAATGTTTGCTAATTAACTTGGGACAAAAACAGGAACAAATGCAATTATTTAAATGAATGAATCTGATTTGCTTGTGTTATTACATGAGAGAGGCATGTTTGAAATCTAAATGATAGCTTTGACTCACAGGGTGGAAATTCCATGTTTGTTTACCTGTTATTTTTAGCCCATCTGCACAAGGTAAACCCGCTATCCAAACATCCGGTATCCGTATGGCAAAGCAGATTGTGTGCTGTGCTGAAATCAGCTGAGCATCTCTACGACTGGGCAGCCATCAGTTCCTGTTAAACCGTGTGTTCAGAAGTGATAAAGATGTTATTTCATGCTAATCCTCAGCCTGGTTCAGTGTGTGGGAATATAAAAAGTGTGTTTCCTTTGGTGTATAATCTCCTTAAAATGAGAATCACTGTGTTTTCGTTACCACTGAATGAGCCGTTTGTACCTTCATAGGGAGCAAGCCCTCATCTATGTGCAGCAAGGTTAAAGATCTCACTTGCTGTTACTTGCTCATGGTTGTCATTACCAGTAATTATATGATTTCAATTATTCTATTTCTACCATTAATAGTTATTTCCATCTAATATTTGTGTTTAATTGGGACTAGTGTTCAGCTTTCAATGCAGACTGGCAGGATGTGCCGCACAGATCAGCAAACTTGAGCAGGGACACCCCGCTTATCGTTGCCAGTTTGCAGTGTGCTGTCCCTGTGAATAAACAGCTGACTGGAGCCAAAGAGAGAGGATCTGTGCCTGGTTAATCACACACACAACGCAAGACAGAGAGAGTGCACACAGCTACACCTGAAGATGCACCGTCTTGTTTCTACAGTAGCCTAGGACAGACAAACAAAACACTGACTCTAGTTAGTGCCATTCACGTTTATGCGTTTTCACATTGGCAGTTGTAGTTAGCAGCCCTTCCCCGACAAGAGCGTCAGAAATCGACCTTTCCGTCACCAGTTTTGGCGTCCAGGGATAGTGCCTCCCCCTTGTCTCTGCATGAGGGGGCAGCAGTGCTTGGACTTCAGTTTTACGGGTGAGAAACACAGGACCCACGGGTAGAATCGAAGGGTAACAAAGACTAAATACCATCCGAAACAAGTAAAACTGGTTGTTGTTATCCGCTAAGCAACAGATCGTCGATTTTTTTCAAACATCAAATTGCTTTATACTGTGTTTTTTTAGATCACAGTGTTGTGTTGATATGAAGAGGCCCAGACTGTGGACATCTTTGGAGGCGATCTCCGTGTATTCCTGACAGCTGACAACAAGAGGTGAAACAAAATCCTCCATCAAATACAGCTATATAAACTCCAGCCCCTCTCCCACGGAGCACAACAGCAAAAGGGCGCCATGTTACATTCAATTAAGTACGATAAAACACAGAAAACACACCTGACAGCGAGAGGTAAAAAACAAACCGTCAAATACAACCACATAGACTCAAGCACCTACACTAATAAAGTGACACAGGAATATGTTAGCATTAAATGAACTTATGAACATAGCTTAACAGCACTAAAACACGGCAATTACTACGAGAGCAATGTCGCTTACCTCTCCCACGGCAAGGCGGGAGACACCCCTTTGATAGGTGAGTTACCCCCAAAGGTGAACATAGGGATACAAAAACTGAGTATCAAATGTTCCACATATTGACTACGGAGGTCTATGCGTGTCAGGTGACACATTGTTACACATATTACTGCTGTATATTTCACCCTGCTACATAGAGACCTCTGTAGATAATTCCGCTCCCGATAACCAGATCAGCAGATAACGTCAACTAGGGAAAATAAAATGAAAACACCACAGTTGTAGCCTGTTAGCTAACATAAGCTAAACCGCTAAACTTGCTAACAGCTAACGAAAGATAACGTTAGCTGGTGGGGACATGTGCTATATACACCCGGTCATGCCTCGCCACTCACCAGGAACCTCTTTTAACGGTCACAGAAGAAACAACATAGCTAACCAGGAACCTCTTTTAACGGTCACAGAAGAAACAACATAGCTATTTTCTGCCAATTTATTCCAATGAGCTTACCTGAAACCAACTGCGATGAGATGCTGTGTCCTGCGAGCTCAGTTCCAAACAAAGACTGCAGAGATGAAATTCCGCCTTCTGTGGCGACCTCCGTATGTGGGCAGACATTCTACGGCACTGGACCAACCCAAAGCCGACATAACAGAGACGTTTGATGAGCTGGGACAAAAGAGTATTAAATTTAAAGATAACCGCCCATGCGGCCGACGCTTGTCAGACGTTATAAATTCAGGGCCGATGTGTCGTCCCCAGGCCGACGTCGGCCAGATGTATGTGTGCTATCTGGGTAGCTTTCCTTCTGCCATTTTTAACACGGATTTATCGTTTGTTTGTCTACTCCGTATCCACTCTTCTCAGTAGTGTAGTGGAAATTTAAGTGGTCACCAGAGAACTTCTGTCGTTTTGACATGATAACGATACAGCATGTTTCGAGGTTCACATGACATCCGATAACTCGCCCATCTCCCCCAGGGTGTAGGTAAAGTGTAACGAGCTGGGGAGGGGGGGGGCGGTTAGCGGCAGGAGCCTAAAAAGAAAAAGGCCTCTCTATTATTTAGTAGGCTTTGCTATGTAGTTATGTTGTTGTGGCCTGATGTAATATTTCTAAATCATAGTAGAAATAGTATTAGTGAAAAATAGATAAATAATTTCTTCCCCTATTTGTGGCGCCCCCTATGGACCACAATGCCCTTAGCATTCGCCTATACTGCCTATGCCATGGGCCGGCACTGCTGATCAAACTGCTTTGTTTAGTGTTTTTACCAGTTTAAATCACCGAATCCAAGACCTCTGCGGAAATTCAGCTCCTCCTTATCATCTGAATCAGAAATAAAGTGAGTACACATCAGCAGGCCCATCTGCAACTTGATAAACATCATAGGGGAAACACTAATTTGTAATGTGAAACTTCTTTATCCAGTATTGTTACCAGTTTAAAGCACCTGGTCCATGTGTTTTGGAGAGGAAGACACCTCTGTGGATAATTCAGCTCCTAGTAAAAACCTCCTGAACAAAGAATACTGAAGGAATTCTGGTCATGAGAAGTTTCAGCTGGTTGCAATCTGCGGTCCTCACCACTACATGCCACCAAATCCCCCTAAATCTTACACACTGTTCCTTTAAGTTTGGGCTCTTCAAAGTCACATTCACGGATCTTTCTTTTTCAAGTCACATATGTTCATATGGGTGAAGATTCATGGATTTTAATCTTCTCTGTTAGTTTTCTTCATTTTGCCAACAGATCGTCACACATCCATCTCTCGTCACCGCTGCTTTAAGGTTTTCGAAACATATGGCAAATCACCAGAATGACTGTGTGCAGCAGATGTTAATGGTTAATTGAAATGCGTTTGATCTTGAATGATTAGTGTCCATCCGAGCATTTCCTTGTTTGGTGTCCTAATGATCGGGCTGCTGTGACAGCGTGTTTCGTCATGCCGGTTTTATGAGCAACTTATCCACACACCATTACCAGCTGCAGATCAGTGATGTCAGCACTGTAGGTCAATTTATAATGCGTGGCGGAGTATTATCAACTCATGTGGATGCACAGAGAACAACATCATTAATTCTGCAACATCAGTAGATGTACAACTTGTATACAGATGTATCTCACCAGTCAATCAATAGAAAAAGAAGTCAGAGATATACAGTATGTATTTTTAAAAAGGTTTGAAGAAGGTGCACGGTGTTGCTCTAACCTCCCCTTGACCTTATCTTGCTGCCACGGAGGAAATCAAAGGTCGGTTAAAGTTGAATTCCTATGGCTGAGGTACTGTGGATGCTGGGCTTTAAGGCCGAGCTAATCTGTTAAACAAGTGTCTCCCTGAAACCAGCACATAACCCTCTTTTATTGAAGCTTATAGGTTAGCAGAAGTTTTTTTAAAGGACTACGCCCTCTTTTTTAATGCATATCTTATGCAAAATATGGAGAGATTGGCAGTAAATTAACTCTGAGACTCTCCCAGCAGTGATTGAATGAGAACTATTGGTTAAATGGAAAGACACATGAAGGGAACTGGCGAAATACAGAAAAAACAGAAACTTTTGAAACTACTAAATGCCGGGAAACTTTCTTCTCCTCTAGGCTTAATGAGCATGACTTTTAAATCATGCATGTTAAGTTGAAACCAGTTTAACCAAAAATCTAAAGATCTGTGTGATGTTGGTTGGTAATTGGCTCCACTAATGATCAGGTTGTTTTTTAGGATGTAAAATCTGCAGGCTGGTAAAAGTACCACAATCCACTTTGGCTCTAATTATTCTTTGGAAAAAAAATAGAAACTCTGTTGTCACATCTGCCCCATTTGTTGCCAGTGCAGGTATTTTGCCCTTTGGCAAGGTGGAAGGCAAAGGTGTGGGTGTCAGGGTGATCAAAGAGTGTGGGGTGAATCACACTAATACACAGTTTTTCCCAGTTTGCTTTTTTATTAACCATAACCAACTTTTTTTTTTTTTGATACCTCCGTACCTGATGAAGAGCCAGTTGGGGCTTGAAACATACATTTTTAAAATGCACTGAAATAAAACATTTAAAGGGAACATTTTATGCTCATTTTCAGGTTCATACTTGTATTTGCGGTTTGCTAGAACATGTTTACACACTGTAATGTTCACTTATTTTCCTTATTCTGTCAATACTGGAACTCCTGTATTCACCCTCTGTCTGAAACATGCAGTTTTAGCACCTGTCTTTTTAAGTCTCCCTCCTGAAAAAGCCCAGCCTTCTTTGATTGGCCCGCATTTCCAGGTCTTTCAAATCTGTGGTTATGGTGTCTCTCCACCATCATTGCAGCCAGGGGAATCCTGTAATAGAGTATAGCAGCACGTTCTGTTGTGAAAAATCACCAATGAAATCCTCTAAACCAAAATCTTCACAACGGGACATGCTCCAACAGGAATCTGATCTGAAATCGGAGAAAAATTAACAACATCAGCAACCAAAATTAGGGGCCGGACACATGTTTTTCTGCGCCCTTAAATTTATTGTTTTCAATGTAGACACACAGGCAGGCACGCTCAGATGCCAGAGAAACGCCATCATGGTGCGCAGACGGCTGTGCGCCAAGATAAACAGAGTTTAACTTTTGGAACTTTTCACAGCAACGCGCACTGCATGTCACGTGACGAGGAACAACCAATCACAGCCCACAGATATCTTTCCCTTCTTCTGTAAATATCAGTCTGTGGTAAACACAGAAAAGTTGATCATTTGGTGCAGAGCTGTCAGAGCTTTACATCTGTCCCACAGACGATAGACCTACACACTTATAAACAGCGCATGGAAGAAGATCAGCTCTGCACTCAGGATTTCAGGTAAGTAGGCTATGATACGGTTACTTTTCAACTCAGACGCAACCTGCCACCATGCTCTTGAAAGCGGGCTCAGAAAAGGCATGGCAGTAGTATCTAGTGCCCGACATGTTCCTTGACGTTAACATGTGGCTACATAGCAGTGATGCAAACACTTGCAGTTCAGTCAGGAGAAGAGAGAATATTTATTTACAGGTGCACATAAGTATGAGAAATGTGAAAAGTCTTTGGCACTTAGACACCATTGAGATGTCATATAACCAAATAAAGGAGTGGGCTTTTGATGAGCACGTCCTGGGCTGTAGATAAGATGACTGGAGATGAATGGGGTGGACGAGGGCGTGATGATCCCGCTTACAATGACAGTCAACAGGAGCAGAAGGGGGAACAGGCGTAAAGTTTGGCAGTAACAACATGAACGGCTGAAAAAGATCATGGCAAAGTTTGATTGGCTAACAAGGAGAGGGAACACCCAGAGTCAGCTGGTGGGATAGACGGAGACTTGTGAATGGATATAGCATAAAGAAAGTCTTCCTAATTGAACTTGCACTGACCTTCATTAGTGTGCCTGAAGCAGATGATCGTATAAATAAATCAGTCACAAGGTGATGTCAGCTTGTCTCGAAAGTAGAAAAAAAACGTGGGAAACAGTTTTCATAACAGTCTGAAGCCAGAGGATTACTTTTATATACTTTTACCTCATTATTTGGGCCACGTTTAATGCAAACATCCAACACTGTAACACCAGAAATAAGGCAAAATGTAATAGGTCCCTTTTAAAGGCAATACAGAGGTTACTGGGAAGCAGAATTCATTGGACAATTTTTGGATTCAGCACCTGGACAAGAGAGATGTGCATGTGTTCTGCCCACTCATTGCTTTTGCTAATCTTAGCCTTGCCAATGTTGCTGTGAGCAAATATTGTGAAAGCAAGAATTTACAACAACAGCAACAAAAAGTTTACACTGAACATGAATAAAATATCATCAAATATGATCTGAGGTTTTGCAGAGCCATCTCACGTCACATATTGGTTAATATAGTGGGCCATTGTGGTCCATAATCTGATGGTAAACATTTTGTCACCTCAGCATCAACATAACATATTACTACTGGTGTTTTAATATCAAATGTGCAGAGTATGTGACTGTCAATCACATCACACACAAAGCACGCAGTAGACTCTTCTGGACAGAACTCACAGCAGCAATAGAAGGCTGAAAACAGAAACTAAACATAGACAGTATTTAACGAGCTGAAGCTGTAAAAGGTATTTTCATTCCAATTGCTGGTGTAGGATTTGCTCATTAAGCCATTTAACAGTTATAAACAGCTTTTACGACTTTCAAGTATCTTTGACTTTTTAATTTCTGGCGTGTTAGGTATAGAGGGAAAGATGTCGACACTAACAGCCTTTATCAAGATCATTTTGCAGACTCCCTGCTGAGTTTGATATCTTCAAAACCGTGAAATGTGTCTCACAAAGTGAGAAAAGTGAGATATCATCAGTATCCAACTTGCAATAATATCATTTATTAGTCACGACCAACCCCTGTTAAGCTGTTCGTTAGTCAGATATTGATTTCCAATGAAAGCACTCAGTCTGCTTCAAACTAAACTGTTTAAAGAAAAAGACAAATTATTCCCGTACAGAAAAAAAACTGCTTACAGAGTATACAAAGCCCATTGCTGTTACATTTTAATCACTCTTACTTCAAACCATCTCCCAACATCAAAGACAGTGTTTGGAGCAAAAGTCAGACAGTTACCTAAAGATCAGAACAGAGCGGGAGCTGATTTACAGGAGGAATATTCCTGCCGAATGGTAATTTGCTGTTTCAGCCTCATATTGGCAGTGACCCGCTGCCCCTTGTGCTTTTGAAATGCTCATCTGATCAGGAAGGTCATGCAGAAAGAAACACAAACTGGCTCTGCAAACACACAGATGATTATACCAGCTTCCTGTTTCATCTGCAAATGAGAGGGTCTGCAGCAGAGTCTAGACAAGTTTGTTATCTGGCGTGCGTGTCTCTTTAAAGAATGTAGTTCAGACTGTGCAGTTTTCTCTGAATCACAGTGGTCATCAGTGGTCTTCTCCTTCTCAACTTCCATTTCTACATTGTTTACTTCAAAAAATATGTTGTAAACATAAAATTCAAACACTATAGAATTCACGATGAAGCGCACTAAAATGCACCAATAAGCAACATTAACACACTTCGCTGAACAAAACAAAACACCAACAACCGTCCTTGGGTTCAGTTCAGGCTGGGCAGAGGGACAACCTAAAGACTCAGAAAGTGTGTAATGAGGATTTTACTGCTCATGGGGACCAGAGGAAAACTGTGGTCTGCTGCCCTGGTGGCTTGTGCCGGGGATCAATGGTCATTAATCTTTCTAGAGAGGCTCCGGCTGCACTTTTTAGGGGGTATAGAAGGATTGCTGACCCAAGTACAGGACGTCTTTCTGGGTCCAACAGGCAAGGTTTTCTGTGTTTGGACGCCACAGCAGTTCTCGTCTGTTTCATCCAGCTCGGAGCAGAGCTCAGTCGGGGCGGAGACTCAAGTGAAGTGCAGACTGAAATCATTAAGCTGACACAGATGAACTTACAGCTCGTTTCTCTTTTGTGACTCTGCAGGAACAGGTTATGTTAAATATGTATTGTTAGAGCAGGTAGAAGAACTCAGATGCTTTACCAAAGTAACCAATACAACAACAAAAAACACTCTATTACAAGTTAAAGTCCTTCAAAATCTAACTTAAGGGACAGAATAAGCTGTAAAATACACTGAATATTAGAGTGCTATTGTGATGCAGCAACGCCTAATGTTTACCTTTATAGCTGGCTGAGTTGTACCCAATTTGTTTGTGACTTTTCATAGCTTGGTCGTTTAGTCTAGTGCAGGAATACTCAACTTGCTTTGCCTGGAGGCCACTTTTCAAAATAACAGGAGGCCAGGGGCCAGCAGCCCAACACAGGTCAGAAGTACGCAGGGCATTTCTAGGATTTGAGGCCATCTGGGGCTCAGTCTGAACCTCTGTCAGGGAGGGTTGGCATTTTTTTGATAAACAAGCTCTATTTTAATGCTTTTTATGCTCTCCGGAACCTTATTTACATCAAAAGTACAAACAAATCCCCAGTGTGAATCAGTCTATTTACACTGTGAATTAGAAAATGGTTGAGGGGGGCCACCTGGCACGCTATTAGGCCTCAAGTTTATTATCACTGGTCTAGTGGGATCCAAACTAGGGGACAGGCCCTGCTAAATGGTCAAAAGATAAATCTCAGGGGACATGAGAGGATAGTGTACCTGGGGTAGGAGTAGTGAGTTTATTTTTTATTTTATGTTTTTTTAAAGGTCTAGTGTGTAGGGTTTAGTCCAGAACTGAAACTTCTCCCATATTTCGGAGCATGTAGGAGAACTATGGTGGCCGATGCTGAAATGCGCATGGCCATATCTAGAGCCAGCTTTGATTTGTCCATTCCGGGCTACTGTAAAACAGCATGGCGGACTCTGTGGAAGAGGAACCGTTCCCCATGTAGATATAAATGGCTGATTCTAAGGTAACGAAAACACAATTCTCAGTTTAAGGCCCCTCAGTCCATGTTGGACCTTTCATATTAAATCCTCATTTAAAAAGTAAATAGTGACTAGTGTCAGATAAATGTAATGGGATAAAAAGTACACTTCCATCTGAAATATAGTGGAGTAGAAGTTTAATGTAGCATTGAACAAAAGTGAGTAAATGTACTCAAGTAATGGTACTTTCCACCACTGTGTATTGCATGTAGGCAGGGCTTTAACTTAGCACCTGCATAAGAGAAAAACAAACACTGAATTCATTAGACGAAACGAATTCATTTTCCACTGCATATATTTCATCTATTTAAATATTTAATAACTGCATGTAAATACTGCAATATAAGGCTTGTATTGCTTTTTATCAGTATAGTTTTTATCTTTCCGGTTTGTTTACTACACCTCTGCACTCTTTATACAATAAGAACCTACTTTTTCATGTCTTTGTCTTAATCAGTTGTATGTTTTCATACTAAAGGAGCATCACACACAATCTCAACAGAGCTGAATATTTCATGACTGTAGTGTTTTACATCTTATGTTGCCTTAATTTGCATTTTTACTGTGGCCATTTACATGTAAAATGGATGTAAATTAAGTTCCTCAAGTAAGTTGTAGCACACCATTGTCAACTTTAATTGGATAAAACCTAAATAAAATTGAGGCTGGTGAAAATGCTGAGTGGCTTTGGGAAACATCAGTAGCCACAGTGACTGGTGAGCAAAAAAAAATCATGTCTAGCTCTGCATGTAGGTATTGACACAGGTAGATCATGAGTGAACAGACCCTGGGAAACAGACATGAAAAAGGACCCATCACCTTTACTATATAGGAGCAAGACACATAGGCTTAGTGATGGTTTTTCCTCTTTCCCTTGTTGTTTTGCGTCTCTTTATAGTCCTTTATTTTGTGTCTCCTTGCAGTTCCTGTGGTGTTTTTGAGTGTCTTCCTGGTCATAAAATGGTAATGTAAATGACATTTTGCAGGTGAAGTCCAGGGCGACCCCTCGACCCTGGGTCTGTGCCCAGTAGGCCCATTCAGTAATCCATCCATGAGTATTGATTAGACAATGTAAAGGCACCATAAACTATTAGACCTAAAATTCATCAAGTGTTATGATGCAGTTTTATATCTCTGATAATAACACATGAACACATAATAGCATTTACCAACAATCTCAACTTTTACTGCAGCTTTTGAATCTAATGTCAGTACTGTAAAACCAACAGTCGTCATTGAATATAATAATTTAACAAAAAGCATAATTTAAAGCATTTAAAGTCTAATTTTTTCTGTCAGATCCAATCATGTCATGCTGACATTTTCCTGCTGCAAGGTGAGAATATTGCCAATAAACCACCTGGCAGGAAAAGAGCAGACCTCCCTACTGCTGTGAAAAATATTTGGAGGGTACCTTTCACTCTCAAGTGAAGTCGTGAAACTTAATGACATGAAAGTATGGTTGAATAGTTTGATGAACCTGCACATATAATCCCTGTGTGATTCAGACGCCCACGCAGCACTTTCACCGAGCATCTAATGTAACATTATAAAGAATTATAGGCAGCGCTCTAAGTGAAGTCGAGCTGTCATCACACAAAATATAAAAACAGTATTTTATACAGTCTTACCAATATTAGTACAATGTACCATAGGGTATTTTATTGTATATGGTACTGTACTATTAAAGTAGGCAGGCAACCTATTGACATTCAAAGTCTGTTTAAGCTACAGAAAAAATCCTAAGAAGATGTTTGCAAAGTTGAAGAGCACTTCACTTTCACCCTCAGGTCAACACAGCTTGAATAACTAAACATCGTTCAGTCATACAGGAGTTCGTACCCTCCATCTGCCTTGAGCTGTGCCAAGCTGTGTTTCAGGGGGCGTAGACTGTAAATGCAACCCGGACCTCACCAACAGGCACAGCGCTGCTTCACTGGAGTCAAGGGCACTTAGTGACATGATACTAATAGAGGTTGGCACCGAGACATAAAAAATACAAACACATTTAGTTAAGAGGGCTTCAAGGATCTCATAGGGCAAAGCTGTAACTCTTTACACCCTGACAACAGCAGCAGAGCTTTTAAGGAACGATAAATATAAGGTTTTCAAAAGGAAGCAATACATCTCTGCCCGTGACATCCTTTCTACCCTCTAATTTCAGAGGAAAATATGAGGAAACACACGAAAAGCATGAGACAAATACCTCCATTTTTGTTTTGTAATTAATCTAAGTTTTCCATCAAATGACGCTTGGCATTTCTGCTTCAACAAGCACTGTGTCCTTACCACATTCAGTACTTATTCTGTACAGTATATACATGCTAATCATCCTAGTATGTTTTAGCAGTTAGTGTACAACAATGTCAACACATTTACTATTCTACACTAACAGGAAATAACACAACATATTAAAAACCCACTTAGAATAGACCAGACCGACACATATGGGTATTTTGGAAAACATCAAGCCTCGCTCCTTTTGGGGGGAAAGAAAACAGAACATCATATACGTGTCGATGCAAATTCACGTGAGTTTGAATTATGATTTTGACATGTTTGTATTTCTTGTTGAACAAACGTTTGTTTCATAGATATGGCTAACAACTCTTTGGTGATTTTGTTGATCACCGTCATGCCACTTCAGTCTTCCCCTGTCCAAGTGGATCAATGACCCAACACAGTACCTGGATATTGATTATCCAGACATCTATATTTGATTGAATCATCTGGTATCATTAGGCTAAGTGTTGTCTGTAAATAAGCAAACTGTTAATAGCCAACTGTTTTTTCTATAGTCTTAGATGTAATTGGAGATGACAGTCTGATGCTGCTATACTGTATGACTGTACCTCAGCAGCCTCCAACCGTAGACTATAAAGATGGATGAGGCGTCTCCACTTTACCCCTGTACAGAAGTGAAGCTAAAATATGCTGGATACGACCACTGCCATCTTGCTCTGTTAACATCATTTGAAGCCAGAGTCTGCGCATGTAGCGATCTCCACTGTATCAATTTTCCCGCCCATACTCTCATCCGATCAATAACTAGCAAGTCTGAATGCTAGTCCAACAATTGGCTCATACAGTTGGCAATCATGTTGTAAAAACCACCGTTTTATAGCATTCAATAACAAATTAAAACTAAAGTTATCCGAAGATATCCACACAGCAGCATGATCAAAACTAACTTAAATGACAGACACCATCTTTGGGAAAAATTCATTTGATGTATACTTTGAGTTTTTAGTTTGGCTCATGTCCCATTCACTAACATGAAGAGGGCGGGCTTTGTGTTGTGTACTGCAGCCAGCCACCAGGGGGCGATCAAGATGTTTCGGCTTCACTTTTGGGGAGCTGTCATGTCGTCCATCTTTATATACAGTCTGTGCCAATAAACACAAGGTAATGTCAGCTATTCATCAGTGGTAACTGTCTCCAGCATCATTTAGTAATTCACCACACTGACAGTGAATAGTCACGTGTCTTCTGTTCCTCAAATCTTAGTGTGAAACCTTGATTAAACCGCTACACAACAGATTTTTACCATTTTCCTGTTTCCCTGCTTGTGTGACGTTTCTTTCCACCAAGAGGGGGCGCAGCCTTAGCGATGACGCAATGCTAGTTTGGTCTATCAGTATGTAACTGTATATACAAGTTTACGGGTCTACAGCCTAACTAGCAGCTCTGTGAGGCTGTACTTACGATAGGCACATTGTTGCTATGACTAAATGCTAACATCAGCATGCTAACATGCTCAAAATGACAATGCCAACTTGCCAATATTTAACAGGTATATCATTTGCCAGTTTTACGAGACGAGTATGCTAACATTTAGTACAGCAGAGGCTGATGGGAATGACACTTAATTTTGCAGGCATTTGGTCATAAATCAAAGTATTGAACAAATTCAATATTTGATCTGACGGTGGTGCTTTATGAAAGTTTAAACTGGATGACCAAAGGTATTATAATCCATCCTCAGAGGGACATGAATGTAGTTGTTGATATATTTCACGCTGGATCAAAGTCCAACCAACTTAAAACCCTTGAGCCACAATGTCAGCATGGCTCAAAAAAAAAAAAACAGTCACTGGTGGACTAAATCATACATCACAAAGCTGTTGTATTTCTGTCTCTGTGTGTCCTGTTTCTATCTTTCTTCCTTTTTCTTTGGTTTTACTAAAATGTCGTTAAATCCAAAGCAGTCTGCAGTTAAATGCCTTCTTGCATTTATTTTGACACACTGGCAGATGGTGTTCCTGGTTATAGAACAAAGCTGACTTTATTGAAAACTGCCACATAGGGAGGCAGCAAAATGCTCAACTACCGTAGCCCATCTCTGTGACCACATGGGAAATGAAAAAAGGTTATCACAGTTCATACAAGTGACCTTTTGACCCCTACACTGCTTCCATGTGAACACCTCTAACATGGCAGGGCTCTACTGTACATGCATCACAACGTTTCCTCCTTATGGTCCATTTATTTTCACTGTCTTCCTGCCCACATTTTTTCTCCTTTGGTCAGTATCACAATGGCACCGAGGAAATATTTTATACATTCGGCTCATTATTCACTATGTCTAATTAATGCTACACTCGAAATAGGGAAAGTGCAATTTAGCATCTCCTGCCTGTCCCTGTAGGGGAATCCATTTAGGTGCTATGTAAAATCCTCTTTGATGTAGAAATCTATTTTCACTGGTATCCAGAAGTGTTGATGTGCAACACAACAGCTGACCCTCTGTTTTATATCCCAAAAGGAATTCATTTTCCTGCAGCCCCTGTAGCTATTCATACTTTATAATTTCAGTTTTATTATATTTCATTGAATGTTTTTGCATCTATCAAACATTTACCAACTCTTGGAGTTGATAGAAGTCTTACATGTTGGAGCAATAAAGGATCCACCATCAGGAATATCAATGCCATGTTTTGATTTAAAAAAAAAGTTAAATCAAAACTACATATACATATATATATATATATATATATATATATATATAATATAATAATAATATTAAAACAGAAGATAATAGCTAATCAGCCAATCATGTGGCAACTCAATGTATTTAGGCATGTAGACACGGTCAAGACGACCTGCTGAAATTCAGCCCGAGCATCAGAATGGGGAAGAAAGGTGACTTAAGTGACTTTGAACGTAGCATGGTTGTTGGTGCCAGACAGGCTGGTCTGAGTATTTCAGACACTACTGATCTACTTGGATTTTTTCACACAACCATCTCTAGGGTTTACAGAGGATGGTCCCAAAAAGAGAAAATATCCAGTGAGCAGCAGTTCTCTGGGTGAAAATGCCTTGTTGATGCCAGAGGTCAGAGGAGAATGGCCAGACTGGTTCAAGATGATAGAAAGGCAACAGTAACTTAAATAACCACTTGTTACAACCAA
>NC_065519.1:16200041-16203595 GCF_006386435.1 Epinephelus moara
TGGAACGGGAGATTCTCATCATGGATGTGCAGCTGACAAATCTGCAGCAACTGTGTGATGTCATCATGTCAATATGGACCAAAATCTCTGAGGAATGTTTCCAGCACTTTGCTGAATCTATGCCACAAAGAATTCTCTGAGGAATGTTTCCAGCACTTTGCTGAATCTATGCCACA
The DNA here is from genome assembly GCF_006386435.1 of Epinephelus moara. Lineage (NCBI taxonomy): Eukaryota > Metazoa > Chordata > Actinopteri > Perciformes > Serranidae > Epinephelus > Epinephelus moara. The sequence continues at coordinate 16,200,218 of NC_065519.1, forward strand.
AAGAATTAAAGCAGTTCTGAAGGGGTCCAACCCGGTACAAGCAAGGTGTACCTAATAAAGTAGCTGGTGAGTGTATAGCTTCAGTGGAGTAAATGTAATCAGTTACTTTTCACCAGTGATGCATAAAGCTAAAATACAATAAGGTACATTGTTATGGACACACTACGTCAGCTGACATATCTTCTCTCCAGAGAGTTCATTCACAGGAAAGGAGTATTGCCGTTTTTCAATTAGAGTGTCCCACTTTTCCTTCCCTCTATGAGCAAAAATAATAATATAAAAATTAAGCTCTCAACTGCAAGATGAGGATAAGTAAACAGCCTTCTTGTTATTGCATGAGCAGAGCTTCGCCCTGTAGCAGACTGTGGTGGTTTAATATTTAATGCTCTTCTCTGACTCCAGGAGCAAACCTTTGCAAACCACAACTGTGAAGAACCCCGATTATATTTATGAATGCAATGTTGTTTGAAACTGGACTCTTTTAAAAACTGTGTCACACAAGAAGTCGATATGAAGTAGTTCTGGCGAGGTTAACAGCTGTTTCACGTTCAAATTACAAATTGTGGGTCTGTTTGTTTTTGTGTTTGGAGTTTTCTTTTTCTCTCTTGGCCCACAGCCATCCCATGAAATGTCCAGATGACCCAGATCAAGGCCAGTGGAGTTGAGCAGAGAGCAAGGAATCACTGCGGATCTCATCTGGTCTTCCATGTGGACACATGACGGACCTCAGCTGGATCTGAGTTGACCACAACATGCAATCACAGGAGAGCCAAATACACTAATTAGTTACATAAAGAGCTACTTTCCAGAACTAGATATCCACCATCATACAGAGCATCATTTACTCTTTCAAAACGATTGCTGGCATCAAGTAGGGCTCCCTGTGGAGGCTAATAGCATCAGCAGATGGCTGCCTACAAAGAAGTGACATTTGTGAATATGAGTATTGATATATTCAGCCAGACTGGTCGCCAGAAGAAAGTGTTCGATGGTATGTTTCTGCAAACCAGGAATACATTATATTTGGACATTTCATACGTGTTATATCGACGTGTCTTCAGTGACATTATTTATAAGTTGACATTTGTCATCAAGAGACGGAGTGGATGGTGGATGGGCTGCAGACCACTGTGTTCGATATCAGCAACACTGGTTGTTTTTTAGCAACCCTTTCACAGCATTTCCACCTGGATTTTGTACAGACACATTGTAGCATCTGTGTTTCCCAGCAGCATTTAAGCCACTGAACCAGGTTGTGTTTTTTTGACCAGCAAATCACAGCATCTTGAGCTACTGAACCTGAGTGTTTTTCTCTGACACATCACAGCCTTTTCCAGCGGCGTTTGAGCCACCAAACCTGGGTGTGTTTCAACGACACATCCAGGGTGTTTGCTAGTTGGGTTTCTCAGCAGCTCTGAACCTGGGTGATTTTTACAGACACATTGCAGTATTTTCCAGCAGTGATGAGGCACCGAAGCTGGATGTTTTTAACAACACATCCAGGGCATTTGCCAGTGGCATTTCCCAACAGCATTTCCCAGCGGCATTTAAGCTACCAAACCTGGGTGATTTGTTTATTTATTTATGGACACATTGCAGCGATTTCCAGCTACGTTTGAGCCACAGAATCTGGGTGTTTTTCAGAATCATATCCAGGCCGTTTGCCAGTGTCATGTCCCAGCAGGGTTTGAGCAAGTTAACTTTGTGTTTTTCACCAACACATCATGCGTTTCCCAGCGGCATTTGAGCCTCTGAACCTGGGTGATTTTTTACAAACACATTGCAGCATTTTTCAGCTGTGTTTGAAGCACCAAAGCTGGGTGTTTTTAACTACACATCCAGGGCATTTGCCAGTGGCGTTTCCCAGCAGCGTTTCCCAGTGGCAGATGAGGCACCAAACCTGGACGTTTTTCACCAACACATTCCAGTATTTCCCAGCAGCGTCTGAGCCACAGAACCTGGATGTTTTTACGAACACATTGCAGCGATTTCCAGCCGCATTTAAACAGTTTTTCAATAAGACATAAAGGCATTTTCTAGTGGCATTTCTGAGCAGCGTTCCCCAGCGGTGTTTGAGCCAGTGAACCCAGGTGTTTTTCACCAACACATCACTGCGTTTACCAGCAGCATTTGAGCCTCCAAACTGTGGTGATTTTTACAGAAACATTGCAGCATTTTCCAGCAGCTTTTGTACTGTACTGGTGTTTTAAGCCTACACATCATCTTTTCCTAACCTTATCCAAGTGATTTTTGTGCCTAAACCTCGACCACAGTGGTGTTGAGAACTTAAAGTTTCAATGTACCCGCTACAAAATTATGTACAAATTTAATGTATCCATGGTTTGCAGGAACATATAATGCAAACATCTTTTTTTGCCATTGGGTTGATTCAGCAGCTAAACAGGACAACTTCCTGTGGCTATACAATCATAGAAGATGCAGAAAAATATGTGTGTACGTGCATGCGTGTATGTGTGTGTATGTAAATGCTGCTATATGTAAATGTATACGTGTGAGTCTTTGAGTCTGTGTATATTCACAAGAGTGAATTAGCATGTCTTAGGCTTTACAGTCGCCTATAAAATAGAGCTGATTTGTTGTCAGAATAACTGCGGTACATCTGCATTTTCCTGTATGGACGACTGTTTCTCCATCATTTTGCTCACCTAAAAAAGCTGAAAATCCCATTAAATCTCTTTCAACATCCTTTATGTTAATGTTTGTGCCATACTGCGGGTCCTGCCCTAAATTCCTGACAGGCACTATTCCCAGTAATTAGACTGACGCCAGCTCTCGGTAATGCTCTCGGCTTTGAGATTCCCTGTGACAGAGTGACAAAGAGTGTCAGGTATAAATTATATTTACAATAAACTCAGCCAGTGGACCGTGTTTCTAAAGCGCGCCAGCCCTTCAAATGACATCATTTAGTTTAGTCTTTCCTGTCCCACAGTGCAACGTGCAGTATTACTAAAGAAACGGATGTTTTTGTTGTTATATAGTGGTATTTGGCCCACATATCCTGACTTGAGCACCAATAGAAGCTGTACTTCTTGAGTCACTGACTTCATTTTGTTTCATATATTAGTATTGTTAAAGCATGACACTTCTATTTGTGTCCTTTTATTTTGTGTCTTTGTTTCTCAGCATTTGTATTCAAACTCTCAAAAAGCAGGGTGCTCAACTCTGATCTTTACATCTGTTTGAAAAGGTAAAACATTAACATCCCTGGTTCACATTTTGCCTCCAGCTGAACTCAGTGTTGTCACACAGAATAAAGAGGAAAATGATGTGATGTAGATTGAAGCCTCGGAGAGCCGTCTCTATCAAAACATTTGTCATCCAAACTAATCATGGCGAGACAGCTACATTCATTAGCTC
>NC_065519.1:16204095-16267945 GCF_006386435.1 Epinephelus moara
ACTATGACATTTTTTCATGATTTGGGACGACATAATATACTATGACTTTTTTTCATGATTTGGGATGACATACTATACTATGACTTTTTGTCATGGTTTTGCACGACATACTATACTATGACTTGTTTTCATGATTTGGGATGATATACTATATTGTGACTTTTTTTCATTATTTGGGACGGGTTTAAATAGCATATTCTTTAACTTTTTTTTTTAATACATAGGATATCAATTTTTTTTTAAAGATATCCTTCAAGTTTTTTAAAATCACATACTAAACTGCAACATTTTTAATGAAATATTACACAATGGCATTTACATAGTACACCATGATTTTCATGACATACTACATTGACTTTTTTGTTTTAATGACATTTAGACATTTTTTGACATACTATACTGTGTTGTTTTGTGATAAACTATAATGTAACTTTTTATGTTTTATCACATGCTACTCTTTGACTTTTTTATGACATACAATACTATGGCACTGTTTCACTGGAATTTAACCTTAAGAATTAATGTGAAAAATAAATTGATTCATGACATTTTTATGGCATACAACACAATGACTTTTTATTATGACTTACCGTATTTATTTTTTTTAAATAGCATACTGTACTTAAATTTTGACAGTGTACTATGACTGATATTTATTAATGACAGTGTACTATGACTGATATTTATTAATGGCATGCTATTATATGACTTCTTTATGATATATACTTTTTTTTATATTGGCCATTTTTCAATGTTTTCTGACAATTTACAGACTAAACAATTGATTTGTTTGTAAACAGTCCTCATTGCTTGCAGCCCTAATCACTGGGTAGTTTGTTTTCTTGATGTTACAATTAGAGTTGTGTCCCCTCTAATGCCATTGTGTGTTGCAGGACGCTGATCTATCCAGAAACATGCCTGGCAAAGTTAAAGTGTCTGCTCCAAATCTGCTCGCTGCCAAGAAGAAATAAGAGACGGGTAAACACAGACCTGTGGGACTCTGCCAACTTCATCTATATTACAAGCAAGACCGTTACAGGCTAAGGTCTGATCACCACAGTACAGTTCCCCTGTTTGGATATCAATAATTTTATTTTAAATATTGATTGTATTTGTTGACCAACAATTTGTTTGAAATGAAAACATGTAAATTAACAAAGCTGAACAGAATGTGTTTATTCTTTGAGTACGAATTAACAGTATGCATTGTATTCTACAATAAAAAACACCAAGAGAACATTGTGCAAACCAGGCAAATACAAACAAAGCCCTACTGACATTAGGCATCTCAGTGCAATGTGGCTCAACATCCAATACACTCACAATTTAAGTTATTGATTAAATAAAAAATTAAATGCTACAGGAGCCACTCATGACGATTTAGAAGACTTTATAAGCCTCTTGCAGAATAAAGAACCCACACATTTTCTCACACATTTTCTCACAAATATATATATATATATATATATATATAAATTAACAATTCTGTGGCTTCAGAGGAGATAGTCTGCGTTATAAAGCACTAGTTTTAGGTCTGTGAGAATTTAAACTATTCAAGATGTAGCAAACATCTGTATTATAGATCCTGCCAAACATTAGTTATGGCAATCATTAAAACAATAGACACCCTAAAAAGAAATATGCCCTGTTAAAGCTGTTTCAGCCTCGCACCATTTATTTAGTGTTAAGACATTAGACTCACATTTTAAGTTGATTGAATTTCTGAGTAAGACCAGTGAAAACCACAATTTCAACAAGCCACTGGTGTTAGTTTTAAAGGACCACAACTCTTCCCTTAACTCTTGGGTATACCTACAGGATGGACTATAATCTTGGGGGAAAGAAGTCATGCCCTCTTTCCAATCTATATTTTGTCTTGCCTCAGTAACACAATGCAATTTCTAACAGGGTTTCTTTCAGTGGTCCTCCTGAAAAGCTGATCATTAGGGGTTTTCTGATCGTATTTTAAGCTGACTGCACTGGCTAACACAATATTAACACCTTGTTTTTACAAAGATAAGAGTTCCCTTTAATTGTAAAAACACAGAAGCACTGTCATAGCTTCTGTGTATTTGCAGGTACCAAATGCCAACAAAAATAACTTGTCTCCATCAAGTTTTCTTACCCAGCACAGACATAGCAATCCGTTAATCTTAAACCACGCTATTACATTTAAGCTTTTGAGAAGGAATACTTAAAGAAGTCCTGCTGAAAAATTATGCTTAGCAAAGAAATCGGAACAAAAACTAACCTTAAAGTAGTCCAGGACTTTGGCTCTGTCTTAATGCCGTGCACACCTGCACTGCGGCTCCGCTAAAGGTTGTACTGGCTTCGCAAGAGTTCGACCTATTGAGTAAAGTAATAAACAGCTTTGAGGATGGCCTGTGAACACTGCTGGTCAGGACCCACTTCCAACAGTTCCACAGCTGCTCACTATTGCTTAGAGATTTTATGTGTCCACACACACATTAAACTAATGCTCCAATAGGACTACCTGCTTTGAGAATTTACACTCATCCATACATACATATACTCCTGTAATCCTCTGGACTACATCGACAGCTTCCTCGTGGTCTAGGAGCCCAGTGTGTTGACACGTGCCATTCTCAGTTTGAGGCTGTGCAGAAGGTGTTTTGGCAAGCAGTCCCAGTAACTGGACAAACGCTCCCTGTGCTGCAGGACGGCCTCCATACAGAATCTGGAGAGTGAGGAGAGGAAAGTATGAGCACAAAATAATAAAAGAACATCTGAGCTTCAGGTGTAAAATAAGTTCACGCTCACCTGACTAGTGATTTGGGCTGAACGTTGAAAATCAATAACTCGTTGCTGTGAGCCTGTCAAGTACATTAAAAAGGCAGTTCAATTAAGTAGAAAAGATTTTAATGCATTATTTAAAATTCTTTTTAAAGATATGACTTGCTTACAGCTCTGTGTTGAGACAACAGGTTGTTGGCACACCCTCCAAATACAAACACCTCCCCGTCAGGACCGGAGCACGCTGTGTGCCACAGCCTGAAATACACAATGTTCAAGAAGTGTCAACATACAGAATGTTTGCTCACAAAGACACATCCTTACGACTTGATCAGAGTCATTAAGCTGAAATTTAAAAGGGATAGCTTTACTTACAAAGTACCTTGTAAAACCCCACTTAAAAAAACTGAACTATCCCTTTAATGTGAACACAAATGTTTGTGTGATCGCACATTAAGATGAGAGGTTTACCTCGGGCTCTCTGTGTGACTGTGTTTGAAAGGCTTCCATTCATTTTTGCTCACGTAGTACAGCCAAGCATCACCTGAAAAACAAATCATTCTTTGAGACCAGCTTTCATTTTGATGTGGCGAGGGATTACTTGCTGCTCCGCAACAGGTGTCAGACTCACTCAGCGTCTCTCTCTCTGTGGTGAATCCTCCAAATAAGAAGATGTGGTCTTGTGACACAGGAGTGAAGGAATGCCAAGAACGGCCCACGGGACCGTGCTGGGGAACGCTCCTATGACAGGGTCAGAGGGGAACATCAGAGCGAGGTAGACACAACAACAGAATGCTCAAGGGTGGGCGTGTTACAGTGGAATAAGGGGAAGAAAGATGTGTAACTTTTGAGGCACATTGGATTCAGATTTGCAAAACATGACCTGATATTAAAATGGTTTTAATTCTGTGGTGGGATCTGCGGAAAGGAAAAGAACACTTACATTTCATGCCACTCCCACGTGTCCAAGTCAATGTAGTACAGGTCATTTAGTCTGTAGTTCTGTGGAGATGGAGAAAGGAGTTAGCGTTAATCATTATTCATTTTATAGTGAATAGGTAGGAGTTTAAGACAGCCACATCTTGTATTGCTAGTTTTAAATTTCTTTACCCTGTATCGTCCTCCAAAGACGTAGCCTCTGTTACCAACTGTGGCACAAGCATGAGCTGCTCTGGGTGATGGGGTGTTCCCCTACATCAGGCAACAGAGAGGAAATGGATAGAGTCAAACATTTCCAGTGTTGTTTATTCTAAAGAGTTGCAGTAAACAAAGAAAAAAGTACTCGGATTATGGCAGGATAATGACTGGAACAACAGATGAAAAATGAAGTCTGTTTAAAGAGGTTTGTTTGCTACAGGGTGTTGAGTTGGTTCTCAACACAAGCATGCATGCAGGTGTGTATGGTTGTGTTGTGTGACATGAAATTGGTAGTGTCTGTGCATGTGCTCACCTTGGTGTTGGGCTGGCTCCATGTAGACGTCTCCAGGTCCAGGATATGGATGTGATTGTTCCAGCCTCGTCCAGGGCTGTCCCACTGCAGCAGCAGACAAAAATGAATATTTTTATAAGTCAAATGTCAATAAACTGTTTCTTTACTGGAAATAGACACTCCAGCCTTTTTTGTATAACTTGCTAAGAGAATTTACTTTTAAACTTATAAAACTGAGAAATAAACACTGATTAAAAAGATACAGCACTTGAAGTCAGTCGTTATCATGTGCAGAAGAAATGGTGCACTGACCACAAGTGAACATGATTCATCATATTCAAACGTCCCTTGATGATGTCCTTGCGCAGCATAGCCGTAACCCCCAAAGAATATAAGTCTGCGGAAACAATATCAGAAAAAACTCACTTAAAATATGTCCTAAGATAATAATCTGTGACTACTCTTATGCATCTATTATTTACTGTAGTATTAACTTCTCATTCTGTGGTGAATGTGATCTCACAGCTGAAACTTGATGGCCACATGAAGGAAAAAAGTTTTCTTCACAAATGTCTCCATAGTGAAAAAATAGAATCCAAAAATAAAGACAATTCTTGATGAATTGGAGTAAATGGGGGCCGCGTTTAACAACAGAAAAACTACTTTAAAACATTTGTTTACAGACTTTCACACAACTTGAGCATACTCACACACAGACAGGTAACACACCTGGGCAAGTACATGCGTTTGATAAATGTGGTAAATGGGATGCACTTTTAAATGCACATGTATGCCCAGGCACAGCTACTCATATGCAGAAATGTTTTCAATAGTATGGTTTTAGCAAAAATGTATGTATTTGGAATGTACACAAGTGGGAGAGATTTTCCTCAAGAGCTTTCAACCAGAAAGTGATCTCTGGGTTAAGGTTAAGAAAACAAGTTGTGGTTTTAAATGGAATAGATTTCTATCAGAGAGGGCTTTTTTTGGAGAAAGCCTACAAGGAAAATTCTCCCATGTGTTCTGAGCATACGACTGGAAAGTTTTGTGAGTGCAGTATTCCTTTATTGCAGGGGTGTCAAACATACGGCCCGCCAAAGCGTCTAATCCGGCCCTCTAGATGACTTAACACACCTAATGTTGATGCTCATGAAGCAGTTTAAACAGTGAGCAGAGACTTCATGTAAAATGCTGCCTTAGAGGCTTTTTTCCACTCTGACCAGAATAGAGCTCTCTGACATAACAATGAATACTTTCCATGGTCATTTTTAAAGATATTGAACATTGTGCAATATACTGTAAACCAGCAGCTTCAGTGCAAAAGAATCTGTATCAGACTTCTGTGTTAAAACAGTATGGGTGGAACCCTGCTGCTGAGGCACTGACAGAACTTCAGATTGTAAATGGTTTGTAAGGCAGGGGATGACTTAACCTGCTCCTTCGGCAGCTTCTACTTCAGTGGAAAATTATGAAAAAAGGTCACATGTAATGAAAGTGAGTACTAGACTGACTGAATGTGTTAAAACTAAGACACGCTGTTGAATTTGCACATAATGTTTCCTGAGGATATCACAGGCTGTTCATCATTTGTTTTGTATATGAACGAATGTTTTCAGAATGGACGTCTTCACCATTTTAAAAAAAAAAAGGGAAAATTTGAAGCAGTTTATATTTAAAGATTATTATGCAGTGGTTTCACTGGTCCAGCCAACTTGAAATTGAGCTGTGGCCCATGAACTAAAATAAGTTTGACACCCCTGCTTTAATCTTTACTTGTAAAACAAGGAAGAAAAGACAGTCATCCCTCACCTGTTCTTCTGAACCCAGCACCCTAGCTTGTCCTTGCAGGATGGCGGGAGTCCTTTAAGGTCCCTCATTTCCTCCCAAACAAGGGTGGGAGCTCTCAGTGGCAGGCGGTAGATCTGCGAAGAACAGCACAGATATAACTGCAAACAGCAGGCTAACCTACTTCAAGGTCTTATATTTGAAAATATATTTGAGAATGTTAAGAAATTTGCTCCATGTAAGACACAAACTGTACCCTGTTTGTGTTCCCCCTGGCGTGATGACCTCCAAATAAGTAGAGTACTCCATCAACACACACCCCACAGCTGCCTGACATGGACGTGTGCAGGTTACCACCGGCTACGTGCTTTGCCCTGTGAAGATTCAAGGGTTTTTTTGTCTATTTTTTTGTGCAAATAACGTACATTTAGCGCTGATGCCTATGGTATAAATGTGCAACTTAAATGTAAGAGCTATTACCAAACTCCTGACTCCATGTTGTACGTCCAGATCTCATTTCTTGGCAGGTACAAGTCGAAGAATCCGTGGTTTTGAGCATTCTTGTACAGAGGGAGAATCAAATGTGTTTTAAATGAATATAAAGACTAGCAGAAATGTAGTTTACCTAATAAAGTCCTTACCTTGTATCCACCCCACACATACATAATATTTCTGTCCACCACTGCTATATGACCACTGCGCTCAGCTGGGGTATCCAGCTCAAACGACTCAGACGCCTCAGTGTCCAAGGGCTGTTCATCCTCCACCTCCTCCTCCTCCTCATCTTCCTCGTCCTCATCCATGTCGTCATTCACCATCCAAGCAAACAGTCTGTCATTTTCATCCCTGTCAGAGTCGTTGTCATCCTCTCTGGCTGGCACATCCCCCATGTCTTCCTCCATCTCTGCCATTCTCTCTGCCATGTCAGTCTCTGCTGTCTCCTGTCAGGACAGGAAGCAATAAAGAGGTATCATCTAGGTTAGAGCTGAGAGGAATATTCGATTAACTGATTAGCCATTTCTTTTTCAATAATCTAATTTAAAAAAAAAGGGAAACAGAAAACGACCCACATATAAAGCAATGGATGTCACATACTGATTTTCCAGCTAACAGTGATAATAGAGAAGACACAACATCGGCCTATTTTTTTCCTGTAAGTTTAACAGTCTCTATTAAAGTTAGATGCACACCTTCAACTCTTTTAATCCACCTTTACTCACTTTGTTAGCGAGAACATATCTGATTTAGGGCAACGACGTTCGCTGGCAGCACGATTACTGCTGACCTACTTTGCTAGCTTAACTATTTAGGTTACACCAACGTTAGCTGTTAGCTTAGCTTTTGTCTCAGAGAGGAAACTAACTGAAGGTCCAAATTAACCAATAATTTATTTAAGGTCGTAAACTGGTCACTTGGCTGGTCACCAACGGGCCGAGCAGGTTAACAGCTGTTCGTCAGTTAACGTTCGTCAGTTAGCTACAGGACCTTTGTAAACTCGAAAACACAAAACATTTAACGACTCGGTGTAAGAAAATGCTAAATAAATGTACGGGCTATCAAAGCTAACCTACATGTCACTGCTGCTGTGGTGAAATAATTGACACCTACCTTTACCTTGTGATATCAGAGGTTAGTTTATCCTGCAAAATCCAAAAGCAGTACGCCATGTATTTGAGGTCATCACAAGCATTCTGGGGGCACGACCGGAAGTTGTCGACATCTACGATCCGCCATCTTGATAAGGTCGGAAATAAACAAAACAAAGTAATTAAATTAAATTAAATTAAATTAATAAGTAAGGTCGACATAAAATAAAGTAGATCATTAATTAGTTTTTAAAATATGACATATGCAGGACATCACAGCTATTGAAATTTATATTGTTTGCTGATAACACAAATATACTGGGGTGTGGTGAGAATTTGCAGCAACTTTTGGACTTAAACACATCAGAACTAGGCAAAATAAAAAAATATGGTTCGACATAAACAAGCTTTCACTAAACTTGAGTAAAACAAAAATAATGGTATTTGGAAACAGAAGAATCAACAATCAAGCAGGGGTGCATGTAGAGGGTGTTAGTATAGAAAGGGTACACGAAATCAAACTCCTTGGGATGATTATAGATGATAAAATTTGCTGGAAACCTCACATCAAACATATCCACACTAAACTCAGTCCTAGGCAAGGCAAAGCACTTTCTGAACCACAGGTCACTCCACATTCTGTACTGCTCACTATTATTGCCGTATTTGCATTATTGCACAGAGGTTTGGGGAAACTCATACATAAGTTCTTTACAGCCACTACTCAGTCTACAAAAACGAGCTATTAGAATAATTCACAATGTCGGATTTCGGGAACACACCAATTCATTATTCAAAAAATCTAAAATAGTTAACCTTTATGACATGGTGCAACATCAAACAGCAGTATTCATGTATAAAGCAAGAAATAATCTTCTACCACATAACATAGGAAATATTTCAGGAAAGAGGGGGTGGGTATAATTTAAGGGGGGGATTAAACTTCAAAACTCCAAAAATTCGCACATCAAAGAAAAGACTGTCTTTATCAACTGCTGGGGTGAGACTATGGAACAGTCTGAATGTGGAGTTACAACAACGTCCAAACATGAATCACTTTAAAAACAGGTATAAACACATGGTTTTCACTAAATACAAGGAGGAGGGATTACAACAGTCATAACTGATATGTTATATGTAAGTGAGTGTATCTATATGTTGTTGTCGTTATTGTATGTCATTGTCATTATTGTAGTCGTTATTGTTGTTGTTTGTTGCTTGTTGTTGTTGTTATTATTGTTACTATTATCATCACTATTGTTGTTGTTATTACAGTATTATTATTATTATTATTATTGATATGAGTATTGAGTGAACAAGGGGTAGGACCAGATAAGTGTATACTTCTTCCTACTCCTTTTGAACATGTAAATGAGATGTGAATATATTGTTTTCTTCTCTAATTGTCTTAATCAATTGCTTATTTTTATTTTTTTTTATTCTTACATGTTCAAATAAATAAATCAAATCAAAAAAATCAATCAATTCTTTATTTAAACAACACACACAAAAAAAAAAAATTTTGGCAGATATATAGACAAGGAAAGGTTGTGTTAGGGGAGTGCATATTTATTTTATAATGGTGGGTGGTACTTGGACTGTAAATAAACTGGGTTTATTACTTATTTATTTAATTAGGTTGTCAATAGCCGAGGGATAGTTGCATATTAGTTGTCAATGCATTTGGGAAGTTGTTGAAATACTGTATGAGTTACAAGAAGAAATGTAAGAAAGTGGTAGAAACATAGGTTTTACTTCTACCTACTCCTTTTGTTATGTTTGTCTTGTTTGTTTTTTATTTTTGGTTTGAAATAAAGTCGTTCATTCATTCACAATGTAAAAAGGACTCAGTACGCAGTTAAGAGTATACAAGCACAACAATAACAAAGAGCCGATACCACAAAAAAATATTATAAGATATACAGATGTCAAGTATCTTTATAGCCTTTTTGTTGATCGAATCAAAAAGCAATGTCATGTAGTGTTCAACATCTGTCAGAGAAACACCAATGTGAGGTTTATCATTGCTAAACTTATATTTATGGATAAAATACTTTGCCAGAATCTTTACCAAGTTAATCATAAATAAAGTTTTGTCTTCATTTTTTGGGTACTTGAGGAAATCAAAGACCATTTTCCGATAATAATGTAAAGTCTTTAGAGATATAGTCCATGATAAATCTGTAAAAGTCTTTCAAGTTTCTCGTGTGAGAAAAATGCCACAAAAAGTGTAAAACAGTTTTAAATGTTCATTACAGAAAGACCAGTTTTTTAAATGTCTTTTTTGTATTTCTGCATGCATATGAATAATTTTGAAGGACATCTCCTTAACATTATTTACAATTAGGTATTTATGAGGAACGTCCAAACCTTCTCCCAATATATATAATTTACAAACTCATTCCAGTATGCCACAACATATGGAAAAAAAGAGACAATATCTTGTTGAAATAGGAGAGTGGACCATAAGCTTTACATAACCGAGTGTTACATATGTATTCTTACTTTCTCCCTGGTAAAGTCCCCCCAAAAATCTAACTTCAGACCATGTTGGCAATTGATTTTTAAAGTAAAATTCTTTATTTTACTAACCCCTTTTTTCAACAGTTTATATACTTCAATAGTTACTTGCAAATATGAAGAATAAAAATTCGGATTTAGCAAATTAATTCAAAAACGTCTGTCTACTTTAAAGACATGCTTGATTGCTCAAAGTATTGCTAGTCATTGTGCAAACAAAGATGCCAGGATGTTTATTTCAAAGAATAAAACCTTTATTATTCACCACAGAACATACACACAGACACATACAAAATAAAACTATAAGGATTTGATAACATCCATTTTAAACACACAGTATCATACAGGAGCAATGTACAAAACAAGTGAAATGGATCCACCTGTGAATCCATTTTTTTTCTTTAGAGTCCTTGAAGTTTGCTGTGAAAACACCAGAGCACAACTGGTTAGTTTGAGCATTAGCAATGGTTTAACCTACAGTTATTTGTAATGGATAATGGTGAGCAAAGTGAAACCTCAAGAACACATCCTACCTGTCCTCGACGGCTCTGTTGGATGGGTAGTACACCTTAAATGTGAAGCCACTTCTTGGGAATGAGCCCTGTAAAAAATCATATTGAGATAATACTATGATATAACTTTCAAAAATATTGTCTTTGTCATTTTCTGTCATATTGTCTTTGTCATTTTCTGCCCTCGTGTAGGTTTCTCTATTTCTTACCGGGTTGACGCAGAGGCAGTCTGTGTTTTTGATGCTGAATGGGTCATATTTGTCTGCGAAGATGATGACATCAGGGACCGGGTAGACACGCATGGAGTAGTCGTACGCCCAGAATACAGGACTCACATACAGGGGCAGTGGAGTCAAGTGGCCCTGGGACAGGATGGTCTTAACAAACTGGGGAGACGAGGAGGAAAATGACGAGAGATATGTTTACAAAAATAAAATAACATTTCACATTTCAGGTTTTATCAAAAATTCGACTAGGCCGAGTGGTTTTTCAACATCTATGGAGCAATAGATCATTGACAAAAACTTGAAATTATACATACAAAGGCAAATAAACCTTAGACAACAACTAATATACGTATGTCTGTTAAATGAGGAAAAGCTCACGCAGTGTAAAGGCTTGTTCAGTGAAGCTGAAACTCACATGGTTTGGAATGTCAAGATTGTTATTGGGCAACCGGACACAGTTCCTGCACATCTTGTTGACCAGGTCTTCCCTGATGATGACGATCTCCTGGCTGCAGTACTGGATCCTGACAGAAAAAACACAGCAGGTCACTTTACGTTTCTAAGAACAGAGATACTGTCAAAACGTCAAAAGTCCCGTTACCAATTTCTCAAAGGCTTACAAATCAAATCAACCATCACACTACATTACAGATATTTTGACATTGAATAAAAGCCTCCTGTTTTACCTGCATGGGTTTGTAGTGAACACAGAAAACGGCACTCTCTGTCTGAACTCCTCTGTGATGTGATCTGCCAAGGGAGGCCTGAGGGAAACAGATTTATCCACATTTATCCAAACCACTGAATTACATTGCTGTAATGATGTTAAAAAGCAGACGTCTCTGGATGTTTACCGTGGCAGGATGGTGCCTGGACCGGGGTCTTCAGGGCCGGGAACAAACACAAAGCGACAACTGTAGGATAAAAAGGTAAAATAAAATTAAGTTCCAACAAACATGCCGAATGCAATTCCTTCCTTATACATGTATTTTAAATAAAGAATTGTTTGCATTCATTTTTACAAGTTTGAAGTCTTTTTCTTTTCCTTTGTTGGTGCATTGAGTAGCTGTGAAACCACTTGTTGGAGTGTATTGTGTCACCAGCACGTACATCCTCATGCATGAGTACTAGATATAAACAAAGCAGCAACCAACTCGTAGAAAAACAGCTCCACAGCACTACTAGAGGTCAAAAACCTTGTTTCTGGAAACTTAAAGAATAAGCAGAGCAGACTAGAGTAACAGTTCTCTCAGATCATACCTGCTGTGAATGCTGGGGTATGAACATATAGCGTCAGCAAGAGCCTTCAACGACTCTAAAAAGAGAAAAATAAATTAGATTCTGAGATGTGTCCGTTCGGCCCTTTATCACACACAGAGATCTAAAAATCTGCAGTATGTTACGAGCGTCTCCCAAACATCTCACCTTTGAGTGATTTGAGCTGTGCTTTTCCATACGGGGCAGAGGAGAAGTTACCACAAAAAATGAAACAGGTGGGAGGCATTGAAGCATAGCCTGTAGCGGAAAAAAAAGAAGCTAAATGTGATTGTTGCCTCATAAAAAGGTATATTCCAGGTATTTTTAGTCTAAGACTGATGCAATAACAGACCTGAGAACATGACGTTGAGCTTTTCCATCACTTCAACACTGTCCAGCCACACATCAGAAACAATCACAAACATGGCGTCCTCATTCTCCTCCTCCAGCTGCTTCAGCTTGGCTGAGGCCTTCACTGAAGTGGTGGATGGGCCGCCAAAGAAGTTCAGATTGCCGTAGTACGCCCTGGAAATACAGCAAACATTGTCAGTGAGTCACTGCTCTTTCACATGAAGGTGTGTCCTTTATAAATTAATACATCTCTTAAAAAGTTAAAGGGTAACTTTGGTATTTTTCAACCTGGACCCTATTTTCCATGTTTTTGTGTCTGAGTGACTAATTGGAACAGTAATTTTTTTAATTGGTCCACTATTGAGCAAGACTGCTGCAGCACGCAATGAAAAACAATGCAATGTAAAGCTGTCAGAGTAAGCATGGAGCCCACACTGTAACTAACTGCACTCCCTGAAGAAATATTATCATATTTTTGGAAAAATGAAACAGTGATTCCAGAGAGAAGCAGACAGAGGGGTCTACAGTCTGTGTTTGAAGGATATATCCAGGATGTCAAACTGACTCAGCAGCAACAACAGGTTAAAAAGACAAAGATAGTTAGAAGCTAAAGCCGAACTATAGGCTACAGATCACAGTGTAAAAGTGAACCACCACATCACTGCTGATCGCCACACAAGACAATGAATATAAAGGGAAACTTTGCTGATATTGAACCAGCTGTGTGGCATCGCAGTGTGCGCAGATGAACGGTGCACTTTTAGTGGACTTCAAATGACGGTGTGCATATACCCCAAGTGATAACATTGCAATCTGTTTTGCAGCTGTCACGCTCAGTAGTGGACCAAGATCATAAACTGTTGTTCCCGTCGGTAACTTAGACCTGGGAAAATAGGGTTCGGGTTTAGAAATACCAAGGTTAGTCTTTAAGTATCCTGTAAAAGGTAAATCAATGCTGAACTTGAACCTGAAATACATATTTTTAAATCAACAGATATTGTAATCGGATACAGTCTGAATACTTTGCAGTTGAGAGAAGAACATATGATAGTTGCCTTCACATTACGTGACATTTTCACTGCATACCAGCAAGATAAAACAACTTAACAGACGTGACACTAGATTTTACTTCATTTCTTGTGTAATTTTACCATCTGAAAAGCCACAGACGTAAGACCTTTGCACACTGATGCCTTTTTTTTCGTCCTAAATTGTTGTACGTCTAAAAAGGATACGACCTCATGTTGTGTCAATCATGTTTGCACAGATTCCAAAACTTTCGGCTTCCATATAAAAAATTGCAACGGGTTCGATTTTCTGTGTTTCAGCATCTGTCAGAAGCCTTTAGAGAGCTGTTTGACCAGTGACCAAGAATCAGTGAGAAAATGCGACAGTAGGACAAAGCTGCAACAAAACAGAGAAACGGGGGGCAGAGAATCATTTCATAACAGACAGCTCACGTTCAACAGCTCAGATAGTAATATTCAGGTGGATGACGATGATGATGAAGAGGAGGACGATGTGGACTGCACACAGAATGTGGAGGACAGCTCCGCCACTTCATGCTGCTGCGGTGCCAAATGAAAGACAGGGAGGGAGTGATGACAGCGAGATAGGTAACTCCAGTGGAGATGAGTCTTTTCATATTGCAAATTTTTGTTAATTCAGTGTGCAAGGTTTCTGTGCGTAACGATTTTTTTCAGATGACAGATTAAAAAACGCATGCGAAAAAAAAGACTCAGTGTGCAAAGGCCTTTAGTGTCCAATGTAAGGTTTCACACATCGCTACACTGAAAGCTCACTACTTTAGCTTGCAATGAAAGTTTGTCCTGAGCACTTTTCTTCCAATCCACTGACCTTGTGCTTGCTGACGGCTCTGTTGGTGGAAACCCAAAACCGTTGACGTGGAAAACCGAGTCCTCGTACCAACCTACAGGACAGAGGGCAAATCTTAACCTCTAATAATGCACTTAATAATACTTTGTTATAAGCTTTTTTTCCACATTTTCTTTACTAGAGTTGTAGTAGCAGATGTTATCTTACCCTCTGCCAGCACAAAGCAGGACTCTGTGTACAGGCCGTTATGAAACTGGTGAGAACCTGGTTAAGGAATACACCCACTTTAAAGGCAACACAATGCTGTAAAATATAAAGTAGTTTATGTTGAAGAGCTCCTGCAAACATTTGTAAGGATATTGCTTTGGACATGTCCAGTTGTATCGTTCCACTCGGGTCCTCCAGGTAAAATTTACCCTTAAACAAATAAGAAATGTTTCAGAAACCAGATGGAATATTTAAATTGTACAGAAGAGCAGACAGGAAAGCCTCTGTTACTTTTCATCACCAACTCACTTCTTTCAGTTGTGTGACCATCCCGAGCACAATCACCTCTCCGAGTTTAGCTGTGCTGCCGAGCAGTGCTTCAATTGTCTTGAGCTGAAAAAAAATAAATAAATAAAAGAAAAAGACTATCTGTCAGTCAAATGCAAGCCAATAAGATGTGTTTAATTTCAATGTGCTTTAAGATTTGTTACCTGAAATTTGTTCTGACCCTCCTCAACAGCAGCTCCTATTGCAGGCGGGGTGAAGAGCTGGTGCCGATGTATACGCTACAAGAAATATGTCTGTATAAATAAAACACGCAAGCTACACATACAGGGTCAGTTCCCAAGTCTGCCAATTGGATAATGACCAGAGCTAACTGACCTGTTGTAAGATGGTGTAGCGCTCCCTGAAGAGTTCAGCTTTGTCTTTGGCCAAACCACACAGACTGGGCACCGGATGACTCGTCATATTGATGCTGAATGAAACAACCAAAATGAAAACTTTTAACACTTTGACTGCAGCATGTGTAAGTGTAAACTGGGTCAAACAACAGCAGCAATATTCTGGGATTTATTCTGACACAAATAAGAAAGAAGCTGTCTTTTTACTCACGGTACAAACTTCTTCCTCTCCACACTGTAAATGTATCTGGGCACATCAAAAGCTCCAATGATGTTGAAGACATTATCTCTGGAAGAGAGTTAAACAACCTTTAGCTACAGCTATTCAACCCAGGAAAATGTAGTTTGTTGTGTAAATGCTGCATTATGATTGGCTAATTTAAAATAAAATGCTTACATGGTTTCATCACAAGACTGAGTGCAATCCTGAACAGCAATCTCCACCACAGACAGCTCTATCATACTAGAGGACACTGTTGGAAAAACAAACTGTGGTCACAACCTGCAAGTAGGAATGCACGATATTGTATTTTTTTTAGCCAATATCCAATATGCTGATAGGAAGCAACTTATTTGGCCGATAACTGATACTGATATCGATATATCCACTTTTTTCCCTACATAATTTTAGTGATCATCAAGTCTCTTCTGCAGTGGAATAGACATCATATTATGAATGCATACTCTTATCATGATGGCCCACCAGCAGATGGAGACAAGAAAAAGCATGTTGGCTGATTCAATTTAAAGCCCATATTGGCCGATACCCATGATGTACACATATTATCGTGCATCCCTACCTGCAAACATGCTTTAGGAAAATACAGAAACACATCAAGTGCTGCATACAGCAGACTGTGCTCTAAACACACAATAATCTGCAGAGACACTCACATGGTTGCTTTTCCACTGCATCCAGGACCTTATCAATAATATCATCCAGTTCAGAGGCATCAACAGACTCCAGGACCTCCACCAGGTATCTGCTGGCTTCACTAGAGATCACGTAACAACAAGAAAACATATGTTATTACTATTTCTTCCTTTTGATTGCCGATATAAAAGTAGAAAAAGCTTAACTTCCTTAAGAAAATGCATGTGCTCGCTTCAACTTAACAAAAATATAACTGGAAATATTTCGCATTTCTACACTTCTGAAAGGTTTTCCTTTTGGTGAGGACGGGGACTTTAGAAACAATACGAACAGGCTGAAATGTTTTAAAATGTAAACTGTTTGCATGTTAGACACAGTCATGTAACAAAACTAAGGAAGAAGAAGCATTAGTGGCAGGTTTTGGGCCACCAAAAGAGCTTCAATGCTCCTTGACATTGCTTGTATGAGTCTCTGAAACTCAACTAAAGAGATGAACATTATTCTTGCAAAAGATATTCCCTCATTTGGTATTTTGATGATGATGGTGGAGAGCACACTACCAGATATCCCATAGCTGTTCACCTGGGTTGGTTCTCATCATTTTCATACTCATCTAGCCTCTCAGTGATCCCTTGTGCCCTATGGATGTTGGTATTGTCATCCAACCCGTCTGCAGTATACAACAATTTACATTTAAGCTGGGGCATTCAAGGATTAAGTGTCACCTTAAGGGTGAGCACTGAAAGGAGTTGAGGTGACAGGTGATTTCAGTTTGACTTCAAGTAAAGTGGTGTGAGAACAAAAGCAGTAGAGAGCAGTTAAATGGTCAGTGTAACGTTAAGCGAGTAAAGATACCAACGTTACCGGATATCACCTAGCTTCAGTGGAGTAACGTTACAAACAATTAGGAAAACATGAAAATCTACACATATAACGTTACATACCCACAGCCTGCATCGCGTTATTACTGCTCGTTACCAGTTGCCACCAGCATAAAATTAATTAGAAAATATGCGCCGCGTCCACCAGACTCTCGCTGCCTCCGAGCTGACAGATAGTTACGTGTTGTGTTAGCTCTGTTTCTTCAAGAGTGACGTGTCAAAGTTAGCTTAAAAACATTTAACAAAGTTAAAACATTATTAAAATACATACGGTCGTAGTATAAGTCCCCGCATCTTGAAGCCAGCGGATACTTTTGTCTTTATTTTCCGAGCGACTTCCATGGTTGTTACAGTCCCACTCAAGATTTGGCGCTAAATGGCAACTTCCGCATGTATTTCATCACTTCCGCTGAAGAAAACTACAAGCAAAGGAAATACAGCAGCACAGACCAATTTTTTTTTTAAAGCCATAACATTTTTTTGTTTAAATTACTTGAACATTCAACGTTACAAACCTCCTCCTACATGACTTTTTATCTTATTAAATTCCCCCGCGTCATTGGTTCTGTGACGCTTTCAATAAAGTTAAAAAAAATCTATAAAATATTAAATATACTCCTTCTTTCTATAATTTGGAAGGAATGTTATTTAACATTTACGTCACCATTATTATTGTTATTATCATTATCATTATCATTATTATTATTATTATTGTTATTATTATTATTATTATTATTATTATTATTATTACTGTTACAACTACTATTGCTGCTCCTACTTATCGTATTGTATTATAATAGCAATGGTAACATTCAGCATGCATGACATTGGTCATGTAAGGGGATTTTATTTTTGACAAGAGGACCGGAAGTAGATTTTTTTTCTGATTTTGTTATGGTTTTAACACAGGTAGGATGATAAAAAAAAGTTGCGTGCTGCATACTTTATTATGTCACGTTATTATTATTATTATTTATTTTATGATACACAAAGATTTCATCCATCCATCCATCCATCCATCCATCTATCCATCTATCCATCTATCTATCTATCTATCATATTTTATTAGTTGTTTAGTTGTCCTCTATTCTACTGACATGAACACACTGCATTTGTAGCTGGACTAGAAATAGGCTGGTAGAATTATATGATTGAATTTTTAAAATTAATTTATTAATTAGTTTGTATTTTTTATTTTTATTTGTTTTATTTCTTCTCAACAATATGTTTTACAAACAGAATGTTGAGCTCGCGTCATCAGCTTGGTCTTACCAGGCTACAGAGACCCACCCTGCCTTTATATCTACAGCAGCCAGGCATGTGTTCCACATTTGAGAGGTGCAGCTCTGTACAGATAACCTAGTTGTGGTGGGAAAAAAAAGAAGAAAAAACTGCTGTAGGCCTATGTAATATATAATTTAAAAAAAAAAAGCTTTACATGATTTACAGGATGCAGGAATTCAGAGTGACCTGCCCATGATGAAAATTAATAGATAATATATAATTTATAATAGCACATACTCATTTCATATAAACAGAGATGTCAGATACTGCTAGTGAAGATGTCTGTCCTTCCAGTGATGAAATCTGGTTATATGACTATGAGCCAGGTGTATGGTAGGAATACTGAATATGTTTACATTCAAAATATAGCTGCTTCATGTCAAACGAAAGAACAGTGATGCTTGTTTTCCCTGTTACACTCATTACCTCTTTTTGAATCTGGTTATTGTCAGGCTTTTGTAACAAACTTTGTTAGGAATGATAACTACATGCTGTCAACTGCCTTCTGCCTTGTTGTTGCTGCAGGCTGTGTCATTATTGGACATTATTGTAGTTAAACCACATTTTTCCTTATTCTGAAAGAAACAGTTGAACATGACAGGGGTAGTCCCTCCCTCTGTGCCTGGGACAGTGCAGCTGCCCTCTGAGTGGATACAAGCACAAATTTGGAGGTGGAGAAACCAATCAGGTGAGGCCAGGTGGGCTTCTGATTGTTCAGGCACTGTATTTGAAGCTATAGGCTTTTTTTTTTTTTTGCAACACTCCACGCACTGACTACAAAGCCTCACACCAAACCGGCAACACCTCACACATATCTTGCAAAAGCAAACAATTCTTGTGATTCCTAAATGAAGAGTGACATACACTGCCTAGAGGGGTTGCCAGTTACACATATCACTAGAAAATCAAGGATACACATCAATTGCATTGTCTGTGTCACAGACCAATTATGAGACAATGGGCCCCGGGCACAGATATGTAAAAGGCCCCACCACCTTTTCTACATAGACACACAGACTTTGTGTTGGTTTTTGTTATGCATCTTTATGTGGGTTAGTTTCTCTGTGGTCATTGTTTCTGCCTACTGGTAGTTATTTTGCATCTCTCTGAGACTATTTTGTGTCTCTTGTCAGTTATTTATTTGTCACCTTGTGGTTGTTTTGTGTCTTTTTGTGGTTATTTGTGTGTCTCTACAGCTCCTTTGCATCTCTCTGTGGTCATTATGTAGTCATTTTAAGTCTATTTTTGGTGGGTACATATTAATTTGAACTCCTCATTTTCTTCTTAACAGCACTCCATTAAGCTCTCAATGGCACAAGGTGGGTCAGACATCATTCTCCCATCAACTAATGGCTCCCACCGTCTCCAAAAGTCAACATCTCCAGCTTTAGGTCTTTAAAAGCCTTAAATTTAACTATCTGTAGACAACTTGTACACTGCTTCACAATCTTGAATAAGAATGGAGTAAATGCAAAATCCATGGGTGCTGCTGATTTGTTCAACAGGTTACATTTATCCAGGAAACTCTAAATAAATATAATGAATATAACCTTGTTATTTACCTTGGAGTGTTAGTACATTTTCTTTTCTTTTTTCAATTCAAATTTTTCATTGATTTTGGTTAGGTAAGTACATGACAGACAAACAAAAATAAAGCTTTGACAAACAAAAATAAGAATATAATACAAACAGGGTAACAGAGATTAATACAAGAGGGGGTATAGCACCAGTTCCAGTCGGCCAAAAGACAATCAAAATAACAAAATTAAATTAGAATAAATAAACACAATGAAGTTTATAGTGATAATAATTTAAAAAAGCATGGTTAGAGGCAGTTTTTTGTCATATAGTTGACCCATTCTTTTATTTTTTTGGGGGGGTTAGTACTTTTTTTCATTTCAACACTTTCTTCTGGAAATGCAATATCACAGACAAGCAATAATTAATGAAATTTTAGGTTATAAAGGATTTAAACTCCAAAGTAATCACCATAAAATGCATCAGAATCACTGTATACACTGTATATTACTATTACAACCAGTTCTCTTTTATTTTGGCAGGGAAGAGGACCGGAAGTTGCGTTTTATTTTGTAACCATGTTGACACAGCATACAGGAGTGGATCCAGAGTTGTGCACGGGGAGGGTCTGACAGGAACACGAATTTTCTTTGGTCAGCTGTGTTTTGGTGTTCACAACATGAGAAAAAAACTACGTGACAACTAAAAACGCACTGTAGCACGTGAGTATTATGTTTATACGTGTTTTAATGGCGATAAATGTTTGATATATGTCTGTACTGTGGACCGTTTGATGTGTTACCTGCCACTATGTAACGTTAGCCCTCCGGATATAATGACTAAGGCTTACAATTTGGTACAAATACCGTATTATTTACTATTATTAAACAACACTAAGGGGGTTTGGGAGCCTGTTTGTTTCAGCTCTGCTCACAGTGTCACCGTTACTTCCCTTACTGTAGCTATAACACACAGCTGATACTGTAACACAGGTGACATTTTTAAGACAGATTTTTTTTTGTACATTTTAAGGCTCAAACGCAGTCTGTTTCTATTTATAGCAGCCAGTCATGGATTCCGCATTTGCAAGGCACCGCTCGGAGCTGGTGGCCAGGGAGAGGAGCGGACACACGGCTGTGGTGGAGGACAACCTGCTGTATGTGTGGGGAGGTTACATGGTGAGGAAAACAAACACGCAAACATTACCAAACCAGCCGTTAAACGTGTTTCCCATTTCCTCAAAACGAAATTGCACAAAAACAGCAGGTTTTAGGACACGTTTTCAGATCCTACTTGTGCTTTTTGCATTGGACATAAGTGTAATACCCTAATAATAAACATGTTTTCTCCACAGTCAATTGCTGATGATGAAGTCTTCCTACCCAATGATGAAATCTGGGTGTATGACTTACAACAAGGTGTATGGTAAGAATATGAAATAAATTCCAAATGTGCGTGTTTGGTTAAAACAAAGAATATTAAGTCATGTTTTGTGATATTCACACATTGATGCTTAAAGGTCTAGTGTGCAGGATTTAGTGGCATCAAGCAGTGAGGTTGCAACGTTGCAACCAATGAAACTTCTCCCATGTGCAAAGCCAGGGGCGTAAATGTAGACATCGCAGGCAGTGCGGGTGCCCTGGAACCTTGTGGGTTGGAGGGGCCTGTGGAGAGAGTGGCTGGAGCCTATCCCAGCTTACACTGAGCGAGAGACGGGTACACCCTGGACAGGTTGTCAGACGTCCGACTATAGCCCTTTTCATATAGGAATTGTGCAGATTTGCAGGAAAGCCCAATCAGTCTTTTTCAGCATTGGCAGTATAAAAACAAAATAGGGGAGTGCAGCGAAATGCCGCCTGCCTACTTTTGTTTATACAGAATGTACCTTTTTCGGGGCAATGGGGGGCGTGAGCAAGTAACAAAACATGTAGCTCAGCGTGTGACGTAACTACGACTTGCGCCTGGCTCCAAGGGAAGCCGCGGCTAGTCAGTCCTTCAGCGATTCTCTCATAAGTCGGCCCATCATTCACCGTTCCCGTCATTTGACGGTTAATGGCCTCTTCATTTGTGAGGACAAGGATGGCGCGCAATTCTTTGTCTCCCCAGTTGCTCATCTTTACAGTGTCTGTCAGGTTTGCGTTTCCCTCTTGCTACTGGCTGCTCGCTAATTCCTGCTATCAGCTGTTTCCTGTTTATCCACCGCCAGTGGGTCGCACGTGCGGCGTCTTCAACAGCTCCACCCACAAGTCTTCAACAGCCCCTCCCGTGGCAGAAGGCCGCCTCGGTCTGTTTAAACTAAAAGGGCTCCGCCAATACGTTTACCCCTGTGCGGCGGAAAATTAGGCACCTTGGATCAACTTGCCAAATCGGCTCTGTGCGTCTAAACGCCCGCCAATATGTTTACCCCATCCCCGTTTACCCACGCTAGATGCAAAAATGCCAACTGCTATATCTACAGCCAGTGTTTGGTGTGTCCGTTCATGGTGGAGTTCCTGAAAGAGGACCCGCTCAGTATGTAGACATACATGGCTTATTCTAAGTTAATGAAAATACAATACAATATGATGCAATACCTAGTTTCAGGTGATTAGAAAATAATAATAATATAGTTATGAATATTATATTCCATTTTGCATTGGAATTTACAACGGGATATTATGTAGCTCCTTCACGCAAAGAGTTGGTTTGCTTGGTTTTCCTGAGCTGTCCTTAAGGTATTGTGCATGTGGCGTCTGTCGTCTGCCTGGTTTTGTGTGAACATGGCATAAATCCTACACACTGGACCTTTATGACGCAGCCCAGTCATGTCACATTATCCTGTGTTTGGATTGACAGCTACTCGCCTGGAGCTTTCTGCTGTCTAGACGTTGTTGTAAATTGTGCCATGACATAGAGACTGGAAGAAGTTTGTCCACTATTTTTTTTATCTTGCTTTGAAGGGAAGTGTTTCACATGTCAGGGGAAGTCCCTCCTGCTATGTCTGGGACCTGCGGCTGCTCTGTGAACGGACACATGTACATATTTGGAGGTTGTGATGACGATGGACAGACCAATCAGGTGAGGCTGATAACTGAATTCATGTGGTTTTTCTGTTTGTGTTTTCGTGTAGTTAAAAAAAAAATACTATGAACCCCGAAGTATGTGTAAAATCTCCTGTGGGGTGTGAGTACACAATGAATGAATCAGTAAACGCACCTAAAGGTCACATCTTAGACTGAGCAGAGTTGACATGAAGAAGTGATCAGTGTTTGACTTCAAACAGATCTATTGTGTCAACCTGACAGACGGTAAATACATGTGGAAGAAGATCATACATGAGATCGGTTCCGCTCCCTCTCCTCGAGACAAACTGTCCTGCTGGGTTTACAATGGAAGGTAAGCACCATGAATCTTAACTGGCTGCTGTTTCCAGCACTTTGTTACTGCGTGTTTCGCCATGGGCAAGTTTGAACATCATGAAGTACTGCATCACTATTACTGCTCAAAACAAATTTGGAGTGTTGGACACTCTTTATAGGATCTTGTAGTGTGTTCTATGACTTTCGTTTTCATATTTTTTCCCCATGATATTTGTTGAATGCTACTGATGGTTTGGTGCGTGGGTTTATTTTGATAAAAGAAAAAGAGAGGCTGTCGGCACACTGACATTTTCAAGCAGTTAACCCGACATTGCAGGTCAAAATGTTGCACTAATAGAAACATGGGAGCTTGAAAATTTCAGCATGCAGGCAGCCTCTCCTCTCCATCTGTTGCTTTTTCTGTCTGGGGTTGGATGTGCTCAACACTGATTTCATTCTGTTATCATATATTCTACATTCAGTAAAATATAAGACATAATCTTCAACTGAATTCGTTTTTCTATTTGAGTTGCAATGACCACATTTCCAAATGGTACTTTGTAGGTTTTAACCTTGTTTTAAAGGAACAGTGTGTAAGATTAAAGGGGATTTCGTGGCATCTAGCCATGAAGATTGCGGATTCCACCAACCTTAAACGTCTTCAAGTTAGGATTCCTTGAGTGTTTTTGTTCAGGTTTTGACCAGGAGCTTAATTATCTGCAGAGCTCTCTTCTTCTCCAAAAGAAACTGACCAGGGTTCTCATTTATAAAACAGTGTGTAGGATCCATACTAAAAATGCATGTCACAAAGGGTGTGTGCCAAAAAATATTCAACAATTTCTACAACCAGGCTTCCACCTCACCATCTGCATCGCCAAATTCCTGTCATACAATATGTTCCTAAGCATGGGTCAAAGTGTCTCCCATCAAGTCTGTATTTATAGATCACAGCTTTTCTGTTGGAAGTGACATACTCCTCTTTCAGGCCTTGATTTGTGTGTACACAATGTTTATAAATGAGACCCCAGATGAATAAAAGCAGTAAAAACACTGAATAAATCACGTTACAAATCAGTGTTTCCTCTATGCTGTTCAACACGTCGCAGACGAGCCACCAACCCAGCACCTGCTAATGTGTGCCCACCTATTTTCTCTAATAACCTAATGTGTGCTCACCTTTTCATCAGTCGAGACGAGCCAAATTATCTGTAGTTGTCCTCTCCTTTCCAAAACAAACACAGCCAGTGATTTCAACTGATTTAACACTGAATAAAGCAGTTTCAAATAATGAATAACAAATTTTCCAATGCTTTTTGGCGCGTCAGAGATGGGCGGCACACTGACCAAATGCTAATGTGTGCTCACCTTTTGTCTCTGTTAAATTAAGATCCAGACGTTCAGGAGTTTTTTCCAGGAGCCAAATTATCTGCAGAGGTGTCGTCCTCTCCAAAACAAACAGACCCGCTGATTTTAACCACTAAAAACATTGAATAAACAGTGTCTTGTTAAAAAAAACAGTGTTTTTTTTTCTAATGCTTGTTGTGGATGAGCACAAATGGCCCTATCAAGAGCCAGTGTTTGGTTTGTCTCTTCTGGGCTACTGTAGAAACTACTCTAGCTACTCTCTGGTGATCTGCTCCCTACGTAGATATAAATGGCTCATTCTAAGGAAACAAAAACCTGATGTTAATTTACAGGTGATTATACACTAAAGAAAACATATGTATTGTATCATATTCCACTTCTGCTAATATATCCCTTTAAATCCTGCACACTGGACCATTAAAATCTACCTGCAAAGAAAAACACATCCTAAACCACAAGGCTTTACATCTTGTGGTTAATTGCGTTGTGAAATGGAAATAAAAGCTAATTGTTTACCAGCTAAATCTACAGTCTTCGCTTGCATGACAGTAACTGTGATAATCTTTGTTTAATATTCTCCAGGATCATCTACTTTGGAGGATATGGTCACAAACTACTGAACAATATTGACAGCAGGAGAAGAAGCTTCATTGTAGATGAAACATCATGGGTAATGTTTTTATTGACTATAAGTTTGTCACAGGTGTCCGTACATGTTTGCTATCCCAAGAGTGCAGCTTAGGAACTGAACATATTTGGTAGTTCGAGGCATCTGAGTTCTAAAATGCATCATGCCTTCATATAAATGAGAATCATGCTATGTTAAAATTTTGTTTTCAGGTGGGGGATCTCTTCTGGGGATGGAACAATGAGGTTCATATATTCGACCCTACAGAAGTCAGTTGGAGTGAACCACAAACCCATGTAAGCCAGTTAAGAGTGCGATTCTTGGAAATCTATGAAGACAATTTCAAAATTCTCAGTTGATTTTACAGTTTTTGTGTTTTTGTTTTGGGATTTATTTGCAGGGCCGTGCTCCAGCCCCCAGGGCCGCCCATGCCAGTGCCACAATGGGATGCAGAGGATACATTTGTGGAGGCAGAGTCATGGTGAGAGCTCAACGTGGTTGTCAGTTCATCTCACATTCGAAGATGATAGCAGTCTGCCATTAGTAACTCGAGCTCCTCTTCTTTCAAATGCAGGAAACCAGGACGAATGACATTCACTGCCTAGACTTTCAATCATGGACGTGGTCAGAAATGTATGTACAAATGGCTTTTATTTCAACCTAATCATATTTAAAGCAGCCTAATTATAGACTGTTTATAAAGATGGACGATGCGTCTCCACCTTCTCCCACTGTACAAAAATGAAGCCAAAATGTCCCAGAAACTGGTGCTGCCATCTTGTGCTGGTGGTGTTATTGGAGCCTGGTTTGCACAACTGTGACCGGCTGGTGGAGGCGCTGTAAGAGGTTCAGACTACACACCCAACTCAATTGCGAGTCAATAGCCCTTTGACACAGAGATCCCGCGATAGGGCCGCAGCGAAGATCCTTTATGCAGCCTTTGCTTTTTTGTACAGAACCAAACAATGGGGGCATAATGCTGCCCCAGTGTGGGATTTTCGACAGCAAGAGGCGTGATGGGCATACAAGTAACACAACAGCGTCTGCCTCTTGTGTGACATACAACGATGCATCGGCAGCACTTTCTAATCAATAGCAATGGCATAACATGGCAATCATTCACTGTCCCTGTGTTATGGCAGTTGATCTCATCCTTGCTCGGAGGGAAGGAGCTCCCTGACCTCATTGTCTCCCCAATTTGCTGACATTTTTGGTTGCTGTTCTTCATCTTCGAGTTAGCTGCCAACTGCTGCCAGCTGCTATTTAAATCTCTTGGCCGTGGGTTACACACATAACACCATGTCAAAATGTGGTACCAGTCCTGTCCCACTTCAGCATACATCAGCGAGATAAGAACTACCTAAAATGACAGAAACCATCAATGGGAAAAAATTATTTGACGTGTTCTTTGAGTTTTGTAGTTGGGCCCATGTCCCATCCGCTAACATAAATCGAAATGTTCTGGCTTTACTTTTGAGGAGCTGTCGCTTTCTTGCCATCCATCTTTATATACAGTCTATGGGCCTTATCTTTTGCAGGGTTTGTGTTTTACAGCATTGTGCAAAATATGTTTTCCAGAATCCCAACGTCCACCGCTCCAGTGGGCAGATCGTGGCATACGCTTACAGCAGTATCAGACAACACCTTGTTCCTGTTTGGAGGCCTCAGTGTAGACTGCAAACCAATGAGTAAGAAAATGTACCCAAAATGTACTTCTTTTCTTTGTTCCTGTGGTCATTTTATGTTCTTTTACTGTTTTCTCATCAATAACATATATTTCCCTCCATCAGGTGATGGGTGGTTGCTGGATGTGGAGTCAAAGAATTGGCGAGAAGTCGAACATCCTTATAAGGATAAGCCAAGGTATTTGAAAATTGCAGGTTAGGAGTTACAAGTTACAGAGTCTACATTTATTACTCTGTTCAAGCATTAGAGAGTGTTACTGTGAATTGTAAGCAGATTTTAAATAGCATCCTTTCTCCCACCTAAGGTTGTGGCACACAGCAAGTCTAAGCAAAGACTCTGATGTGATTGTGTTTGGTGGAAGTTGTGACTACATCCTCCTTGTCGACACTGTAAGTATCGCAGAGACACTTCAGAACAGGGCTGCCCAAAGTGGAGCTAGCGGGCCAGAGTTGGCTCGTCATAAGTTTCGATTTGACCTGCCACATGTTTCTAGCAAAAGCATTCAATTTAATTTAAAAATCATATTACTGTTTTTGCGGTTTCATTTTACGCTAAGTAAAATGATCTTTCAAAATGCAGGATTCTGAATTTTTAGTAATCGTTTTCACAGTCTGAGCATGGTGGGCAGAGTGACACTTTGCACAAGAAGTCAGTTTGACATGAGTTAGGCAAGAAATAAATGAAGAGGCAGAGAGTCGGCTTGGGGTGTCAGAGCCGTAACAATACAATAGGTGTTTGCTTTAGGCCTGTTGCCCACCATTAAGTTTTAGTTTTGGCCCTCCAAGGAAAAAACTTGGGCACCCCTGCTTTAAAAGCCAAAAGAGATATGTGATATTATTTTGATTTGACAGATCTAAAATCAATACAATCCATCCAAGCCTCCTGAATTCACATGAACACAGACACAACTCTGAAACTATATGGAAAGACCAGAAAAAACATTCAGATGAACAGTTGTATCAGATGTATCCAGGTGCTGTTCAGTGTCTCTGTACTGAATAACACATCAGAGAAAACCTGCATGATATCCAACAGCATTTTACTTTCCCCACAAATGTTTTATATAGACAGTGAGATTAGGGAGGAGAGTCTTGAAAGTGTGCAGAAATGTTCAATTAACTGTAGCCACAATCTGATCCAATTCACAACAGTGCATTGGCTATATTACTCCAAAGACAGACTGTGTAAGATTTTCCCTGATGTTTCCTCCCTCTGTAGAAGGAGTGAAGAGGCAGTCTGGACTTAAACACATTCTGATTGGACATATCGGAAAATGACGGAAATTGTTTTCTTATTGGAAGAGTGTAATTGAATGTTTCTCTAAAGCAGTCGATCCCAACTCATGGGTCGCGGGTCCATTCTGAATGCACCACAAGTGACTTGCAAACATGTCAAGTATGTAAAAAACACACTTTATTTTTAAGTACAGTGAATTTCTGGCACAGAGTTTTTATTTTGAAGTGCAGTGAATTTCTGGCACAGAGTTTTTATTTTGAAGTGCTGTTTCTTACTTGACAGAGACCGCAAACTATCTCAATGACATGTCCAAACACGAGTATGACGCTGAATATTTTAAACTGTATGGACCTTGAACTAATGACTAAGGACAAATCTGGATCCCATGGCTGGACCAGTTGGGAACCACTGCTCCACAGCCTCTGAGAAGAACTGGGAACAAAACCCACTAGTCGCTGTCCTAGATGCCATGAGTGTGTTACCTTTGTCAGACAAGTATAAAACTGATTTTGGCAAGGAAACTTATTCTGTTTATATGGACGTCAGACTGTGCACCAACATATGATATGTGGATAAGAGAGCTGATTAATGTATTGTTTTTTGAAAGGTTAAGGTTCTCTAATAAGACTCAAATAAAAATAATAGTCAGAATTCAGAGTCCCGTCCCAGAGAACCTCAAGGGTAGTGGATTTTAATGGACTGATAGTGAAACGGTAAACCCTCCAACAGTGTGTATTTTATTTTACTAGTAATGTTAAAGTCCTAGGACTTGTTCTTTGTTTTCTATATCCTCCTGAGACCCGAACCTTTGTTTGGTATGCATTTTTAATTTTTCCTAGCTATTTGGGATCAGTAGGACACATAAAGTATAACAATAATCAACTAGGGCTGCCACTAACGATTATTTTCATCGACTAATCTGTCGATTATTTCTTCGATTAGTCGACTAATCATTTCATCGAAAAATGTGTTAAAATGTTGAAAAATGTTGGTCTGTCTCGCCCAAACCCCAAAATTACGTCATCTAATGTCTTGTTTCGTACTCACGCCAAAGGGTTTTAGTTCACTGTCACAGGAGAGTGTGTAAAGCTGCCAATATCTGAACGTAAGAAGCTGCAGTAAGAATATTTTTGGGTACTTTTATAGTGCTTTTCTATGAAAAATGACTCACACCGATTAGTCGACTACTAAAATAGTCACCGATTATTTTAATAGTCGATTAGTCATCGATTAGTCGACTAATCGTGGCAGCCCTATAATCAACACTGTCAACTATAAGTCCCAATGTCTTCAAATGAGCACTTCCTAATTAACAGTCTTAGCTTGTTACTGTTGCTAAAATTGGTCAAAGTTGTTGCCATATCAAAATACAAACACTATTAATCATAAATAAAAAAGTTTCAACCATAAAACGTGAGCAGGTTTTGGACCTTGTCACTTTTGACTTGGCAGAGATGGCTGCCATCTTGTTTTTACATGGATTAGTGTATCATGCTCTCACTTCCACTAGATGGCACAAAAAGTGTCCAGGGACGAGGACAACAGGTCTGAATTAAGTAGAATGAAGTGTAAGGTCAAGTAAACCCAAAATGTGATGTCCACATATGGGGACACATGGTCTCAAGTGGATATGGCAAAATACTGTATTTGAGGCTGAGTTGTTCAAGTGACTTACTGAGTGTTTGTTTTTATATTGAAAATCCTAAAACAAAGGTTTAAAAAAAGTAACTTTTTATACAGTGAAAAGTAGACTGCACGTAAAAATCTACCTTGGAGTATGTCCATGTATTCCATACTTTATACCACAGTCATACATAAGATGCACATCTGAATGTGAGAGAAAATACTTTGTGCTGAATATTTAAATCAAAATGGAACTTAACAGAACTTGTATATTTATTTCCAGGGTCACTGCAACGATGCACTTGTTTTCCAGACACAGCCATATCCTCTGTTCAGGTAAAAACAGTCTATATTTTATAAATCTGTACATCTCAGAGAGATAATTTTATAAAAACAAGCACAGAAAGAAAATTAGAATAATTTTGGAGCAGAAATAGAATTAAACACAACAGATATACTGATTTTTTGAATGATGGCTGTGTTACATTTTAGTTTTAGAGCCCTGATAATGTGCATGCTAGCAAACTGGTTTTAGCCATCATTAATGACGGTAGCTTTGCTTGCGCTTCTCCTGTTATGGGAAGTAAAAATAACTGCTGTTAAAAAACCTCTATTTCTTTGTAAGTCATATTATAAATCAATCTTATTGTCATGAGATGAACCCCTTCAGATGTATCATCTCATTTCCAATTGTTATTTTTACTTTGATTATGTAATCTCAAAATAGTCCCAAAATAGAGATGAGAAATAACAGACTGTTTTTCCCTCTGACAGGATTTGTGAGGATTACATTGCGAAGAATGTGAGGAACTCAGAGATGCTCAGAAATCAGCTTCCTCTGCTGCCTCCCAAACTGCTGACAGCCGTACAGAGGAGGATGTCTTACTACAGGCCTTCAAAGAAGCAAAAATACTAGTTCAAAGAATGTGGAAGCTGCCAAAAACAGTGCATTATTGTACAATTTAATTTAAGTACTGTACTCCCTTTGGTGTGAACATACCTATCACACTGTGGGGTAGCATTTTTATTTATAAAAATATATTTTATGGTGTTATATTTTATTGTGTTAGAGATGCAGTTTTTATTTTGTACAGTCTGCCTGCTGAAATACTCTTAAACTGTTCATGTGATGACTGTGATCATTAAATGGCACATTGAACTGTTTTTGCTTGATGTAGATTATTAGACTATAAAATTATTAGTCAACACACACACACCGATTCTCCCAGAGACTTCACACATATTCACAAATGCAATAACCAATTTTTATTTGCAGTATAAAACCAAATAAAAAACCTTCCCTCTACATTCCTGGCTGAAATCCACCTTTCGTTAAACACTGACAAATGCAGTGTTGACACAAACAAATGTCCATTTATGTGTCCGTGCACTCAACTACTCCGTTCCACCACTACGTGGCAGCAGGCTTTTACGTTTGAGTGTGTCTGAAATGCAGCTGTGCCTGACTGAAAGCCTCTGTTGCCTCACATTCCTTCTTCATAAGGCTGGAAAAGTGCAGGAACTGTGGTCAGGAAGGAAACCTTAAATAAACAATCCAAGCTCATACCTTTGCTGCCACTTAGAAGAACTTTACACTGTGCTGCGTGCGCAAAACTGCTGGTGGAAAGTTATTTTTGCATATAGCATAGGCCACAAGAATGTGCCAGAGAAGAATATGTGTTCCCTCCTTTACCTATTAACAGACAAGTTAAAGTAGAATAAGTAATAGGTAACACATAAGTAGGTGAGTGCTCTGTGGGAGGTCGGCAGCATTGAGGGGGTGACAGTGACACCACTGCACACAACAAACTGAGGAGGCTTCCTGGCATCTGTTCAAGTTGATGTTATAACTCTGCGATTACACTGCTTCATGTTAAATAAGACTTGGTGAATGCAAAGGCCTGGAGTGCAAACGTAAGTGTTAAATTCATGCTGGAAACCCTGCTCAAACACAGTGACTGTAGCCTTCCGTAGTAGCAGGAATTTGTCAAAAGAAACCCTGGTTCCCTTTCTCTTCTTAAAATATCTTCTGCACGCTGCTGTAGGACAGAAGCTTTGCTGCAGCATTCCCAGCTGGGGGTCAACTAAACTCCCTCTCAATAGTGTCCATCAGCTCTTCTTCTGATCCATCGTACAGGATGACTGGCATGGTGAGAGAGGAGCTATGGCAGCTGCCAAAAGTCCTGGGGAGAGTGGATGGAGAGACATATCAGCACCATGGTGATAAAAACAGGAAAAATAAATCATACAAATCAACCCACAACAATCAGCTGATTAATTTCCAATATATATGATGCACTAAGGGGCCATCAAGGGCCAGTGGTAGGAAATACATTATGCCTACTTGTGCTTAAGGCAAGTTATGGAAATGTTTTCTCAGTTGTGCTTCCGGTTTTCACACACACATACACACACTCAACACAGCAGCAACAACAGACACTTGTTTGTTTCTGTCCTGCTTGCAGACATCTGACTAATCCCATCCACCCTGAGAATAATGGGCTGGTACTTCGATCCCTTTAAGGTGAATTTGATCTGGCCCTGCTCGGCTTTTACTACTCCACTGAGCACGGAAATGCATTATTTATCAGAGCTGTCTACTCACGATTGTTTCTCTGTTGTGGGAACAGCTTCCAACAAAGCCCCTCTTGTCAAAAAGCCCTGAGAGGAGGACTGACAGAAACCAGAGAGGGAAAGAGGAACACTTTAAGAAGTCTCCAGGATCATCATAGAATATTAATTAAAATCAATCACCATGTGCTATGAAATAAATATCACAAATAAAAGTCCTTACACTGTGCTGACTGGGGCACGCAGGTGTGTGTTTTTTAGAGTGTGTGAAAGCATCATTGCTCCTCTTGTTTACATCTCTTGATCCACCGTGTGAGCCACGTGGCTCCTCGGCTCGGGACCGACGAGCTGAGCTCAAGTCCTCCTCATCCTCTTGGCTAAAATGGCACAGTCCGTATGTTTTGGATCTGATGACCGTCTTCTTGGGAGGACTCTTCTTCACTGAAACACTCCCTCGCTCCTCGTAATCTGCCAGAACCGTGTCCAGCTCTGCATCAATGTCATCGTCCTCCCTGGAGAAGTCAGAGTCGTGCCCCTCGCTGTGGCAGTCCGGGTGCGCACGGTTGCGCGCGTTGCGCAAAATCGCATGGATTTTGAGCGGCTTGAATGGACGGTTGTCCTGTTTGGGTGAAGTGACACCACCGGGTGTTGTTTTGGTTACATTCACCTCGCTGACACACGCAGGTGCAACTTTTTTCCCTCGGCTTGTCCCGCTGCCCATGTCTGCTGCTGCTTTGGAAATCTACATGCAAAGTCCCATTTCCAAATTCCTTTCCAGGCACACTAAGAGCTCCAAGAGTTGAACATTAACCAACTCAGATCCTTGGCAGCGTTTAAGGTCAGTTTTCAATCAGGGTTTACGGCTGCAAGACACGTCTCTGGCTGAAAATGAACTCTAAAGGCCAAATTTCTTAAAAATATTCCACTACAGATCTCAAATGATCTCCATGTTCACAGACCCGCTGCCTGTAAACTTTCGGGTAACTCCACATCAGGATGAGAGGCAGTGTATCAGTTACATAACACCAGTTTGGCTCAGGACCCCAGGGAGAAAACTCCGCCTTCTTATAGAGGGACACACACTATGTTTTCCTAAATAACTCCCACTTTTACTTGAGAGCCTCTGCTTGTATTTTCTTATTTAAAACCATATCATTTAAACAATTTCTCATTAAAAAACTTTAAAAAGAAATGTATTTAAATATGCAGCCATTCCCAGGATTGAGAAAGAGATGACGTAAGGACAGTATGGCCATGAAAAGGCTAACGTAGGCCAATTAGTTTGATTTATCTGTATCACATCAGCAACAATGACCAGCCTTTTGCCCGTCTGTGTTCAGCTAATAGATTTTATTGAGGCAAGTGAGGTCAGGAGTGAGTGAGTTGCTGTCCGCCCGCCGGGTCCAGGAGGCCCCCAGCTCACCAGCCCCTCTGGTGACTTATTAAGACCCAAGCACTGAGCCACAACAGAAAGACGGGGCATTCCTTTCCGACAGCTTGGGCTTCCCAGAGATTCCTCAATAAGCTTTTGTTTGATCCAGTTGCACACACAAAAGACACAGCAGGAGCATCTCCCCGCCAGAGCTGTCCAACCAGAACCCGGAGTTCACCCGAGTAAAGGAGTTGTTTGCTATCTTTCATTAAGTGCCTCTTTCTCTTTCTCTCTGTGTCAGTCCTTGCTTGTGTGTGCACATATGTGTGTGAGTGCCAGACAGCTGTGCAACCCGTTCTCTCTGGAGGATGACCAAGTCAAAGACACCTGCCGTGAAAGCAACTGGCATTTTCCAAACTGTGAATGTGAGAGGGGGGGAAAAATCAGCCTGCCTCGATGTCTCATCGAGGAAATTCCTGCTTTACTTTTGGATTTTTTTAGAGAACACGTGTTAGATGTTGTTGGGGAAATATGTACACTGTTGTTCCTTTACTTAAAGGTCCAGTGTGTCGGATTTAGAGGGATAATGGCTGAAATGGAATATGTTTTCTTCAGTGTATAATCACCTGAAAATAAAAATTGTGTTTTTGTTACCTTAGAATGAGCCGTTTATATCTACAGGGGAGTGGGTCGGTGTCCACAGAGTTTGCCATGTCTCTACAGTAGCCTAGAATGGACAAACTAAACACTGGCTCTACGCAGGGCCATTCGCATTGCACCAGCCACTGTTGTTAGCAGCCCCTCCACAATGAGAGCATTGGAAAAACACTGATTTGTTTAACATGAATCTGCTTTATTCAGTGTTTTTACCAGTTTAAATCACCGGTTCCGATTGTTTTGGAGAGGAAGGGACCTCTGCAGATAATTTTGCTCCCAGTAGGAACCTCCTGAATGTCTGGATCTTTAGTTATCACAGAGAAAAGGTGAGCACACACAGGCTGGCCAACCCGGTCTCACTCCAAAGTCGTCGAAATCCAGCGCTAGGTTTGTGACTTTCGCTGTCAGATACCAACAAAAAAGGCTGTCCTTTCACATTGGCATCATACGTAGCTGGTCGCTGTTATACTTTAACAACACCTGGTGGTGAGAGAGTTTACACTTGGCACAAGGTAGAAGTTTCAGCTGCTTGCAATCTGCAGTTCTCACCACTAGATGCCACTAAATCCTATACACTGTTCCTTTAAATGTTGCTGGAACAGGATGCCTTAGCGGAAACTGGTAAAAGTAGCTCTTTGAAGTTTACTCTCAGTAGCACTTTAGTCTTTATAAAGAGGCCCTGAGTGGTGTCCTGATTTAATCCATCTCAACATGAATATCTTTCTCCAATCAGCATTGCCATTTCTTGTAATGCTTCACGAAAGCATTGCCTTGTAGGGAAATGAGCTTCAGAGCAAAACTGGAACATCCTCTTGATTGTGCAATCGTTGTAAAGTATAGTTTGTGCCTCTCTTAAAGTCCATAAGATCTGCTTAAGCGAAAGTAGAAGTCCTAATTTTAGACTGTACCCAAAAGTAAAACTACACAAACAAGCTCACTTTCCATCCCTGCTGCTCCTCATGAAGTCTTGTTTGTGTTGTTTTTTTCAAACCCCATTTGTATTATGCTCTGCTCTGCACCAGTGTATCATTAAAAAGATCAGGCGGCCACATCTGGAAGAGAACTCAACAGCTTCCAGACGAGGGGGAGGATCCGCCGCAAGACGGAGGCCACAGCCCAGCTCGCTGCATAACTGTGGCTTCTCTGACGTCTCCCAGATTCAAGAATATTCCTCCTCCCATGGACGGAGACTTGAAAGACTGGGGAAAGTTCTGCCTATGCAAAACTTTTGTTTTCAATTGCTCGGCTTTTTGTGCCAAATCCTCTAAAACGATGTGATTTTGGGCCCGTGACGTAATAGCCCTTGAGCTGCCTTTGCAAATGTAATAGATACAAACGGCCTTTGTTTCGTCCCAACAGCAGGAGAGCATGTGTGAGAAATTTTAATTTTTATGACTCAACTGCTCCATTTGTGAGGCAACAAATTAGACTATTGTTGTCAAGTTTGAGTCAAAGACACATTTCTGCCTAATGTCTGGTGAAACCAAACCTCTGGAGAGCATTTAATAAGGCAGCCTCCTGCTGATAGGCATTCCAGTAAAACTCGCTGGGCCTCTTACAACACCAGGTCCACAAACATGAACATGACAGGGTCGAGAAGAACAACACAACAACCTATACACCAATTGTATAATTTAAGTAAGTGTACATTTAAGATACTTGTACTTTACATGAGCATTCCCATTTTACACAACTTTACAATTTCACTCCGCTTCATTTCAGAGGCAAATATTGTACTTTTTACCCCACTACATTTATTTGATAACTTTAATCACTAGTTATTTTGCAGATTCTGATTATTAATGGTATGGGTTAATGTCCTCATACAAGTACTGGGTTACATAGATATATAACAAGCTTTCATTTAGTGTACATATTGCTGCTCTAGTTAAGAAGTTTTAAGTGAAGATTTTACTTTCAGTGCTCAAAACTTTTTGAAGCTACTTTTCTGTCTGTGATCGATTACGGTGACATATTGTACATGCATGCAACCTCCTCTATGTCATGTAGCCGTGACTCAGTGTACCATGAAGCTGTACATTTTATTACAAATGCAAAGTCACTTACTCTTCACTGCATTTTTTATGATTTGGTGGGTTGGACGTCATTGACCACTCACAGACAACAGCACTGGTATATTGTTATCTATAAAGCAAAACTGGGCAAACTACCGGCCTACCTCTGCACCCTACCTCTGTTAGTTACCAGCTCTGCTCCTCCAAGTGGCTGCTTTTTAATGTTACCCCAGGTTTTAACAGATCTGCATTCTCCTACTCTGCACCTTGGACATGGAACAATCTTCAAAAAGATCTAAAACTAGAAACACTTATACCCATCGATGAATTTAAGGGCATCATAAAGAATGTGGTGACAGAAACATGTGCTTGTTTTTCTTGAGAGGCCACTATGTTTGAATAGTTGTTGTTTCATTGTGGATTTCTGCCTTATATGTTGTATTTGTTGCATTTTAAATGTGTTTCAATTGGCTGCTACCTCGGCCAGGTCTCTCTTGTAAAAGAGATGTTAAATCTCAATGGGAGGTCCTGGTTAAATAAAGGTTGAATGAATAAATAAAATGGTACAAAATATAAATCAACAAATAAATTGATATATTATGGTAGATTAATCTACCCACCAGCACATAAAGTAACTAAAACTAGCTCCACATTTACCAGCTGCAACATGAAAATGATGAACACATTAATGCATTGCTCACTGTGATTCAGTAATTTAAATTACATATTGTGAAATGGGCCATTCTGCACTTTTGTACTTTTATTAAAGGAAGATTTGAATGCACTTTTTTTTGCATGACTTTTCTTGTAGCAGAGTATTTTAACACTGTAGTATTGTTACTTTTGCTCAAGTAAAATATGTAAGTACTTCCTACACCACTGATGTACACACACTATATCCTGTAGTACTACTTTTTTTTGAAGGTCTTGTGTTTTAAGAGTACATTATAGGAGTCCACCAGCCCTAAACCTTAAAATATAAATCTGTGACAATCTGTAATTCCTCAATAATTTCAGCCAAAATTTCTTAATTTTTTAGAAACTTTATGCTTCTATTTTGCATTTGAAGAAAATTGAAGAATTACATACATGAGATATTTTATACAGAGGAAGACCAACTCTTCTTCCACCCATTGAGACACTACACAGACGTAATCAACCAAACAGATGAGCAGAGCTGAGACAGAGGCATTTTGTACTGTGACACAGTGACATAAGGTTGTCAGGGCAACAGTCAATGCAGCCTGGAGGAGTTCGACTGTAGTAAAAGAGCCCGGGGGCTGCCCTGTTTAACTTTCAGCTATCCCTCTTAATCTGCTGGATTACTAAATGTAAATCAAGGCTTTCGCAGTTGTGTTGACGTTGAAAGTACGTCACAGGAATGAACTTATGACCTCTGGAGGAGGTTTGCGGGAATCTTTTTCAATGCTCACTGCAGTCCAAACCTTAAAAGTACCATGCCCTGTGTAATTCTCATTGACAGCTTGCTGTAAGAGACGAGGCATCAACCTTTATTCTGATCGGATGATTTAGTTCATTGTGCCCGAGCAGGACATGGTCACAGGAGTGCTGAGCTTTTAACCAGCAGATGGAGCCAGCATTCAAGAAAAGCAAACCACACAGCACCTCGGGTGTTGATTCATGCCAGTGAAGACACTGAAGGGTCCTTGAACAGTCAGGACAATGGTGACTCGCAATACATTTGCAAGAATGACTTTGCCCTCCAGGTTTAATATGTGAGGGAGGCTCTGCTAAACTCACTGGAGACCTTGATATTTTAATCAAGAAAAGTGAGCAAAACTACACAAAGAACTCCTTGTACGAGAGTTCATTTGAGCAATTTGTCAGTGTTTTAAAGAGTAATATAAGAGGCACATGTATGTTAAAGGATTTGTAATTAACCTTGACTTGATTTGGTGAAAGCATAGAACTAATTAATAAAAACAGTGACCTAATAGGAAGCATGCTATAACCTTTAAAAGCCAATGACGGCTGGAATCAAGACAAGGAGGAACATGTGAAAACAGAAGCAAAAACAAAGGCACAATACACATAAAAGTGACATTATGTAAGTTTAACTAAATAACAGCCATTGTGGCTCAAAGTAACAATCATAGGAAAAGTGTAACATAAAGGGCCATCTACACCAAGAACAATGACTGTAACAACTACTGTAAATATATTGTTTTAAAAATCGTTCTAACTCAAGTGGATGGCAGAGTCCACACCACAACTAGAACGACAATGACAATGGCAAACATTATTATTAGGATCACTTTCAGAGCGATTTGATGAATGATAGAAACACTGACAGCCATTTAAAATCCATCCAGGGCGTCACATTCAACATGGCAGATGACATTGTGGAGAGACTCGTCTGTAAAAAGCGCATGCCTATTTGATAAAAACGCTGTCTAGAAGGACATCTGGGATGCAGTCAAGCTCACCCTCGAAATCAGTGGTAAGTGTTTTGTTACTATAAATAACGGAAATGAGGAGAGGATTATTTATAGCTAACATTTTTTTCTTTTT
The DNA here is from genome assembly GCF_006386435.1 of Epinephelus moara. Lineage (NCBI taxonomy): Eukaryota > Metazoa > Chordata > Actinopteri > Perciformes > Serranidae > Epinephelus > Epinephelus moara. The sequence continues at coordinate 16,242,823 of NC_065519.1, forward strand.
GTTTTTCTGCGCAACGACAGCAGTATCAGCTCTCATCAATATCTGTTTTCCTAAGCTGCCAACACAGCTGGAGCACACAGGGTGTGCTTGGTGCCACTGTTTACAGTCATTGTTCATCAGTGTGGATGCTGACATCGTTATCGTTATTGTTATAATTATTGTTCTTGATGTGGATCATAGATGTATAAAGAGAACTGGATACAGCATTGGAGGCAGGATCATGTTCACTCCAATAAAAGTCGCTCAGTGGCTCATGAAGCCAAAAAAGTGCAACTGCTGCATGTATAATGACATGGATGATCAGCACTGCTTCCATGTCATTTGGCCTGTAGAGCAAACGCACTTGAGACTTGTACCGACCAAGTTGGCTGCTCTGCTAACTTCAGTGAGGATAAAATTATTTAATCATGCAGCTCTATTAGACTTTCCAAATGTTATTCGACTGAATGGATCCCATTCTGATTGTAAAACGAGTCAACTTCCAGGGCTGAGAAATGAAGCCAACACACAAGTGCCATAAACTGCAGTTCTCTGAATGGCCACTTGAGGCTGGCTCCAGAAGCCAGTCAATCCCTACAGTGCCCCATTGAAAATGTCCAACTTTACAGCAGAAATAAACATGTTTACAGCCTGGTACAAAAGACGGTTTTGGTTTCAACATTCATGACAACTGTAGGGGGGTGAATTTTATATAACTCCCCCATTTACATTTTGTTAAGGCTCAAAGTTATGCATCATTAAGGGTGGGCTCCTTTGAGGGACAGGCTGTCTGCCAAACGTTTCCTCAGCTTCTCAGCTGTTCCACAGTGCCAGCCTCTCGCCCAAATATGGTCACTTCTGGCTCCAAAAAACCCCAAATGGCAAAGGCTTCAAAACGGTAGCCCACAAACCAGTGGATGACGTCACGGCGACTTGGGCGACCTGGTCGTCAGACGCACGTCTTGGGCAACCAAAGTGGCTGGAGCGGGTTGGGAGGGGAGTTAAAACTCGTTTAACTTTATGGTAATGAGCTCTGACGCGGTTCGGCGGCAACCAATCGGAATGCTGACGTGCTTCGATGAAGCGGGTCCCAGAGAACAAGCCATGTAACTTTGGTTCCTACAGCACACTTGTTCCAACAATGGATATTGAGAAGTTTATTACTTGCGTTCGCACCCACTCAGTCCTGTATAATGTATCGCTGTTCGGTTACAGAGACCAAAATAAAAAGAATGAAGCTTGGGACTTAGTTGGTTGGTCTGGTGAGTTTTAAAGTGTGTAATGTTAGTAATAGAGGAGAGAATTGCAGGCTAATGTTGCGACGTAGCATGCAAGTCTTCCTTGCTTGGTTTGAATGGGATGACATACGTTTTCTGTTTTCATTGACCAAACATAACTTCCTGGAGCTTTTTGACTGGACAACAGCAAGCAGCAACTGCGCTGCTTTCAAGCCAGTAGTCCACTTTGCGGGTCCTTTAAANCCTTGCTTGGTTTGAATGGGATGACATACGTTTTCTGTTTTCACTGACCAAACATAACTTCCTGGAGGCCAACAATGAGCTTTTTGACTGGACAACAGCAAGCAGCAACTGCGCTGCTTTCAAGCCAGTAGTCTGCTCCTTTAATTGACAAGCACGATTGAAAGTTCATTGATTCACGTGATGAGCAACTAGAGCGACCAAAACTGCCACAAATATTTTTGACAGTCGTGCCTCTTGGGTGTCCGCGAGAGACTTTGCCTCTTTGGAAACTTCTGGTCTGAACGTACAGTTAGGCCTAGGAGCAAAACCCCTGATGGGGTCTGATTAATTGAGCAAGTGTGTGGCATCACGGAGCAACATTATGTTGCATTATTGAGTTGTGTTATTGGCCATCTGATGAATGTCAGTAAAATAATTACTCTCTCTAGCCTCTGTTTTTGGTCTCTACCAAGTAAAATATCAGGCTCTTGGGCTGCTAAATGCTCCACTTTGCTCACCAGCTAGTCTCTGGCTGTGTCTGTCTGCTGTTTGTTGCTGAGCAGGTTGTGTACAGTGGGTTTCAAGAGCTTTTTGCTGAAAATAGCTGCCTGCTGCAGCAGAAAATGGCCAAACAACTAACAATGCAGTGAAACTCACGACACAGCTCTGTGAAGCCGAAGGGAGCTGCAGGTTCAGGTGATAATTCTCTGTAGCTTCATCAGGATGAGCGTCACCTTTCACATTTTTTTTCCACACTGCAATTTGAAAAATATCCATTAGAGCCACTTTAACATGAAAAAAAAAAAAAAACAGCAACACACAAATACCACCCTGTGTTTTAGGATGCAGGTACAGTACATACATTGTAAGTAAATGGAAGTTGGTCTTCTCAGTCCAGTCTGTGGTCACTACTGCAGTGACCCATTTTTCTGTCAAAAGGCCATGTAATCAACAGAAAACAATTACTGCTTCTCTCAGGCGCTCAGAGCACTCAATACCAGCATCTGCTCACTTCCTAATTACCTACTAGGTAAGAGGCTTCATTTGGAGAGGAACTTGCAGCAATCAATCCTTGCATTATACTTGGCTTGTTTGTCAGCATCCTAATGTGTCAGATTGAAAGTGTCAGGTCTGCTCACTTCAATTACTTTTGATTAACTTTACCTATACGCCTTTAATCTATATAATTTTCTTGTTTTTATTGTTGCTTCTTCCTCATCTAACCTAATCCACTGTAAACTTGTGACCTGAATGTATATCCTGGTTTTACTGCTCAGACTCATTTCACCCATCTGCTCCATGGCTATAGTGGTAACCTGCTTCTGCCTCCTCAACACACCATTTAAATGCCTCTCCTTTGTTTAGTGGTGTTTTTTTATGTTTCCCTAGCTATTTGAGATACCTCCTCTGGCAGACAGTGAGTCATGGCGATTTGAGCACGTCGCTGTGAAGCATTGGCTCAGTCAAGGCCTGGCTCCAGTGTTGATGTGGAATACACCAAGGTAAAGCCGTAGTACACCATGTTCCTATGAAATCCCCCATGTTCTCATTGGCTGCATTGTGTGTCCGTGTGCATTTGTAATGGTGTGCAGGAAGCCATGTGGAAAAACAAGCCTGTAAGGGATGGACATGAGTTAAATTCTTAAAAAGTCTAAGAACAGAAATATGTGCTTGTAATTTTTGCTTCTTTTTAGTGATCATAGAATACCGTCACTTGGGCAGTGACTTCTGCGTCATGCACTGACGAATAACGCCATCCTTTTCAAGTTGGCATGATACCCTGCTGGGTGCCATCCAACAACATAAATTAAGGGGGACAGAAAGTCAGAGGATGGTGGGTGAGATTGGTGGTGGATGGGTCCAACAATTACTGACTTTCATCTGGGAGGCCGGTGTTCATTTCCTGTATGATTGTAAAGCCAAACCCTGTCATTTTTTAAACCTAACCATGTGCTTTTGTTGCCTGAACCTAACAATGTGCATGTGTTGACTAAACTTAACCGTGTGAGTTTGTTGTTGAGGTAAAAAACATCAATTCCAGGTGTTGTACCACTGTAGTACTTTTATTTTGAAAGAGACAGTGTATTTTGAAAAGACACAATGCATGTAACAGGCTGAAGTTGACAGTGGTGTCCCAAAACGTCAGGAACAGACACACCCAGGCTACCTTGCATGTCATATGCCAACTCCTGAAATTCTCCTGACCTTGGTTATGTGCTGACTTTTCCTGGGGCACCACCAGGAGGTTGTTTATTGCGGTTTCTCGATGACGACAGTGCGGACAGCCATGAAATTAAGTATACACGTTTATTTCCCCCTCAAGATGAACTGTCATTACTTTGGGTATCACTTCACTTTTTTCTGTATCATCTGTAAGAGCCAAATATGTCATTCCACTTAGTAAATACAGTTAATGTCTGCTATGTTTATACACTGGGTGGCACTATATTGATATTTTGAGTTTAACGTCAGGTGTTTCACCCCGGAAGGGCAAAAAGTTTTTGACTGCTGTGGTGCGGGACAGTGTGCAACATGTTGAAAGTTGTGTGTTCAGTTTGGATGAAAGATCAAGAAATGAACATTTATTCAACCTGTGTTTGCTGGTATGAATAAATGTGAGGATTGTTCTGCAGCTGTAACCTGCAGTTTATTGTCTGAACTCAACACAACCAAGGAGGCTGTGGCATCAACTGTGGAGAGCGTATCAGTCAGGTCAGGTGGGTGGAACATCCATTTAGCTCCCGAATCATTGTCACCAGGTCACAAGTTAAATTTCAAATACTTTGATATGTGACCAAATTACTGCAAAAGTAACAACATGCCCATCAGCCTCAGCTTTACCTGTTTATTTTAATTAGCAAATGTTAGCCAGATGGTGAACATTATGCCTGCTAAACATCAACATGTTAGCATTGCCATTGTTTGTACCATGTCATCATTAGCATGTAGCTCAAAGTAGCATTTGACTGCACCATCACGAAGAGCTAGTATGGTATAGTCTTGTTGTCTGTATCTGCTGGTGCTCAAAGCAATCCAGCTTGATCGGTAAACTCCCTTTTCCCGCACAATTAGCATGTATATGCTGTTTTTATAAATGTGGACAAACATGCTAGAAACAGGCGATAGTATGCTTTCCGAAAGCAGCATGGAGGCGGGTGAAAATGTAACAGTGCTTAGTCTTTTTTCTCTATGTGTTACTGATTCAGTCTATTTTTCAAACTTGGTGCAGACTAGCTTTTTTTGGAACAATGTTCGAGACGGAATATGTGGTTGAGGTTGAATCAAGACATTCAAAACACAGGACTGGACATTTGAGGATTTACTCGCAAGAAAGCCAAAGGAATTAGTACATCATGACCATTTATAGTGTCTTACAACAGCTTTCCGATACACATTAAAAGGTGTTTCTTGTCAAAAGGTGTTTCCTGTTATTCCGATAACCAGTTCTAGGAACGACCTTTCCTCATGTAACCAAATTTGGTCAGAATCATGTCAAACTATATGGTTGAAGTCATGTCAGGTAACCACACGATGTCTACCCAATGAGAGTTTATGTCATCTACACTATGTCATTGCATCGTGCTGGAAAAGGGGCAAAAATTGTGGAGCTGGAGCTGGAGCCGATAAATACCCTTGACCACAGCAGAGTCAATTGTCCCAGGAATGAATGCTGATCGTAACCATTCCCACTAAACTAAAGATAAAAGCCAGATGTTAGTGTGTATATTGTCCAGTGAGAGAGGAGCTTTAGTAGCACTGGAATAAATAACAGAGTTGGATTAATACAACTTCCTAAACACATCCGTTTTATTTTATCCATGGATACAGTAGATTTCTCCCCGTGGATAAACTGCAATCAAAAGCAAGCTTTTAATAACTGTCAACAACCCACAATCCGAATAATTCCACAAAATATGGCCATGTAAGAAGCTTCGCTGCTGAGATACTGTCTCCACCGTGACGGAGACAGCTGCTGAACAGCACCTCAAACAGTATTTGTCAGTGATTTCCTGTCCTTTTTCCTTTAACAGAACAACACAGAGAATATGAAACTTGATCTGACTCCTTCCCTGGGTGTTTCTCTTCCAAAAACATTTTGAGGGCAGAGGAAGAGTACAGAAGGTCCAAAAAGAGGAAGCAACAGCAGTTTTGATGCTGTCCATGGTGCTGACAGGCCACAGATGACACTGAACAGACAGCTGTACTAAAAACCTTACTATTTAATTGATAAGTCCCGGGGGTATGTCAGAGATTTCATGTCATAGGAAAAGCCTGCAGACCTTCTCAAATACCTGAGTCCTTTAAAATGTATGTGGATTACTATAACATTATATAATTGACACATTTGGAAACTGTCTGACGCAGCTCTGTGCAACGAAATCTCTTGTTAACGGATTTATAATAAGGAAACCTTTACAGGAATAAAATAAAATCCTCGTTAGGTTTTAGTTAACAAACAGTACTATGGATGCACTGCATGACATACAGACACATGGCTCAGTGTTTACTGTGTATGTGAAGGCTTGTACCTGCCTGCCAGATATGGGAAAAAGTATAGTGTGCTGTGCCATGCATGTGCACAACCCCCTCTCCATGTTATATAATGGGACTGTTGATGGCTGGCATCATTATCGGTCCTGTCTATGCCAGTCTAAAAATACAGTTCAGGACTCCAACAGTATGTGGCGTTTATGTAACTGAAGAGAACAGGAGAGGGGTTTGGATCACAAGCTGTTTCTATGACAGTCCAGAACCAATGTGACAGAGAGGGCGGGTGAGGAGGAAAGATCCAGAGTCGAGTAAAAAGGAGAGCAGGAGGGAGTCATGTGTGTGTGTGTCTGTGTGTGTGTGTGTGAGGGGGAGTGTTGAGAGAGTAGTGGCAGAGGTGCGGAGGAGGTTGAGGTACCTCAGCTCCATTATAGTGCACATTTTAGATACCCCTGCAAGGGCTACCTGCAAAGAAACTTTCACACGTCTGCAGCATATTTCTTCAAACTGTGGTTCATCTTCTGCTAATGCAACATTACATTACATAAACAGCCTTGTGCAGTTTAATTTTATAGCCCTTAAAGGTATTATCCCAATAAAGTATATTACAAACTAACAGTGCTCGCAACTGAAGTGAAAGTGGAGTTTAATTCAATTTAAACTTGTAAGTAAAGTTTAACAATTTAAAGGTGGAGTGTGGAACACTTGTCTCCCCCCTCTGGCAGTGAGAATAATTTCACAAATGCTGTCGACGCATGTTTATGACGTACGCCTGCAGGTGCGCTCGCTGTATCTTCCTGCCCTGAAGAGCACTCTCTTCGTTTTCCTGTGCAAATGTTTTGGCTTTAATCCTTCCTCTGAACGTTTTTTTCTATCTGGAGCATCCAATCCAGAAACTTTTCCTGGATGCTTCTTAGGATATTCTGCCATACTAATAGCTGCTATGCAATTGCTATGGTTTCTTCTCTATTCCTTTTGTTTGTTCAGCATACATAGTCCATCCATCCATCTTGATCCGCTTATCCGGGGCCAGGTCGCAGGGGCAGCAGGCCAAGCAAATCACCCCAGACGTCCCTCTCCCCAGCAACGCTTTCCAGCTCCTCCTGGGGGACCCCAAGGCATTCCCAGGCCAGATGAGATATGTAATCCCTCCAGTGTGTTCTGGGTCTGCCCCCGGGGCCTCCTACCAGTGAGGTGTACCCGGAGCACCTCTAACAAGAGGCGCCCAGGAGGCATCCTGATCAAGTAGGGTGTCCCAAGGCAAAGTGGTCCCAGGGGAGGGGCCAGACTAAGAGCGATTCAAGAAGACCTTGATGGAACGGAATATTCGGAACTGGAGCACCTAGTCTGGTATTGGGACAAGGACAAGGATGGCTGTTGACACGGTCCTGCCTGCGATCAAAGACAACCTGGGATAAAATTCTGAGAGTGTCAGAAATTGGGGTGACCATCTCACTATGTCCTGTGTCTACTAACCAACAAATTGAAATGCAGCATGAAATGATGCACTTGGGCTAAACCCAAACAAACAGACAGATAGCAGCTTGCCATGGAAGCAAAACACGCTGAAAGACATGCGTGGGATTCCAGCAAAGAGGAAGACCTTGTGGAGTTGTGGCAGCAGAAGCTTTGCCTGTGTGATGTGTCCTCCAGCTCTTCACATGATAGCACGAAGAAGGTAGAAGCATGGAAGGAAATGGAGGCAGAGTTGCAGCTGCCAGGTGAGCAACCTAGCAGCTAACAAACACACAGACACACCGCAGTACATAGTGCCCACAGAACTTTAGGTTATTTGATAGTGTGACCCTCTATGTTCTGCTTCACAGTTGGAAAAGTAATAACCCCTGCAGCATCCCTGCACACTCAGCATGAGAAGCTACTGCAGCATATGTTGTAGCTTGTGATTCAGTATCGTACAGTCTGCGTACATCAAACTTGATGTCGTACCCAAGTTTATTGGATCCATGTTGCACAGTGTAGCTGCACTAAACTTAGATTGATTGCTAAGATTGCTAAAATCTGTAGGAGGCTTAAGGTGCCGGGGTTGATAAAAAAAAAAAAGCATCAAGCTGACCTTGTTTAGTAAAAAGAAAATGTGCCAGGGGAAGACCCTCAACCAAAATTTGTCCCGGCTAATTTTTAATATATTACTCATTAATGTCTTTTTATGAACTTGCCCCTGGCCTCTTGTCATTTAACAAAAAAACGCCCACAGGCAAGGCAGGCTGAGTATCGCTGCACTGTAGTGAGCATTCAATAACATTTTAATTGCAGCTTTATTCATAGAACAGAAGTATAACAGTAGAGTGTCACTCTGCAAAATAATGAAGCTCCTTCTACATTTTGAAACGAGCCATCTTGTAAGATTAAAAACTCAGGAGACAGTGTTTTAAACCAACCAAAGTCAACTTTAAACTTACTATAATATTATTTTCTTTATATCTGATGTTATGAAAACAAACCTCAACATTCAGAAACCTGAGCTTGTGCTTTCTATGTCCTTATTGATCAAGATATCTACAAGAACCTCAGCGAGGGAACACCATTGTGCCTCTTGATCACCTCCCTGGAACAAAAAAAGAAAACGCAATCTCAACACTGTTTTATGACGTTGTAAACACCACACATAAAGCTTTATTATCAGGTAGCAGCATCTGGATACGTTGAGGTAATTCCTTGTTTTGAGTGACCCAGTCCTCTGTCCCCTCTGCAGCGCTGTGTGCTTACAGCTCAGACTCAGGGGAGGGAGTCCACTGTGTGATTAGAGCAGCATTATTGGCTAAATGTTTCCCCTAATTAACATGCAGTTAAAATCAACAGTAAGACCTCTCTGTCATTTGTAGCCTCCATAAGCCCTGCTGGTTTTTCCTGCACCTCCAACATGCTTGACAAGCTGGTGTGCACATTGATACAGTCAAAAGGAAGGCATTTTTATACAAATATCTAGTATGTCACTCGCTTTGTGTTCAGGGTATAAGGAAAGAGTTGTGTTAGGTAATGACCCATTGATTTGCCACCTATTTGACCTCTCGACTGACTCATTGCACAAAGGATATCTGGTAAGGTTTCCTCAAAATAAAATCAGTTGCAGAAAAAAACCCTTAAGTCCTCTTAAACTGTTCACTTATGTATTTATGTTTTTTTCCTTGTCTTGGTCTTACACTTAAGGAATCCCTAGACAAAAGGATTGCAACATGACCGAGTTTATGGTGATACATGAAAAAACTAACACACCGAGAAGAGTGTTCTGCAACCAGGACAACCCAATGGATACACTTTGGATTTTACACTATAGATTTGGCTGAATTTTTGTTGCAGTTTCTAGCCACAATCGTTTTCTGTTTTCTTTCTAGTATGTGCTTTCTATGACTGTGTAATCCTTTCCTCCTCTGACCAATATGGTTTTCTTGTCTTCTGCCATTTTTCACTATCTACCTACAGGCCAACTTGTGAGACGGTAGCAGGCATCGCAAGCATGATTTCAAGCATACAAACACTCTCCATGAGTGCGTTTACATGGACGGTTTAATTCCCTTTTCATTCGGAATGAAAGTTCATTCCTAATAAAAGTGATCTTGTAAACACCTAATTTGGAATGAAAATGGCCAATGTGATTGAAAATTCAATCCAATGTAAGGGCTTGTAAATGGCCGCTAATTCATACAGTTTATAAGGCCGAAGATGCCTCCTATTTCTATTTGATTTACATTTGCTGTTTATATATATATTCCTTATTTGTAGTTGTTGAGAGTAAAAATGTTTACGTTTTGAATTGGACAGCTCATCCTGTGTAGGTACCCGCATTTCCCTCAAGGTGGCAGATTTCCCCTTGCTGAGTAAATTAACCGCCCATGCTAAGTTGACTAGGTGAGCCCGTGTATATTAAATCTACTCACCTGCTGATGTAGTTTCATTAGCCTGGCGTGCTCGGCGGAGACGCACATTCAGAAGAGTGGAACGATATTAAAGCTGCCCTGTGGAGTTTTTATATATAAACCAATGTCCGTTACATTACAGCCACTGCCAAACGAGTTATTAGGATGATCACTGAACGCATCTCCACCACATAACAGTCTCTGGTTTGCTTAGAAGTGCTATTGCCTCTCAGGAGCGACATTCCTGCGCTGTCGCACAGGAAATGACGCATTTGACGTAGAGTTCAAAGAGCGCATGCGCATTTGGAAATGTCGGAGACGACGAGGCTATCAGAGGAGCTACTGAAAGATGTCTGAAAACCCAAAGAAACGGCCCAGGAAAGCTTCCGAAGCCTCTGGAGCTGGTCCCGCTGGTTCTCCCCAACCTCCATGACGTTCAGAAGAAGGAAAAAAGGCAAAACGAGAGAGTGACAAACACTCCGCTCTGCTGCGGAGCAGTCTGTATTGTAATGAATCACTCACGAGCAGGAGACCAGAGTAGCATTCGGGAAAAAGGCCCGTTTATTTGAGCACTCCAAAAACTCCGGTAACACTCCAGGGGGGTAACACGTAAAAGTCTCCGTCCCAAACTCTGACTCTTCTAGCGTAGCACACACACACTTCATACACACATACTCACTTACAGTACCCAGCGGGGCAGCCCTCCCCCTCTCTGCTCCACCGATCTCCAGCCCACACACTGACTGACAGCTAACTTCACTCATACCACACTGTTTTAACTTTATTTAACATTATTACTAAGGTTGTATTTCCACTACATGCAAGACCATTAGTAACTTCCCCATTTAAAACACATCAGACATCCTGAATTAATTTTCATCTGCATGTAAAAGCTCTAATGTATTATCAGCAAAATGTACTTCAAAAATTCACGGAACTCTCTGCAGGTGACAGTTAGCTCAGCATGTGATGCAGTCATGTAGAATTATTATAACTGATGGATTAATGTGTAGGCAACAATTTAATGTTAGAACTTGTCAAGAAGAAACAAGTTTGGATGTATTTTACCTACTGTTGTGGTTTTATCATATTAATGTATCACATTTTATAAGGAACAATGGGACTAGCCTACTCAAGTAAAGTACAGGTGCCTGAAAATTGTACTTAAGCTGCCTGACATGCTGAGCTGATAGACCGCCGCTGGTCAGTGTCGGGCCGTCTCTTCAAAGCCAGACTCCATTAACAAAAACAATAATTTTACATCACTGAAAACAGGAGCTGCTTTGATCAGTTTGTTTGTGTTATTGTGTGACTTTGGTGTTTTAAAGAGTTAGTTCGCATCCAGGAAAGTCACACAATAACACAAACTACATCACAAATTCAACATAACGTGGGGCAAGTAATTGATACCCAAATGCTCATTTAGTGGGTGAAGTATTCTTTAAGTCAGAGGTTCCCAACTGGTCCAGCCACAGGGTCCAGATTTCCCCTTAGTCATTACTTAAAGGTCCAAACAGTTTAATATATTCAGTGTCATACTTGTGTTAGCCATGTTATCAAGCTAGTTTGCTGTCTCTGTCAAGTAGGTGTCTGTTAGTCACTCACTCTACAGCAGGAATGGCACTTCAAAATAAAAGCACTGTGCCCAAAATTCACTGTACTTAAAAACAAAAACAAACTTGACATTTTTGAGAATCACTTGCGGTCCATTCAGAATTCCGCGACCCACTTTTGGACCACGACCCACCAGTTGGGAACCACTGCTTTTAAGTAATTGTTAACAGTCTAAAGCATATACATATTGCAACTGGCAGCTTAAGATAATAATTTGTGTGTGAAACTGTAAATATCCCAGCCATCATAATATCATAACACAAAACACTGGCATGCTGTTGTTAGCGTGACATTGGTTCTGAGTAAAGACACCTCACATCGTCTTGTCTCGGTCTTGATAACAACTCCGCCATGGCCTGATGTAGTGATGCCACACTGAACACCAAACCCTAACGGCCGCAGGGAGCTACTGAAGCAGAAGGCTGTGCTCTGTGCAGAATAGAGTTACCCATTCTTGACAAATTACACCTGGTAAGCAAGTCTGAAACACGTTACCTCAGTGTTTGTAAGATTTATGAGCACGTCTGCATCCGCATCTAATTCACTTGGATCCGGCAGACACGGCAGAAACTCCATGATGGAGGGGGAGAAAAAAAAAAGGAGATTTCCTCAACAGTTTTTTGTGAAGACGTATGCACTTCGACCGTCGTTCAAAAGGAGGTTGTAAAAGTTAACAACCTCTGCATATACTCGGAATGCAGTAAACATACTCTGACATATGGCAGGTTATGCTGATCAAAGCCTTATGGTGGGGTTTAGATGAAGGGGAATCAGGAGGGCAGAGGGATTTTAGCATTTTTTCACTGTTTGTCACATTAATTAAACTGTATTTGTTGTGAAATATGTTTAACACATATAAATGTGTGATTTTATAAGAAACTACTCTACAAAAGTGTCCAATTTTCGAAGCAGAGGAGCCCTTCTTGAGGTCGTGTTACCTATGAAAATGCTCAGCCATTCATGACATATCTTCTTTTCATATTTACCCGATTCAAAAAAGTGATCAACGCTAACTCAGGGAGCGAGGTATTGCCCACATGAACTGATTTTGGCTCTCCGGCTGTCTTTCACAGAGCTCAATGCTGCTGTTGTTCTGCTTGTGTTATCAGAGCTCAGCGGACTGGGCTGAATTATTCAATGCTCCCAGCAGCACTGTTCTCTCCCTCACTCTCTCTTTGCACCGGCCTAGTTTACATCAGGAGTTTACAGGTCGGGCAGGGGGCTGGAGACTCGCAGCCCTGCAGCCTTGGATATCAACCCTGGTCTAAAAAAAAAGTATTACATGTGTCATGTCTGTGTCATGTTGTAGCTCCCTAAATGTACATTATTGTTGTTTGCCCTCTGCTATCAGAGTTGATCACAGCCAGGCACGGCGGCACAAGTCCAGAAGTGAAACAAGACTTTACTTTGAGCTCCATCCAGAGGCACAGTGTTAGTTCAACCACCTGCCAGGCTGACAAGGAGAAATGTTACGCCTGTTACACAGACCACCAACATCCGAAAGCTCAGCTCAGTGACAAGCCTGATGGAGCTCTCCTTTGACCTGCCAAGACTGTTGAGCCCAAATGAGCTTAAAACGCAGCATGAAACACAGGCTGTCAACGCTCATCTGCGAGTGGGAGTCTGCTCCTCGCCACGAGCTCTGGATTCAAGAGCGTGTTGAGAGGTGACAGCACAGATCTGAGAAATCATGTTTTGGAACGCAAAGTTTTTGGAATTGTAAATGCACATATTACTGAGTGCAGTGCACTTCAGTTTGAAAAATGTTTTTTGTTTTTTCAACTAAACCAAAAGGTGGAGCAACAGATGCCAAGCACTGGAGTAAAGAGTTAATGAAATTTCCCCTTGAGAGAGAGAGATGAAAAATCCAACTAAGAAAAATTGAATTGGGCAGCCTCAGGTTCAGGGAAGCCAAGGTTAAGGAAATGCAACAAAGCAGTGCAGTGTTTTCATTGAAAATCAATACAGTGCTTCTCATTAATGTCGTCATACTGCTGTGTGGAAGACAGGTCAGATTTTTCAACATGCAGGGAACACAGAGGGAAAGAGAGCGCAGTCTGTGTCAGTGTTAGAGGACCGTGCAGACACTTGACACTCAGGAGAGAAACAATAACACAATATGTTGCCACAAAAACACAACAGGAGAGATTCTTCTTATTATTTTTACCTTTAAAGGAACAGTGTGTAAGATTTAAGGAGATTTAGTGGCGGGGAGGACTGCAGATTGCAACACTCCTGATTAGAATTCCTTCAGTGTTCATTGTTCCGGAGATTTTTACCAGGAGCCGAATTATTCAAAGAGGTGTCCTCCTCTCCAAAACAAAGGGACCAGGTGATTAAAGCCAGTAAAAACACTGAATAAAGCAGTTTCATGTTACAAATCAGTGTTTTTTCTATGTTGTTTGGCATGTCGGAGACAGGCCGCCAGCCCAGCACTTTATATGTGCTCACCATTTTTCTCTGATAATTTCAAAACCAGACTTTTAAGAGGTTTTTACCTGGAGCTAGAATATCTGAAGGGGTCGCTTCCTCTCTAACACAAATAGACCAAATGATTAAAACTGGTTTCACTAACAAAGACCACACCAATAAAGTAAAGATTTTGAATGATTTATTGCGTATGATGGATTATGGGTTCAGAGGAAAGCATGAAGGGGTATGGATCGAAGGGATGAAGGAGGGTCGAGGGTTGAATGGATGAGGGATGAAGGGTTGAGGGTCAAAAGGATGAGGGATGAAGGGATGAAGGGATTAGGGTCGAATGGATGAGGGATGAAGGGTTGAGGGTCAAAAGGATGAGGGATGAGGGTTGAGGGTTGAATGGATGAGGGGATGAGGGATGAAGGGTTGGGGAATGATCACACACTAAAGAAAATATAATTATTATATCATATTCCATTTCTGCCAATACGTCCCCCTAAACCCTGGACCTTTAAAAGAGCTCCTTTAACTTAAAAGTTTCAACAATACTGGGTTCAATTTTCAGAGATATTTAGGCAGTCTCATCACTCTCACCTCTCACATTCCCCTCTTTCTTGTGACCTCTGGCTGACCTCCCATTAGCAACAGCTATCACAGTCTGACATGGATATCACTGCTTCGGGTCAATATTCAAATCACACCTCAGATGTAGAGTGGCCTCCCCTGCCAAGTTTCTGTTAATCCATTCTGGGCAAAAACGAAAGAATTATCTGCCCATTTGCCAAAAAAACTCTTTCCTAAAACACTTGCAAGATGTTTTTATGGAATACTAATCAGGAGTGAGAAATTAGTAATCAGGTGGCTGAGTGTGACTGGAAACCTCTCTCGCCAGACTTTAAAAATGCTGGATTTCTGGAATACTGATGGATTTTGTTTTCATATAAGAATGTTTGCTAAGAGACATTGCATTTGCTTTTATTATTTTATTTGGACAATTACTAATTGATAAATTCCTTCGCACACTAGGACAAAATATGAAGCAGGTAAACAATCAAATACAAATAAACAGTCAGTAAATAATATTAAGTCTCATCTGTTACGATGTCTGTCAGGCTACTCACAATTTAGATTACCTACCACTCAGAATTCTTAGTTATTTTTTTAAAAGAAGTGATCATTCATTTCAGGCTGAGACAGACAAACTGGGCTTATTTTCAACAATTTGGTTGAAAACCAATCTCCGGCTGATTTATAAATGTTTCAAGCTGGCTCAACTCAACATGAGAACACAGAAAAAGGGTCTTGATTAAAAGGTACTTGACGGCTACATGCATGATATTGCACGAAAAGAGTAAGACTAAAGCTGCAACAGCATTGTCCTTGTGTTATTGTGTGGAGCTACTTAGTTCTGTAAGTAAGAAAAAAAATGTAAGTTCAGATCAGAATTTTATTTTGCTCTAACATAACCCTGTTGGGTTACTTAGCTTACGTTAGGCCTTTTCGGACTGGAGGAAGTTTTTCATAGCTCTATGAAGGGCCCTATTTCACAGTAGGTACTCGCACAGCAGAAGAGGAACCTTAGTGACATATATGTACACTGATTGGTCAAACACCAATGTAGCACCCATAATGCTATTGTTAAAACCTTGTTAGCTGTAGAAACAACACAAGCAACAGTCCGCGACAAAAAATGGAAGAAAATACAGACAAATGGACTGACAGTTAAGTCCAGCCATTACTGAGCATATGTGATGGGGCAAGTACAGCACAATTTTGAACTTTTCAAAGCAAAACTATTCGACTATTCGATAGCATGACGTTGCTATTCCAACCGCTGGCTGGGTTATGTCACTTCTGTGCTCCTATTGGTGGTGCAAATGCAAACAGAGAAGCCCTTGAAGGTATGTAGTTCTCAGTGGAGTGCCCCAGTGGGACGTTCCTCTCAGGGAGTCCCCACAAATGTTTTGTCTAATAAAACCTATATTTGCTATTAGTTTGGTTGCTGGAATGCAAATTTCCCCAAATACAATAAAAAGCAAGACAGAGCTGCTGAGTTATTGTTTTGCAAGTCACAAGTAAGTCCCAAGTCTTTTAACTCAAGTAACAAATCCAGTCCCAAGTCCTAAACTTTGAGTTTTGAATCCTAAACAAGCCATTATTCTTTCTTTGTAAGGCCATTTTAACCATCGGGGATGCTTTTGTAAATCTTACTATATAATGACGAAAACTCTGTGTGTGTGTGTGTGTGTGTGTGTGTCTGTTCCATGTTTTTCTCCTCACTGACTTGGTCAATCCATGTGAAATTTGGCACAGTGGTAGAGGGTCATGGGAGGATGCGAATGAAGCAATATTACATCAATTGGCCAAAGGGGGGCGCTATAGCAACCGATTGAAATTGCAAACTTTGAATGGGCATATCTCATGCCCCGTATGTCGTAGAGACATGAAACTTTGCACAGAGATGCCTCTCCTCATGAGGAACAAATTTGCCTCAAGAACCCATAACTTCCGGTTATATAGATTTTCCGCCATTTTGAATTTTTTGAAAAACACTTCAAATGGATCTCTTCCTAGGAAGTTTGAGCGATCTGCATGAAACTGGGTGAACATAATCTAGGGACCAATATCTAAAGTTCCCTCTTGGCAAAAGTTGGAAAACTTACTAAAACTGAGCTTCTATAAGGCAATGAATATTGCGGAGGGCGTGGCTCATCACATAAAGGTGTATAACATCTCAAGGGTTTCACCGATCACCACGCAACTTTGTAGGCATATGACCACACATAATCTGAGGGGACCCCTCCATTATTGACCCCATCAAACAAAATGGGGGCGCTAGAGAACTAATTTCTTATATAGGCCTAACCGCCATATCGATTTTTACTAAACTTGGTAGATATGTAGAACAGGACGCCTCAAAGTGACTGGAGAAATTTAACTCTAATCGGCAACTGGGTGGCGCTATAACAACAGAAAAATGCTTAAAAATGGCTAAAATGCGACCGATCGCTGTGGCTCCCCCTGTGGCTGAATGTTTTGTTTATTTTTTTTCTTCTAATTTTTGATATGACTAAGTCATGGTATGGTATGCTGTACTCAGTGGGTATGGACTAGTTTGCAGTTATTTGTTAAAACAAGTATGTTAAAGTTACCTGGGTGTGAGCTAACGTTAGCCGAGCATTAGCTTAACTAAGGTAATATTAGCCTCAGCTTACTCTTCCTTGTGCAACTTCAAATGTAATTTTGGACCGGCATGTTTTGCATACTGCCATTTGTGCTTTTGTTGGCCACCACATGGTTTTTTTATGCAAAAAAAAAATTCTTTGGTATCTTTTTTTTTCAAATCTCACGTAACATTAGTTCCTCATGGTTCTTTCTTGCAACTTGATTGGATGCTGTCAGATTGGATCATAGTGTCCACTTGCTGGGAATTTATAGTGTTAATGTTAGTTGATTCAGGAAATGAACTGATTTGTGGCACACTTTTTAAATAATACACTTTTTTAATTTGGGGCTTGGGGGAACGTATCAAGTATTTTCAAGTCAGAAGCCACAAGTCCAAGTGAAGTCACAAGTCACTAGTGTTTAAGTTCAATCAGATCAATTTTGTCGAGTCTAAAGTCATCATATTTGTGTCTCGAGTCCACACCTCTGGTAGCATCCAGGACCTGCTGTCACACAGTGGGGAAATACTACACAGTAGATGGGCTTTTATGTCTTCTTTATAACAAAACCTGTAAACCCAAAAAATAATGCAGTATAAAATGCTTCTTGGCCTTGGTAGTAATGCTGGGTTGCCACTAAGCCAGGCATTAAATGTTTGATAGGACTGCCATAGTTAAAGCTGTTACAGCTATTATTGGGAGGCAGGTTTAGCAAACAGCCACTTGCTAGTATAGTTTCATTTATGACTCAGCAGTGACCAAACAATTCCAATACTGTGCTATTTTTGGCATCAACTTTACCGGTCTAAAGTCATTTTCACTGTTGTTCTGATATAATGGACAACAAAATCCCCGCTGCTAATAAACACACCTGAAGGTCAAGCTACTCCTTGTGCCGGCATCCCAAAACAAAAGACTACATATTACCTCTGTAAGTGCTACCAACAATATGTCACAGTAAATTAAATTTCCCCAGTGCACAGGCCAGAGCTGCTGCTTGATCCCCTCAGACACTGACCTCTCTTTGCCGGTCAGTGCAGTGAGGCAGAAGAATGAAGTGAACGAGCCCCGGCCACAAAAGGCCATCCCTGCTTAGCTCGCGATCTGCACCGCCGGAGCTGACATCAGAGGTGTTATTACCATATAAATGAGATAAGGTCTTTGGTAATTGCCGGCTGAAATTAAAGCCAAATAGTCATGTGTTGGAGACAGTTTGTCTGCATGTGGACGGAAATTGTCTCTCAGTAGACTGACTTGGGTTTTCTGAATTAATGTATTCTTAAATGATGGTTATACTTCTTTATGCCATAGCTATTGTCTTTACTGACACAAAGTATGATAAACAGGCAGAAATCTACTCTATAAAAGCATCCTGGGAGTTTATTTAACTAACTTCTGTCTATTGAAAGGTTTTCCTGAACAAAAAAAAAATCTGATTTGATAGTCCTGACAATATATAGTGATGAAACATGTCTATAAGAGCAAATGAAAACATTAACATTGGTAAACCTTATTTAGGATCCTGCTAATCCCCTTTAAGCTCTCTGATTACAAAGAGCACTAAAGCACCAGTCACATAATGAATTAGTCCCAACGTTAGCGGTGAGCAAATTAGATCTTGATTAGTGCTGCTAATTACATCTGCGGTGAGGTGTGTGTCATCCGCTGATTTTTACGAGTGTTGTGCCATATTACGTTATGGTGCTTTGGTGCTGAGAGAGGGGCAGTGGCATTTATTAGTTGATGGAATAGCCCACCTGGGATAAGAGCAGCCGTGACATTTCAGCAGTGGAGCAGGGCAATTACCCCGGGCGTCAGCAGCAATAGAGCAAGCTGGCCTTCTGTTGTAGCTCAGCTCATCGAGGCTTTGATTTGTACACAGATTTCTCCGGTTGGACATTTTAAGATGGAAACAAAAACATCTGTCTTTGTTCTTGAGATCAAAAAACAGAGGTTGCAACCCAAACATTGATTATAAGAGTGTTTGGGCAACGTTACAGATAGTAGCCATGTCAAAAAAAAAAAAAAAAGATACCAGGATAAAAGTTAATTTAAGGTATTGGTCTCGATCTTTAATTACAAATCTAATTCATGGACTGGAATTAGAGTCCACTTCCATGTCAGTGACATTCAAACACATTTTTGAAATCTCTTGGAGGTGATTTCTGTTCTCTGCTTATTCAGATCAAAGCAATAGTCAATCACATAACTGGCTCTGCCCTGATTGACAGACTTGAATATATGCTGCACGTTCTCCTTGGATGATCCCATTTCACAAGTTGGGAAGTCATCCATTCTTCTGACTCATGAGCTTTACGTTTTATTGTAGAAAGTATGGACACTCCAGAGAAGATGTTGTATTTTAATGAAGAGAGCGTTTAACGTCCTAGTGAAGATTCATATTGCTGCTCAAGTATGGTGGAACTGTTTGGAGTATTATATTACAATGTGATTTCGTCCCAGACTTATTGCTGCACCAATCAACACATTCTCACTCCGACCTCGTCACATAGGCCTAGATGTTTGGTCATGGAGTTTTCACGTCCACATACGACATGAAAGGTACCCTGGGTGCGCTGGTTGTTGACGTTCTGAGATGCTGTGTCAAGTTCTGCCTTTTACATGCATTGGGTCTCATTCATGAAAAGTGAGTAAATCTGTGTGTAGATTTGCGCATAAAAGCCTACTCTACTAAAACCTACTCCGGATTCAGGAACGCTACGGGAAACTCAGATTTGATCGTAAACACGTGTGTATGATCATGAATGCCAATCCATCGTAAAGTGACAGCGTGCTCCCGGTAATCAGCAATTAGCATAGATCCCCGCCCATGAATATCCAATGACCACCATATAAGGAGGTGTAGGTGAATCCAGTTCACCTGTCAGTCATGGCGCAAACAAAGAAAGAGAAAGAAAGAAAAAAGAATTTTTCCAAAGCAGAGATTGAAATAATTTTGGGTGAAGTGGACTTAAGAAAAAACATTTTATTTTCTTCAGTTAGTAGTGGTGTGATAGGGACAGGCAAAGCGAAGGCCTGGAGGGAGGTAACAGATGCTGTTAATGTTGTCTCCGTGGTACAAAGAACCATGTCAGAGGTGAAGCGTAAATGGTTTGATATGAAACTGGAGGCAAAGAAACGCATAAGCACACACAAAAAAAATACAGCGGTCACCAAACAAACAGAAGATTCATTTGTGGGGTTTTGAATGAAGTGGGAACGGGAAACCAGAGATGTTTTGTGCGTAATGGATAAACTCTAAATCAGTGATGGCTGTCGGAATGTAGAGCTATTTAACATTTATTTTAACAAATGATACGGATAACATATAGCCTACAGCAGTTTTGTATGCATCGTCTTCAAATTATTTGAATCTTAATAGCCTAAAGCTCTGTTTTATACAACGTAAATTAAACATTTTTCAAATCAGATTTATTCATTCAAATGATCAAAAAGCCACAAAAAAACAACAAAATAAAAACGCGTTGTCTCAAATAATTCTTTCAGCTGGCGCGTGCTCCTTCGTGGCTCCACCACCTGCTGCTCCTGCTGAACCCAGGCACTGAGGCCGAAGAGGCTGTGATCCGGCTGTCCTTATGGATATTTTTATTATCATCATTCAACATGTAGAAAGAACGTGTAATCTACTGAGTCAATTTACATAGATCAGGGGTCTGCAACCTTTGCCATTAAAAGAGCCATTTTTGACCAAAAATAATTTGAAAAAATCTGTGTGGAGCCGCAAAACATGTTTGAGCCTTATAATCAAGGTAAATAGCCTATGAAGTCTAAATTAGTGTATACTTATGGTCTAAATAAGCATTCATTAATATGTTTTACCACAAGGTGGACACTGTGCAGGGCACTATTAATAATTATCTAGTACTTAAATTTTGCAGAGCTGGCAGTGAGAGCAAACAAATCTGTCCACGCACTACTACATTCTGTATTTTATTCAATTTACTTTTTTGGATTTGGCATCCATAGCTAACCAGCCACTGCTATCGAGGTTCAGCAACATTTGGATTCATAGAAGGAATTTCCATAGACTTCTTTTCTCAAAGGCTCAAGGAGCCACTGGACAGGGGCTAGAGAGCCACAGGTTGCCTACCGCTGACATAGATAATTCACAATCATGAACCTAATCTGGATCTTAAACCTGCTAATTGCCAACGAATTTAACTAAATGTTATATTTTTAATATTTTGTCATGTTTAGATTACGTGTTTCAAAGGCATCTGTGTATTGTGTGCATAACCGAGCGCAATATGAATTAAAATTGTAATTTCCAATAGTGAAAAGCAATATTTATGTGGCTTACTAAATTTACACAAACACTACGAGTGGTCAGGAGCAGGAGTAGATTTTGCTAGTAGCTACAAAAAGATCGGAGCTACTAAAATATTGATGAATGCGGACATGCACGTGAATTTCCTCTGCGAACACTTTACAAATTCCTTCTGCTCACGTTTCATGAATGAGACCCATTGTCTTCTTACAAAATGCACTTCAGTTTCCCCAGGAAATTTACCATTTAGGTACTGTCTCTTTCAAAATAAAACACTACGTTGGTACAACACTGCAAATTGACTTTTTTTTTTTTCCCCTTCAACAACTAAAGCATGTGGTTGGGTTTAGGCAACAAAAACACGTGGTTCGGTTAAGGAAAAAACTAATTTTTACGAGAAGCGGACACTGCTCTTTAGTCAGTGTTTGTTGGACGCGGGTTGGAGACTGTGTTGCACCAACACATTCCCTAAAACCTCTAAAATATTGCTCTCTTTGTATTGTTATCAGGGCTTAAACATAACTTTTCTAGGTCACTCGGTGTACAACAAAGAACGGTTACAACCTGATACCATTTTACAAGCGAAAATTACTAGGCAATATGATGAATAAAATAAAATAAATAAAAAGTTTCTTATCATCAACCAAACATTTACTTTTGTCTGCCATGTTTCGGCATGTATGACATCAGCTTGGCAAATTGCGTAGTGTGTTAGGTGATCATTTGGTTAGCTAAACTTTTGTACGAACACTAAGAACAGCACAGATGCAGGTGACCTAATGTGAAGGGATTCCTTAATATTCCCTCCACATAGGTTTTAAGATCCGAAAAATCACCCTCAAACAGCACAGCAAAAGACAGCATTGAATTCTCAAAAGGGCCTCGAGACCACAGCTTCTGGCTGACGATATTTGCTAACATGAGGTCTGCATTCGATTGAGGAAGGGTCAGAATGTCCTGCGTGTGCATTTCCTCACCTCTGTTAAGCCCTAAGGAAGGGTGTCGTTACAATCTGATTGGCCCAGAGGGGAAATGCACCAAGCTGCTCTCCATTCTTAATTAAGACCCAGTGCCCTCAGCCTGCACAACAGGTGATCTGAATTACCCTCCAATCAACTCAGGAGGAACTGTGACATCCAGCCAAAATGAACTGGAAAAGAGAAATGACAGCAGGTACCGAACAATGAGGGACTGCTGCAACATAAACGCAGGGTAAAGCCTGCTCACACCAGAAAGTGGAACAGTGAAAATAATTAAGATTTTATGTCTGAGACTTTGTGCCATGTGTCATCTCGCTTCAAGACAAAATTCCCCCTCGTAAAAACAATTAAAAGTTAAAGTTGAAGCTGAAGTTGTGATGAAATAATGGTGGTGTTATATAAAAACTTACTTTAGAAAAGAAAAAAGACAGATGCTGGAATGAAATAAACATGACCTGAATTAACTATTGTTGGGAAAAGAAGCAGAATTTAAATTATGGGGTTATTTCAGTGTCATTTTCACGTTTTATCCAGGTTATTATTTATTTCTTAAAGTCTCATTTATGCTTTAATATTGAACACTTTCAGTCTCATTACATGAAAACCTGAACAACACTTAAATAACCTTGTAATGTGGTAGATTTCTGGATGCAAGTTAACATTAATTTGAGCTTTTTAAGGACTTGCTACAACACCTGAGCACAGTTTTGATCCCATACTTCTGAAAAATGAAATGTTCTGGCTGCATCTGCACAGCTGTGAATCCATCTGTAACTTTACTATACTGTAACCCTGTTTAACCTTATTTTACAGTCTGTGCCTCTGGACAAGTGAAATACATTTAAAAACATGAGGGGAGAAGCCAGTGTCGTCCACCTGCATTTGATTATCTCTTGATAAGGCGCAAGGTGTGAACTATTGATCCTCTAAACTGTGATAAGATGAGGGGTCGAAAAACCATCTGCTGCGATGATTCAAGCGATAACGGACAATTTCCTGCAGCTACATCGCCTCTTTTTAACAAGAGATGTATTGAATCAGGTTCAGTGACTGCTACATTTACCTCAGATCATTCTTCTGCAGTCTTCGCCACCTGTGACATACATGCTGCGGCAGTGAAAGGCACAAGATCAAACCAAGTGACCTCGGCTTTGTTGCGACCTTTCACTTACATGAAGTCACGAATAAAAGCCTCCACTAATCACAGCACTGTGTTTCAATTACCCCCCCACATCATAACGCCACTTTCCTCTCCCCAGAATGCCACTGCCTGAAGGTCATGGCAGCCTTTTATCGCATGCTGTCTAGGACTTTCCGTGGGTGACCTTTCACTGTCTGTCGCTTCACAGGATAACACCGATCGCCATGCAAGGATTTGATTGCATGCAAGGTTACATCATGAGGTCCTGGCCCATGTTTTGTACAGTATATTAGTCGTGCAGTTTGTGTCCATCGTTGAGACTGTCATCTTGACTGTTGTATTGGAAAAAGACCACAGCATGACAGGCTGAGAGAAAGACAGAGGTGGTTTAATGTTAAAAAATAAAGAAAGGAAAAAGGCAAGAGACCACTTCTTCCTGTGATGACTGAGCCTTAACTTGACTGATTTGTTCCCGACAGGGTCCTCTCATTAATCTTTTACATCTCGCCTGTAGTTATCATTACTAAGAAAACCGTCAGACTCTCTCCTTATTTTGACAGAGACACTCACTTTCATCTTCACTATGAGAACGCGGGGTGGGGGTTGTTGTTGTTGTTTACCAGCATCCCACCCACCTCTGAAATTCTGCAGTGTTTAGCAAGTCATCCATTGAGAGACACGTCTGGACTGAAGAGCACCTCCTTTCTATTTTTGTTTTGAGAAAATGTGAACTACAGCTTTTAGTGCCAGATTGCATCAAAAAGTTATACTGCAACATCAGTGCTGTGCAAAAATATCTTGTTTTAAAGAATAGAAAATCTTATTTCCATAAAGTGGACCCATTATACTTTTTTTAGGTTCAGACTTAATAATTCATTTAACAATTCACTTCCTGTCTGAGACGTTCCATTTAGCACCTGTCTCTTTCTTGAAAAAGCCCAGTCTGCCTTGCAGACAGGTACAAGGCTCAAGATGAGCCAGGCCTGTGCAGATTTGATCACCGGCAATCGACGCACAGTGCATGCCGATTAAAAATTTATGTCCGACCTCATCCCGACTTGCTCTGACATCATACAAAAGTGGACAACGATAATCTCACGAGATCAAGTATTTGATCTTGACCCCCTGCAAGACCCAGAGCATGATGGGAAACCCCTGGCTCTCACCTGAGCTAACAGCTGATTGGTTCAGATGTTGACCCAACAAGGTGACGTTTAAGATAAACTTTTTATTTTGTTGAATTTCAGAGATTTAGATTTTATTTGTCTGATTTGAAGGTTTATTCTGTTAACATATTACATGTGTTACTGATGGTGAAGTTTAGTTGTCAGAGGCTGAATGCATTCATCATAAACTATTCATAATCTGTTGTATAATGACGTGACTGTTTTAGTTATTTAAGTATTTAGCATAATGTCATAATTAAAACAATCAGAGACTGCAAACAAACTGATATATGAGTCTGATAACATTTTGATGAACTGGCATCAGATCTAACAGGGTGTGAGTGTTTCTGTGACTTCCTGTGTAGACTGAAGGCTGCTGGGAACTGTCGGGAAACTGTCCGACTTCCCTGCAGCTTTTTGTCACGGCCTCCTGCTGCAGCTGCCTGATCTTGTGCACTTTCCAGGCGAGGCACAGTTCATCTCGAATGAGCCTAATGACTGTAATGGACTATAACTGCACTGTCTACTGTGGAAAATCACCCAAAAA
>NC_065519.1:16268445-16271020 GCF_006386435.1 Epinephelus moara
CATGAAAATAAATCATAGTATACTATGTCGTCATGAATCATGAAAAAAGAGTCACAGTATAGTATGTCGTCCCTAATTATGAAAAAAAAAGTCACAATATAGTATGTCATCCCAAATTATGAAAAAAAGTCATAGTATAGTATGTCGTCCCAAACCATTATAAAAATTCATACTATAGTATGTCGTCCCAAATCATGAAAAAAAGTCGTCCGAAATCATGCAAAAAGTCATAGTACAGTATGTCGTCCTAAATCATGAAAAAAGTCACAGTATAGTATGTCATCCCAAATCATGAAAAAAGTCATAGTATAGTATGTCGACCCAAATCATGAAAAAAAAGTCATAGTATAGTATGTAGCCCAAAACCATGAAAAAAAAGTCATAGTATAGTATGTCGACCCAAGTCATGGAAAAAAGTCATACTGTAATTTATTGTCCAAAATCATGCAAAAAGTCATAGTATAGTATGTCATCCCAAATCATGAAAAAAAGTCATAGTATAGTATGTCGTCATAAATCGTGAAAAAAAGTCATAGTATAGTATATCGCCCAAAACCATGAAAAAAGAGTCACAGTATAGTATGTCGTCCAAAACCATGAAAAAAAGTCATAGTATAGTATATCGCCCAAAACCATGAAAAAAAAGTCATAGTATAGTATGTCGACCCAAATCATGTAAAAGAGTCATAGTATAGTATGTCGTGCAAAACCATGACAAAAAGTCATAGTATAGTATGTCGTCCCAAATTATGAAAAAAAGTTGTAGCATAGTATGTCATCAAAATGTGCTAAAAAAATAGTCAGTGTAGTATGTTGTCAAAATGTCCTAAAAAAAACCTCATAGTATAGTATGTTGTCAAAATGTGCTAAAAAAAAAAGTTTGGAAAAAAATGCCTTAGTTTAGTTTGTCATACAAAATGTCATAGTATAGTATGTCAAAAATGACCATATTTTGTAGCACTGTTGTTTGTAAATTAGATCATCTGGTTGCCAGCACTGGATTGGCTCCTTCACAACAGGTGTCACAGTCCTTGGTATGGATCTTCCGACTGGTGCAGCATCGAATTGACTCCTCCAATCAGATGGGTTCTTGGAAGCTGAAATCACTACATCTGTCTAGCCAGCTTGCTTGACATAATAGTGGGAAGTTTTCTGCCTGCCAGCATGTCTCTTGATTGTTTATTTTAAGAGTGTTAAGAAGTAGATTTGTAATTGTGTTCTTTCTGTGGCACTGGAATAACTGTTTCTTGAACTGAGCTATGGCATCACATTCGCAACCGACTACACACACACACACACACACACACACACACACACACACACACACGATTTGTTTGTTGGATACACAAGGTGAATTGGTGCTGTTTAATTTGCATTTTTCAGCAACAATTTAGGATTGTTTGGTTGTTATTTTCCACTTTTGATGTCATTAGATACATTTAGTAACTTGTTTTAAAAGAGTCCTCTTTTGGTGATATTTATTTCATTGAGTTGAACAGCCCTCTGAAGCCCTTTTGCTTTATAGTTTTGCCTCATATCTTGTTTGTCATGGTGTCCTTTTTCATTGTTAATAAATAACTTTAACTGTGCCAAAGGCATCTGGTGTGTTGCTTCCCTCTTCCCCTCACAAGTTGGATCGTAACAATGTCATCAAAAAGTAATTCTATAGAGTGTCATTAAAAATGTCATAATATTGTATGTTATTAAAAAAGCTACGGTATATTATGTCACAAAAAATGTTATAGTATCATGACTTAAAAATGGGCTAAAAAGTCATAGTATAGTATGTCGTCCAAAAGTGCTGGAAAGAGTCATAGGACAGTATGTCGCCCAAAACCATGAAAAAAAATCTTAGTATAGTATGTTGTCCCAAATCATGCAAAAAAAGTCAGAGTATAGTATGTCATCCCAAATCATGAAAAAAAAGTCATACTATAGTAAGTCGTCCCAAATTATGAAAAAAAAGTCATAGTATAGTATGTCGTCCCAAATCATGAAAAAAGTCACAGTATAGTATGTCGCCCCAAACCATGAAAAAAAGTCATCGTATAGTATACCGTCCCAAACCATGAAAAAAAGTCAAAGTATAGTATCTTGTCCCAAACCATGAAAAAAAAGTCACAGTATAGTATGTCGTCCCAAATCATGAAAAAAAGTCATAGTATAGTATGTCATCCAAAATAATGAAAAAGGCATAGTATTGTATGTCGTCCCAAATCATGAAAAAAGTCACAGTATAGTACGTCGTCCCAAATCATGAAAAAAGTCAGAGCATGTCGTCCAAAACCATGAAAAAAAGTCACAGTATAGTATGTCGTCCCAAATCATGATAAAGTCATAGTATAGTATGTCGTCCAAAATCATGAAAAAGTCATAGTATAGTATAGTATGTCGTCCCAAAACATGAAAAAAGTCACAGTATAGTATGTCGTCCCAAATCATGAAAAAAAGTCATAGTATAGTATGTCGTCCCAAATCATGAAAAAAAGTCATAGTATAGTATGTGGTCCCAAATCATGAAAAAAGTCATAGTATAGTATGTCGTCCAAAACCATGAAAAAAAGTCACAGTATAG
>NC_065519.1:16274631-16471035 GCF_006386435.1 Epinephelus moara
AGTATAGTATGTCGTCCCAAATCATGAAAAAAAGTCATAGTATAGCATATCGACCCAAATCATGAAAAAGAGTCATAGCATGTCATCCAAAACCATGAAAAAAAGTCACAGTATAGTATGTCGTCCCAAATCATGAAAAAAAGTCACAGTATAGTGTGTCGTCACCAAATAATGAAAAAAAGTCATAGTATAGTATGTCGTTCAAAACCATGAAAAAAAGTCATAGTATAGTATGTCATCCCAAATCATGAAAAAAAGTTTTAGTATGGTAAGTTGTCCCAAATCATGAAAAAAGTCATAGTATAGTATGTCGTCACCAAATAATGAAAAAAAGTCATAGTATAGTATGTCGTTCAAAACCATGAAAAAAAAGTCATAGTATAGTATGTCGTCCCAAATCATGAAAAAAAGTCATAGTATAGTATGTTGTCCAAAACTATCAAAAAAAGTCATAGTATAGTATGTCATCCCAAATCGTGAAAAAAGTCATAGTATAGTATGTCGTCCCAAATTATGAAAAAAAGTCACAGTATAGTATGTCGTCCCAAATCATGAAAAAAGTCATAGTATAGTATGTTGTCCAAAACCATGAAAAAAAGTATAGTATGTTGTCCCAAATAATGAAAAAAAGTCATAGTATAGTATGTCGTCCCAAATCATGAAAAAAGTCATAGTATAGTATGTCGTCCAAAACCATGAAAAAAAGGTCATAGTATGGTAAGTTGTCCCAAATCATGAAAAAAGGCATAGTACAGTATGTCGTCACCAAATAATGAAAAAAAGTCATAGTATAGTATGTCGTCCAAAACCATGAAAAAAAGTCATAGTATAGTATGTCATCCCAAATCATGAAAAAAGTCATAGTATGGTATGTCGTCCCAAATCATGAAAAAAGTCATAGTATAGTATGTCGTCCCAAAACCATGAAAAAAAGTCATAGTATAGTATGTCGTCCCATATCATGATAAAAAGTCACAGTATAATATGTCGTCCAAACCCATGAAAAAAAGTCATAGTATAGTATGTCGTCCCAAATCATGAAAAAAGTCATAGTACAGTATGTCGTCAAAATCGTGAAAAAAGTCATAGTATGTCGTCAAAATGTGATTAGAAAAACTCAGATTGTAGTATGTTGTAATAAATTTGATAAAAAATTCATTGAATAGTATGTCGTAAAAAATGTGAACAGTCATAGTATAGTAAGTCGTATAAACGTACTATAAAAGTTAGATTATAGTCTGTGGTTAAAATGTGTTAAAAAAAAGTATGTCATTAAAAAGTCATAGTTTAATATGTCAAAAAATGTTATTGTATTGTATGCCATGAAAATATCATGGTGTAGTATGTAAAAATAACAGCATAGTATAATATGTCATAAAAAAGTCATAGTATAATGTGTTTCAAAAAAATGTATAATTTGTCAAAAAATGTCATTGTAAAGTATATCAACAAAATGTCATACTACAGTGTAACTTAAAGAACTCATAGTATAATGTCCTAATAAATGTCATAGCATAGTATGTCAAAAAAGTCATAGCATAGTCTGTTATTAAAAAAAGTCACAGTATAGTATGCCATTAAGATAGTCATAGTATAGTGTGTCATAAAAACATTATAGTATGGTACGTCATAAAAATTTTGAGCCCTGAGGTAGTAAAAGCTTTTTAAATGACCCTCTTGACTGCCTCAGACTTTTTCAACAATGCTGTTAGAAACATTTCATAAAATAGTATGCTGTAGAAATGTCATAGTTTTGCATACGATAAATTATGTTATCAAAAATTCAGTCATAGTCATAGTATAGTATGTCATAGAAATGTCATTAAAAATATAACATAGTACACCGTGAAAAAAGCAGTTAACTTCTTTACCTTGACACTGCGGAACAGGTCTTTCTCTCTGGTTGAGGCATCTTTTGCTTTCATAAAGCTAAAAACTGCAGTGCGTGCAGCTGGTTGGGACAAGAAAATCAATCAATCAATTCCAAAAGCAATAACTTTCACTGTAAAAACAATCAGCAGAGGCTTTATGAATATTAGAACAGATCACTATTCTTACCTTTTCCTTTCTTTTGAGAGCCTGGTGTCAGTTTCACCTTGTGTCTGTGTGAAACAAATGACTCAGTTAGCCCCTGCAAGCCTCACTTTGTCTTCCACACACACACAGAAAGGTAATGGCACATACTTGTAGTTGGATAGGGCGGTGTATGGAGCACACACTGGCACAGCAAACAGCAGCACGTCTTCAGAATGAGGCTGTCCTGTCAGAGAGGTGAGCAGATTCTCGGCTTCCTGAGGCAGCACAAAGGAAAACTGAAGTTAGACTAATGCATTGGTAAACTTGTTGGTGGGTTAAAATGAGGCAGAATTAACATGTATTTGCCCCCAAAATGTTCCTGAAATATTCCACCTCTGCTCCAGGGTTGTCCTGGTCCACTTCATCCTCCTGAAAGAGAGGAAACCATTGATGGAAGTTTTTTTAAACAAGGTTTAAAGGAGGGACATCACCAGACAAATACTACATATCAGACACTGGTGTTTGATCTTCACTGCTTCACGTACCTTGTCCTCCTGGTCAGCAGGACCTCCCTCCTCTCCAGGCTGTCTCCCCTCATCACCCTCTGCTCCTCCTGTCTGCTCTGGTTTCTTGGCTGCAGCCTCCACATTACGAGGTTTCGGAGGTTGTTTCTGAGGAGCTGGTTTCCTCACGGGTTCGTCTTTCCCTTTCCCCTTCTTTCCTTTCTTCCCTTTATCCTTCTCCTCCTTCGCAGAACCTGCTGACTACAGAAGAAAAGCAGTTATACTGTTAACGGGAGTGTGCACATGACAACTGTAAAGACCTGAGTTACACCTGCTACTAAAATCTTTGCAGATGGCATAATTGTTATGTCACTGCACAGTACATAGTAACGCTGGGTGCATTTTTTATTCATCCTCACCCCAAGCAGCTGCATCATCAGCTCCCTATCCTCTTCATCCTGGTCTTTGTACTTCTCTTTGATCTTCTTTAACTTGTTCTGCGGTGACAACAGGAAACAAAGACAGAAACAACACAGTATCGGATCAGCTAAGGTTCAAGGTTGATCCTTCTGATAAACATGTAACACAATAGGTATTGTTCAAAAACTCTAAGTTTTAATATATGTTGGATTTTATTAGTTTTATCTCTTCTAAATTGTGTTTCCTTTGAAGATCTTTAAACATAAAAGCTCCATTTTTTGGGGGTTTTGAACTCAATTTAAAAAAAAAAACATCTCAAGACTTTCTAGGGGGCTGCAACTAATGAAATGTAACTCATTGTATATAAAACAAAAATGGGAAAGGGAGGGAAACCAAGGTATAACAGAAGAGGAATGGGAGGAGTTATTTGAACTACAATGGAAAACTACAAGTTTAGCATCATGGAGAGAGTTGTGCGGGAAAAACCTCATTAGCTTTTTCATTCATTTCATTGTTCCTGAGTCACTATATCAAATGTTCAAACAGCTGGAGACAACGTGGGTTCTCCGATGCCAATTATTATCACATATTCTGGTCTTGTCCATCATTAATTCCTTTCTGGCAGGAGGGTTATATAGTTGTGCAAAAAGTGGACATTCCATTCAAACTAGAGACCCTATATTTGGGCACCTTGCCTCACCTCTCATGAGAGATATCCCTCTTGGATTCTAAGTGCTGCTAGCAGGCAAGCTATTGCCAGAAAGTGGCTAAAGCCAGCAATACCAACAGCTAATGATAAGACTGACATTACATATGACATCTGTAGGATGGAATGAATTATTTTTCTATTAGACTGCAACAGGATAAGTTCGTTCTTTGTTTGTTTAAGTTGAATTTATGTCCTTTTGAGTTATTTTACTTTACTTTTAATTGTTTTTTCATCCTTGTTTGTAGTGATTAGAGTATCATGAAGACAGATCCCATTCAACATCAACATTCTGGTTCGTATATGGAGTTCAGTTTCTTTTTAGTATTAGTTTTTCTATGTTCATATCTGTATTTATATTTACTTTATCGGTCCATTTATTTTACTTTTTGCTAGACAGGGCTATAAGTGCTTTGAATATGATTAAGCTGTCTGACTGTACCCTGAAGTATCTAAATAAAAAGAGAATTTAAAAAAAAAAAAGCATCATGTTTTTTAGAAGTTGGATTATTATGATTCAGATTTAGTCCTGAGAACTGAACATCTTATCTTATCAAACTCCTCTCTCACCCTTTGGCCTCTCTTTGGTGGCTGCTGGGAGGGGCCTCCTCCTCCACCTTTGGATCCCTGATCGACTGCTGATCCAGCGGACAAAGTCTCCGTCTTCTCCTCAGTGTCGCAACCTTCCTGTTTCTGCTTCTTCTTCTTCTCTTCTCTAGTGGCAAAAACAAAATACACCAGAGGATTAAATCAATGACTGGACACTCAGAAATGTTGCCTGCATGTTGTTTGTCTCAACACTACCTGTTGCTGAAAGCCTCTTTAGTTTGTGGTATGAGCTCAACAGGAAGAAGGACATGCTTAACTTTAAGTTGTTGTATTTTATTCAGTTTATTCACCTTCTCTGCTTGGCACTCATGTGTTTCCTCCCCTGTGAATCTGCCTCCGCCTGAGAGAGAGAGAAAGAGAAATTAATTACTTACATTAAATGAAACACTGTGTTATATATGCAATATATGTGGCCTGAGATGACGCATTACCTGCGTGGTCACTTCTTTTTTGAAACCAGGGTTCTGAGCACTCCTAGAAACAAGGAGAGACGATTTCATTAAGTACGTTGAGCATGTAGAAAGCTGGGAAAGTGTTTGTTCCAGTGTGAAGCAGAGGAAACTTTACCTGCTGGGCTGTAAATGTGAGAGGGAGATGGTCGTATCTGGAAAGCTGAATTCTTCGCTTTCTTCATTCTTCACCTCCTTTTCCTCCCCGCTGTCTTCATCTCCACCCTCCTCTTCCTCCGCCTCCATGTCATCCTGCTCTGTCTGCATCGTCTTTGCGTTTGACGTGGGCTCCCCAGGAACAGCAGCGCCATCATCCCCCTTAGCCGTGTTTCCATTTCCATCTCTTTCCTCACCCTGATCCTCATTACCGCTGTCCTCACCTGCAAAGGCAACAGAGTCAGCTGATTGTAGCTGCTGCATACACAGTTAATAAAGTCAATCATTTGGTGTACGCTACCTATTAG
The DNA here is from genome assembly GCF_006386435.1 of Epinephelus moara. NCBI lineage: Eukaryota > Metazoa > Chordata > Actinopteri > Perciformes > Serranidae > Epinephelus > Epinephelus moara. The sequence continues at coordinate 16,279,799 of NC_065519.1, forward strand.
CTCCTCTCCCTCCTCTAAGAGCTCAGCAGTTCTAGATGTGGCGTCCTCAATGTCCTCCTCTACAGTCTTCACCTTTCTCTCCCCTCGGTGCCGAAACACACTCTGGTCGTCGACCTGCGCAGGGACAACTTGAAACTTAGCTGTTTTAAGACAACGAGCTAAACACGTACTCACAGCTGATCATGGTATTTACCTTGAAGAGGAATCCGAAACCCATGATCAAGTAAGAAGGCGGCAGAAAGTTTTTCTTTCCTGGGAGGAAATATGTCAAATGTCAGACATCATAATTAACAAATACACTTCTCATATTTGGCTCCGGTGCCTTATAAAATGCTCACAAGTTATATTTTAGTGTGTCCTACCTCTTATCATGAAGCTTCCAGTGGTCAGGTACTCTCCAGTGGGAGCCGTCTTAGACACCTGAACACAAATAATGAATATAACACCGCTGATTAATGGTAAATAATACCAATAATTCTATCTGACAACACACTTGATTCTTGGTTTGTTAGCAGCAAATAGGCTACCTTGTTTTAACCCTAACTCCAGCAACCCCTTTGAGCCTGTCATTTAATTTGAAATGTATGGCATGAATAAGACTGACGACTCACCTGATGATGATGAACCCACCAAGCGCTGGTGATGATCTTGGCGTCCCAAGCAGCGCTGTAGCACACGGACATAGTGCCAGCTTCTGTCAGGGTACGAGGAGGGATGGGGTCACCTGGAACAGGAAGTGGAGAGACCAAGAGGACTTACAAATGAGCTGAAAAAGTAACATTAGGTATGTTGATGAGCTGAAAACATTCGGTCAAATAGTGGAGGGAAATGCGCAGGTTTACCTGAGGGGTTTTTGATGACACAGCTCGTCGCTCCGTGGAGGTCAGCATGAACATAGATATCACCTGACAAAGTAAACGCACACATGAGGGGATGAACCAGCTCCAATTTGAAGGTACTTTACCTTTTCAAGGTAAGAGCGTGTGTGTAAGTTCATTAACTACCTGCCCGGAGGTAGCGTTTGACAATCATCTCGTTCTGCTGCTGGTCCCGTCCGGCGATGACGAGGTAATTCTCTGAGCTGATGAACCATAAGAACTTCTCAAACCTGCCAAAAGGGGGAGAAATGACTGAGAGAATAAAACAGGTTCCACTGCATCAAAGTCTGAATATGTAAAGGTAGACATGGTGGAGTCTTACCAGTAGACTTTTCTGGCCTTCTGAATGGTGGTCACAGTCTGAACCTCTTTTAGTGTCTGCTGTGTTTTTTTCTCTGCAGATTTCATGGCCTTGAATGACATGAAAATAGATGAACATTAATGTATGACGAAAGCTGTCTTGTGTCAATACACTGCAGCTGGTTACAACCAATGTTCCTCAGAAACACAAATACAGGTCTTGCTTTGGTCTTAAAGATGCTGATCAGAAAATAATTTGTCACCTTAACCTTTACACTGAACTAAATCCTGAGTTTGCATGCGGGTAAAAGTTTACACTTCCTGTGCCGTAAACCAGAGTGTAGAGTGAGACAGTTTTCATACCTTATCTGCTGCTTCGATGGTTTTATGTTCCTTCTTTTCAGCGCTGCGTTTGAAGTCATAGTACCTAAAAAAACAAAAAGACAAGCTCCATCAGCTGTAGAAACAACACTTTTCAAACGTAACGTTCTGTATCTAAAGGATTACAGGATGTGAACATACTTTTTGGCATTGGCATAGGCAGACAGGCCGAGATCCACGTCCACTAACATGGGCTTGTTCTTCTGCACCTTCTTGTTCTGTCCTTTGTCTTTATTTTTGTTTTTCTTCCCTTTCTCCTCCACCACATCTTTTTTCTCTTCCTCTTCCTGGTCTTCCTCAGAAATATATGGATTCCTAGAGGGAAAAAGACCAACATGAGACAAATGATGTAACAATGAGTAGAGTGGTCTGTGGGAGTTTTTAACCAGTTATCAAACAGTCCTCAATTTAATACTAATACATAAATACATATAAACATGAGCAAACAAGACCATCAGCAAGAAGACTGGCTATTATAGTTATTGTTAATGCCTGTTCTCGGTTCCAATGCTCCACAAAATCAGATGAAACAGGCAGACCATAAGAGCCTATGTTTACATTTTCCCAGGCAAACTTTTGCAAAGAGTAGTACATAGTCAGTTCAAAGGAAGCAAGAGGAGGTTTTTGTTTAGAGAATTTTATTTCTGACACTATATTCTGTGGGTATGGATGATACTGGGGCAGGAACAGCAAAGGGAAAAAGAAAATAATTAACCAAAGGACAAAAAAAAAAGCTACAAGGGACAGTAATAGAGCACAGGCAAAAACAGCACACAACTTGACCTTGGTCAGTGATTCAACAGATGGAGAGACTTGTGGGATTTAAAAGGAATCAAAACCGATCCTGAACTGGCCCTCTATTAATCTTACATAGCCAAAAATAGATACATTAGCTCATCCTGCTGTTTCCAAAAAAAAAAACTAGTAACTTTTTTTCATTCGCTTCCAAAACAAACGCACTAGGGCTGCGGCCTAATAGTCGACAGACAGAGTCAGTCAGACAGGAGTCACATTACAAACCAATCACAGCCGACAGATATCTTTCCCTTCTTCTGTAAATATTCAGTCTGACAAATACAGAAAAGTTGATCATGTTAGTGCAGGGCTACCCAGAGCTTTACATCTGTCCCACAGACGATAGGCCTACAACACTTATCAGAAGATCTTATTAGAAGATCAGATATGCACTCACGATTTTATGTAAACAGGCTATACAGTGCTTGTTAAGGTTGCTTAGCAACCTCAGACGCAACCTGCTGCTGCACTCTTGAAAGCTGGCGCAAAAAAGGCACAAGAGTAGTAACCTGCGGTTATCACACAGGCTAGTTAATAACATGTCGGGCAGGAAATCCAAAGTGTGGGATCATTTTGAGAAGGTGAAGGACGAACCCAAGGTGATATGTAAACTCATCTTCATTGGTCGACTACAAACATGACGTATCATCTGAAACATGGAAGTAGCTACATGCCCATTAGCCCACAGCGTCATTAACAGGCGGCTCGCTCAGTGTGTGACGTGCACTTGTAGATAAAATATAGGCCTATATTAATGAAGGTTCATTAGTACGGTTTTGTATTTCTCTGTAATGTAGCACAGTGTTAACAATGTTACTGATAGTATTCTTCAACTCAAACCGTTTTGTTGCCCCACCCAAAATATATGATTTAATAATTAAATTGATATTGTAAACATGCGGACGACAAGTCAACGTTCCTTGTAGCTGCTTTAAGTGTATGAGATGGTCTTACTTTAAAAGCATGGTGATATGGTTGGTCTGCAGCTTCAGCTCCTTGATGGCACAGGCCACCGGATCTCCAGCAGCTTGAGCCTCTTTGACGATAATGCCGATCTCGGTCCAGTCCACCTGATTTGCCAGTGCGCTGCGCACCACCTGCAGCGCCCTCTCTACAATATGCAGGTTCATCTCCACCAGCTCACCCTTCAGTCTGTCCACCTCCTGCAGCACACGAGACAAGACTGCTTGTATTTCAGCAATGTCAAGATAAACTAGCTGACCTAATTCTTCTCAGCAACACCAACATTATTCACAAGTACATACACATGGGAAAGCATGTGCCACACTGTGCAGCATTTACAGCAAACAAACCCAACAGCTGGCTGTAACTGACCTGTGCTTGGTGCAAGGCCTCCAGTCTCTGCTCGTGGTCCCTCTTTACGTTTTCCAACTTCTTAAGAGCATGTTTCTCCTGCTGCAGGGCTTTCATGTCAATCTTCTGACTCTCCATCTTAGAAAAGAACTCATCCACTGCCTGAGAGAGAGGGTCACATTGCATTCATATCGCAGTCTTACTAAAAGTCTGAATTTACATTGTCAAGGAGAAAGGATCATTATTATCTCGCCATGACAATATTTACCTTGTCAAAACTATCAAACTCCAAATAGGGGCTCTTTGCATGCTGGGCAAAGAGGAATGGGTGGAATTCATCATATCTGTAAGAAGACATCAACATGAATCGACAAACTGTATTATTAAAAAAAACAGCTGAATAAAGTATTTTTGGTAGCAATTATGTGTAAAACAAAGCCAGACATACGTGAGCAATTCTTCACTGGGTTTGCCAGGAGTTAAGCTTGGTTTCTTCTCACTCTTCTGAACGATGTAACCCTTGAATTAAACAAAGTAGTGTGTAAATATAATACATTTATTACAGGATCTCAACATAAAGACTCCTCATGAAAAACAACTTACTTTGCCACTGAAGTTCTCAGTTTTTTCCATGTAGGTTTCAGCAATCTGCAGAGCTTCCAGGATTTTTGGTGCAACTGAAAAAGCAGTAAGATTTCATACTGTATTTACAAATAAAAAATACAATCTCAAAGTAGAACTGCTACATCCACTTCTCTGCTACTGCCATTAATCATAAGACCACAGTAACCTTTATTTCTCTGGCATACCTTGTGCAGCATCGACTTGGGTGTCAACTTTGGCAGAGCCTGGTAGCCCTGCCTCTATCAGACTGTGTTCTATTAGAGTGGCTCCATAGGCTGAAGAGGGTGTTTGGAAAGAACACAAAACGTGGTTCAGTCTGTTCATTCATATGATAATGTATGACATATAAACTTAAGTGTATCAGCTGCCTGACTACTTACGAAGGTGAGGGTTCAGGACCCTTTTCACTTGGTCTCCATTCTGTGCTTGGCTGAGGATTTCAGTGAGTCTGTGTAAAAAAGCACAAGAGAAAATTACTTTATGTACTCGTACAGGAATAGTATATGTTTACTGAGTTATGACGGATGTTCAAAAACTCAACAAACACATGTAAAGATGTGGTTACCGCTCTAAACTGATGAGGGGTTCAGGGGGTCGGGCGCTCTCCACAGGGTACCGCTCTCTAACAGCAATCTTAACGTCTTCTGCCTCTGCTGTACGAAACCGCAGCAGGTTCAGGATGGTGTACTCGTGGTCTGCGAGAATGACGTTACCCTGGAGGTGGATATACACAAACACATTGGCATGTATCAAAGTGATGGTTCAGGATCAGGGCTGATGTAATCTGAAGTTTGATATCTCACACTGTTTTCTCACCCTGTCATACAGTTCAACAATCAAGTGGTATGCAGCCTCGTCTGAGCCAAACTGGATGTCGACAATCCTGTCGATACCGAGCTGCTTAATCTGGGTCAACCGCCGTGTCTTCAGGTGTTTTCGACACTAGGGAGAAAGTTGCTTTAAACGTTTGGTTTCATCACAACTTATACATGAATAAACAAAGACAGGAAAATCACAACAAAAACAAGCTAGTACTGATATTGACATAAATATAAAATCTGTATGGATTGATTAAAATTGTCCGGTTGATGTTCGCCACACTGGATTTCAAGGAAAACAAGGGTTTATATGGAATTCTCAGTAAAATCTGACTTGAACCACAAATCAAATATTATAAAAGCCAACAATAGGGTGAAATTGTTACTGTCAGTTGATCTATCGATTATTTTCTCGATTAATTGATTAGTTGTTTGGTCTATGAATTGTCAGAAAATGTTGCAAAATGTCGATCAGTGTTTTTAAAAGCCAACAATTTTGTCCACAAGATATTCCGTTTATTGTCATGGAAGAGTAAAGAAACCAGAAAATATTCAGATTTAAGAGGCTGGGATCAGTGAATTTTGACTTTCTTTCTTAAAAAAATTACTCAAACCAATTAATCAATTATCAAATTAGTTGGCAATTAATCTAATAGTTGACAGCTAATGATAAACAAGATGTTCTTACTTTCATGGCAAAGCCCGAAGGCATCATGTTCTTGGGCCATTCGAAGTCTGTAGAGTGAATACGCGTCCCAGATTCAATCAGGAGAATAGCTTTGCTGTCAGGCCTGAGACAAAAAAAAATTACACTGAGTTATACTACATACTGACTGACAGTGTTGGAATATAATTAAGTATATTAAGTTCTGTACTTAAAGGTCCAGTGTGCAGGATCTGGGGGGATATACTGGCAAAAATGGAATATAATATTGTAAGTATGTTTTCTTTAGTGTAAAGTAACCTGTAAATAAGAATTGTCCCATTTTTATACCTACATAATAACATTTATATTCCTCATCTACGGATATCTCCATGTTGCAACGCAATTAGTGTACAGTAGCCCAAAACAGACAACAGTGTTTGCAAAGGCAATCTTTAAAACCCAGCAGAATGAGCAGCTAAGTTTCACTTTCAATGTGAGGGACGTTCTGCTGCTCCATCTCTGCTCCGAGTGTGCTCTGTGCTCTGACAGTGTGATGCTTTAAATAATAAATAAAGGTTTTATATTCCAATAGCGCTCCTAATGAATGGTCCAGCTACAAAAAATAGAAAATCTATTTCTGGAAAATCAAACACTGGCTCTAGATAGAGTTATTCATTTGGCCATCCTAGTTAGCAGCCCCTCAGCGATGAGCAGCTTTGCAAAAATACTGATCTATTAACATGAAACTGCTTCATTCAGTGTTTTCACCAGTCTAGATCACCGGATCCATTTGTTTTTGAGAGGAAGAGACCAGTGCAGATAATTCGGCTCCTGGTAAAAAATGAGTATACATTAGCAGGTACTGGGCTAACGGCCCGCTTGTGACAAGCTGAACAGCATCATGAAACTGCTTTACTCACTGTTTTTACTAGTTTAATCACCAGGTCCATTTGTTTTGGAGAGGAAGAGACCTCTGCGGTTCATTCAGCTCCTGGTAAAACCCTCCTAAACAATGATCACTGAAGGAATCTTAACCGAGAGTTCACGCTTGGCACATGGCAGAAGTTTCAGCTGGTTGCAATGTGCAATCCTCACCACTAGATGCCACTAAATCCTGCACACTGTTCCTTTAAGTACAATTTTAGGGTACTTGTACTTGAATACTTCCATTGCATGCTACTTTATACTTTGACTACAGTGCATTTCAGAGGAACATTCTGCACTTTATTCTATGACAGATACTTTGCAGAAACAGATTTTGCATACAAAACATAAGGTAGGCTTGTAAAATGTCAGCCAAAGAACAAATCTGCATAATGCCTTCTTCGTGAGTTATATGTTAGTGATAACACTTCCTTACTTACAAGTAATTATTACCACAATTTCCAAAGCAGGACTTTTATTTGTAATTTGAGTATCTTCATATCGTGGTATTGCTACTTTCCTGGAGAGTCATGCCATATGAAAACCATAACAGTGAAACTTTTGTAGTCAAGTTTATCAAACTGTCCTCACTTTTGCAGACGGATGAGATACGTCTTGTTGTCGATGTCATACACGTTGTTTACTCTCATGCCAATGTAGCTGTGAAAGAACGAAGCAAAGTCAATGAATGGCTGATAAACATCTGTATCTGTAAATCCACATTAGCGATGGTTAGCTTAGCCACCCGGCTACAGGCGCTAACACATGTCACCTACTTGGCATTTATCTCGGCAATAACTGCCCGGATGTCCACGGTGGTGAATCTTGTTTTCATGGTGACCTAACAGCTGACTACAGTTAGAAAAAGGAAAGAAAACACTGAGAAATTCACATTTCTAGTGCAGCATCAGCAAGGAAAACATGCAGGGAGTTTCTGAGCATGCGCGCGAATGAGAAGTTTAACGGAAGCCGATGTGGAGCGAAAAGGAGCAGGTCCACGCCTTTTCCACACACTAGACGTGAAAGCATTGATTGTGTACGGGATGCACTGGTGCCTGGTAACGTTATGCAGTGACATGAATGCAGGGGACCTGTGCAGCTCTTGCGGGGACTGTCTCTAGATATTACTAAGCTCATGTGAGGCTCTTTAGCATTAAAAGTGCACTAATGATGCACTACTCCAACTGGCTCATAGGCGTGAAAAACAGGGCAAGCCTTCGAAATGCATGCAAAACACCACCTAACACCGACTGGAACAGCAGGGGAAATGTTGTCGACATGCAGAACAACAACCCGCAGCCAAATGAAAAGACATCCGAGCTAGCGGTCGCCACCCACCTCTGGAAAAAAGGTAAGGAGGTGGATTATGGAGCTGTAAAAACCACCGTTGCGTCAAATATCAGGGCCTGTAGCGATTAAAAAGCATGACTGGCCTTTTTTCTATAAATAGCAGAGCACATTGTGTTGCGTTGTTGCTTTTAAATGTGAATATTTCCAGCGGTGAGGGCAGAGAGAGTCAGACAGTCAGCCGGAGTTTCCAGTTTCCTCCTCAGGTCAGAGTGGAGGGCGAAGGCGTGCTCCGTTACCAAGGCGACGGTCAGCTAACAGGGCTGCTAGCGGGGCTAGGCTAGCACCCGTAATGCGACTTTCGTGTCCTTTTGACACCTCGATACGCAACGAACTTACATTTTTTTACCCTCGCATTGTGATGTATTGTCATGATGTGCATGTAATGGATGATCGACACACATGCGGCGGCTAAGACACAAAGGGATGCATCGTAAGTTGAGTTAACGGCTGAGCAGAGTGATGACAGGTCTGACAGGCGGTCGCACGTCGTTGAGGTTTCTCCAAAGATTTCTGCCCTGTGTTTGCTAGCTGTTTCTATCTTTGATGGAAGCTAGCTGTGGCTTAACTGTGTTATTAACTGGCTATACTTGTACTTGAAACACATGCAGCGACTTGTAATAACGGTAAAACAATAATTTTAAACACCAGCATTCAGATGGGCTATTCTGTACACACACAGTTCAGATTGTTAACGTGTAGCTTTTCAATGCTTTTGGATGCTCTTTCAGACAACTGTGTCCTTAAACTGAACATCAAGTTAGTTATCTTTACATTAAACAATTGGCTTTAGGTGATAAAGCTGCAGTCATTAGATGATAAGCAGCAGTGCAATGACTGAATAATATTCCAAGCAAAGTTTACAAAAATTCAACCAAGAAAATAACCAGCAGATAATACAAAATAATTTTTTAGTTGCAGCCATGGGCGAGTTATGAGACAGTGGGGCCCAGGGCACAGACATGCTGGAGGCCCCACCACCTCTCCTCCATAGAAGCAAAACACACAGACTTTATAATTCTTCAGCCTTTTTTTGTTGTTGTTTTGCATCTTTTTGTAGCCATCATGCATATCTCTGTAGTTTTTGTCTGTGGTCGTTTCGCATCTCTTTGTGGTCATCTTGAATCTCTTCTTAGTCTTTTTTATTTTTTTATCTTTTGCAGCTATTTTGCATCTCATTGTAGTTGTTTTGTGTCTCTGTGGTTGTTTTGCCGCTTTTTTTTATAGTCATTGTAACTCTCTTTGTGTCTCTTTGCAGTTGTTTTGCATTACTTTGTGGTCATTTTGTGTGTTTTTGTGGTTGATTTGCCCCATTTCATAGTTGTCGTCATTTTAAATCCCTTTGTAGGCATTTGGAATCTCTTTGCAGCAGGTTTACATCTCATTGTAGACGTTTTGTGTCTCTTTGCAGTTGTTTTGCATCTGCATTTAGTCATTTTGTGTCTCTTTGTAGACATTAGGGGTGGGGAAAAAATCGATACAGCATAGTATCATGATATTTTTATGTGGCGATATCGTATCATCACACAGTGCAGAGTATCATTGTTTTATCATCTATGTTATTAATGTTACAAATACAAATTAAACTTCAGTTAGCCTAGTAGAATAATACATTTAATTGCTATTTCAGTTCTCCAGATACATTTTGCTGCTGCAAATAAATGGCTTAGGTGAGATGAATAGAATGAACACTTTATCTTATTAGATAAAACAGATGTTGACAAAGTTGTCCTTTGGGGACATCATTTACTGTTGAAAAAAAGGTAATAAATCACAATATATTGCAGTGTATTTTATCACATTACTCAGCATATGGCAACATATTTAAAATCGCAATAATATTGTATCGTGACTTAAGTGTCGTGATAATATTGTGTCGTGGATCCTCTGGTGATTCCTGTCCCTAGTAGTCAAATTATGTTTCTTGATGGTTATTTTGAGTCTTTATGGTAAGCACGTATTAATTTGAGTGACAATTTGCAGGTGAAGGCCAGTGGGCCCTCACACTTGGGCCCCTGGGCCTGTGCCCACTAGGCTCATTCATTAATTCAATCATTGTTGCAGCCCTGTTTTGCACAAAGTAGTTTGTTAAACGGAGTCTTGATTGAATGTACAGCCAAAATGATTGGTAGATTAATCCGTTTTCTACAGAAAACTAAAGAAACATTTTTAGTTAGTCCCTGTCTCTAAAATGTGAATATTTGCTGCCCTCCATAATCAACTGAAGATCTTTGGACAAAGACAAATCAATAATGAAAATAGTAATTGGTCGCAGCCTAAAATGAATGTAGGGATTCCAGCTGTGACTCTGAAAATTCAAATTCCTTTTCCCTACAAAATAACCACAGGCTTTAATGTCCAGTGGTGGTGTTCAGATACTCACACATTTCAACTGATATTCATTATTAATATTCTAGAAACATGTTCATGCAAAACCTTCCCCTTTATCATACTTTGTCTTTCTTTTTTATTTTGTATTTTTGCACAGGCTACAAAACAATCAAGAAGATCGGGGAGGGCACATTTTCAGAGGTGGTGAAAACTCAGAGCCTGAAAGATGGGAAGTTCTACGCATGTAAAACCATGAAGCAGACAATTAACAGGTGTGTATTCTGCAACTGAACATTTCCCTGTGCACAGGCAATCAGTGGTGCATACAGTATCATAGTCTGCTGTGTATGAACCCTTGTAACTGGAGTCAGCAGCTTGACACCCCTTTTGCCTTAAGTATCCTATTAGATGTCGGCTTACTCTGCCTTTGACCTTGTAGTGATGAGGTAACAATAGACGACTCTGCTTGAAATCTGAGTCTGTGCACTGGTTTTTATAACTCTGCCCTTTAAATCTGTCATTTGTCGTGTTAAATTTTTACATTCTCCATACACAGCAGCAGATATGCAGTTTTACTATGCAGTTTATAAAATTGTATGCATACACCTGTCAGATTAAATGTGCAAATGTCATCTGCTCTCTGTCATAAAGTCTGGAGCAGGCCAACAACCTGCGGGAAGTCCAGGCCATGAAGAGACTGAGCCCACATGCAAATATCATCCAGCTGCATGAACTGATTTAGTGAGTACAGAGTGTTGTCTGTTGTGAAGTTAATGTATCGCCTAAAGCTAGTTTCATGTGGTATGTCATGTTAATCTAATGCAATGTTTCAGTGACAAAGAAACTGGAACTGTGTCTTTGATTTGTGAGCTGATGGAGATGAACATCTATGAGTTCATACAAGGTACGTCTGCAAGTATGAGCATGTAATAAATCATGGTAAGGATGAACAGGGACGTCTTGATGATAGTTGATTGATATTGATTCCTCATTCCCCACAGGAAGAGAAACACCACTGCCTGATCACACAGTAAAGAACTACATGTACCAGCTTTGCAAGTCACTTGAACACATGCACAGGTATGAAACAGCTTCAGTTTGTAAAACAAAATATAAACTATGCTGAGATAGTTTCCCCTCATCTTCCTTTTTATTTTTCAGCTGTGGGATCTTTCACCGAGACGTGAAGCCGGAAAACATTCTCATCAAAGTGAGATGCGTCATTATCATAATTGGCTTTACAGAAACATAACAGTGGTAATCTGCTTTTGTCTCATACATATTTTAATAAATATTGTCTACAAATTGCAGCAAAGTGGTCTGAAGCTTGGTGACTTCGGCTCATGTCGGAGCGTGTACTCCAAGCCCCCGCACACAGAGTACATCTCCACACGCTGGTACAGAGCGCCAGAGTGCCTCCTCACCGATGGGTACTACGGCCTAAAGATGGACATGTGGAGTGCTGGTTGTGTCTTCTTTGAGATCATGAGGTACCTCTGCAAGGGAAGGGCACAGGGCTTCATCTGTTATACCTGAACTGAGCAAAAGTTCATGAGTAAATTAGTCACAACACTTTTTATGGGGAGACACTACGGGTGAAAACAGTTTTTTTCATGCACTGGTCAAGTTAAAGATTTTGGGCTCTTCTTCCATATCAGTCTTCTTTGAGACTAGGTGTTTATTTTAGTTCAGATTTCTGTTCTGGAAAAGTCTGCAAAAAGCGCATATTTAATGAGATAACATCTCAGGTGCATAAGTAAACATACAATTTCTGAGAACTTGTAATACAAAAACTGCCTTTATGTAATCGAGTTTTTTTCCTTATACTCTGAGCAAGAAATCTCCACTTCAGTAGCACTTTCATACACCAAACTTTCCAGTTTTATTCCTATCTATATTCTGAATATTGTTTCAGAGGTATGTGTTCATGTCTCAGCCAGAGCCTGATTTATATAACATTTCATTCCTAAAAACCTGGTGAAATTGGATTTTTTTAAGGCTGATTTATGTAGTGATAAAGAGAAACCTTTGACTTTAATGTCAAAAAAAAGAGACAAGAACCTGAATCTGGTGTTATCCAATGTTCAGATTTCTGTTCTGGAAGTAAATGCAAATTATTTAATTAGATAATGCCTCATGTGCATATTTAAACAAAATTTAAGAAAACTTGTAATCTAAAAAATAATATTTAAGTAATCAACTTGGGAAGTTTCATGGTGATATCTGATAGTGGAGAGTTTTACCATATCTGATGGACCTGTCCGCCACTGCAGGCTTAAACAAATCTCACACAAATACTATGTAAATAGTTTTGTTGTCTCAGTCAGATACCTGTGTGTGTTCTCAGTTTGAATCCTCTCTTTCCTGGAACCAATGAGCTGGACCAGATTGCCAAGATCCATGACGTGTTGGGGACACCAGATCAAAGTATCCTCCACAAGTTCAAGCAGTAGGTGTTCCACCTAAAATATGTTGTTTGAAGAGTGTGTGTCTTTGTTACAGAAACACCACACATAATTTTTGAATATCAAACTTTTATGTGAGAGGAAAACAAAGACTTCTTGTGGTGTCTTAATCTGGCAGGTCTAGAGCGATGCAATTCAACTTCCCCCCGAGAAAAGGCAGCGGCATCTCACGGTTAGTCCCTCACTGCCCGGCTCCAGCTCTGTCACTGCTCTATCAGATGCTCGCCTATGACCCTGATGAACGCATCACTGCAGAAACAGCCCTGCGGCACACGTACTTCAGGGAAGTCAGGTAAATAAGAAACAATTCATCACCTTGTAACTCTAAATGTAGATGACAAAATTACCAGCTTTGTTGGAAAGACAAACTGTGGAGACACCGGTCTTTTGTTTTAAATGCGTATATCCTGTCCTTTTTTTCTCTCAGGCTGGCAGAGAAGAAAGCCGAGACTCTTCACAGAGTTTCTGGGACTGTGGGTGGAGTAGAAAGCAGTGGCACACACAACTCCTTAGACCACATCTGGCGCCCAGCCAGACTTGGCAAACAGCTGAGGGGAAGACACACAAGGCAAACCCCTTTAATGAGCGTAAGTCAAAGTTCAAGTCAACTGACGTAAAATGTCCAAAGAAATATGAACACAGCTGTTCTCATCTGACACTTCCTCCCTCTTCAGCACAACATGAAGCATGTAGCAGAGCCCCTCATCCGACGGAACATCCCTCATTATCCCGCAGAGCTGCCCAAACTCAACATGGTTGTACCAGGACCGCAGATCTCCTTCCCAGCCTCCACTATGCCCTCATTTACTGTAACCCACCGGGGCACACTGCCAACCATCACATCGAAAAAGTGCCAGTCACGGTTGGTCAAGGTAAACACAGGAGTGCGACACACACTTCAGGCTTTTAACATTTTTTTGAGTCTCATTTCACTTAGGAAAGTCACATCTACCAAGGGTACTGTGGGGATTAAGTAAAACACAGCTGACAAGTTTGTCTTGCGTAACAGATGTTTTATAAATGCAAGAGGATCGTCACGTTAATATAACCAAAAAGTGCCTTGGTTGTGCTTCCATTAAAGGCTTTGATTTGGCATTCAGGCTGCATTTCCTCTCTTCACAGCCCCGAGATGAGTCACACTGCAATGCTTTCAAGACCTTCTACATGCCACCTCTGGATCGGAAACATGGAGGCTACTGAGAGCCAAAAACACTTCAACGTTTTATTTAAAAAAAAAAGCCTCTTACAACAGGATAGACCTGTAACTGTTAAACACATTGTGGAGAGGACAATGTTTGGACAGGCCTGATGATGAAATCTGTAAAGCAACACAAACATGTCTGACAAAAGAAATGCAACAAAGACCGCCAAGCCTGTCATCTTACCAGTTACCACTGCTACATCACAACTATTCAGTCCTCGTTGTAATGATGAAATTCAATGTGATATCTACATGATCAATATTAGAGTCTGTCATATTATGTTGGGTTGAGAGTGTGTAGTTTAGTTATAACCTCAGTTTTACTTGACCTAGTCAGGTGTTACATGTTTACAACTGTTTAGGAGTATACTTCCATCTGAGCATATTACACAAGCTAAGCAATAACATATCTGGCAAGTGAACAGCCGATTATGCGGCAGCCCTGAGAGGCCAATGAGGGGGGAAATAATTCTGGTGATCCATTTTCTAATTCTGATTTAAACTGTTTTCTGTCCTGTGTTTCTGGTTTAAGAACAGGTTTTGCCAGGATAGTCTTTCTGATCTGGTGAAGAGGGAGTTGAGCCGAAAGGCAAAGCTTTCGATTTACTGGTCCATCTACGTCCCAACCCTCACCTACAGTATGGTCATGAGCTCTGGGTAGTGACCGAAAGAATGAGATCACGGATACGAGTGGCTGAAATGAGTTTCCTCAGAAGGGTGGCTCAGCCTTAGAGATAGGGTGAGGAGCTCTGACACCTGGAGGGAGCTTGGAGTAGAGCCGCTGCTCCTTCGGGTCGATCTTGGCACAACCGTTTTTTTCACCCATTTTAAGCCATAAGCACAGGACAGAGAACAGTTCAGATCAGATGTACAAATGGATAACCTTTTTTTCTCATTTGCCTCTCAGGACTTCCATACATTTACCACTGGTGAATGAAATGGCAAAAACATCTTTGACGGGAAACATAGTCAGCTTCCTGGAAAGTAATAGTGCCTCTAAAAGGTCACCACACCCCTTGGACTAATTCTAGTTGTATCATTTTACAACTTTGAATCACAAATGATGAACACAAATTCTATAAGTAAGTGCAACTGTAAGATGCAAAATATGTTCAAGTATTCATCACCCTCACTGTGACACACCTTAAATATGACCACATTTCAAACAAACCCCCAACAAAATATTAAAAACTATGACTCTTGGAGAAGATAGGAGAATATTTTAAACCACCTGGAGTATGTTAATATCCTGAAGTGGCCAAGTCAGAGCCCACACCTCAATTCAATCTAGAATTTATGGCAGGACTTTGACCAAATACTACACACAGTGACTAATTAATCAGCTGTGATTAAAAGTTGTAGAGCAATAAACTCAGAGGGTGGTGCTGAACACTTTTTATAGGCACTGTATACTTGTGATAGTCTCTTTTAAATAGCTGTGAACAAACTCGCCGGGACAAACTGATTTGTAGGGCAACAGTCTTCCGGTGCTACAGTAAACAGCAAAAACATTCACATGAAGTGCTTCACAATTACTCTAAGCAACAACATGATCTTTGGAGAAGTATTTTACAGGCACGTTCCCTGGGTGCAACAAAGTTGGAACAGTTCATAACAAACTTTTAGATCAGTCATGTATGTGAAAACATCTGTATTTTATATGGCCTTAAGAACGTCCTGATTTTTTTTAATGTTTAAAACATATCTCAGCCAGCACCCTCACTCGAAGCATTGTGGCTTAAAAAAACAAGCACCATCTCGTCCTGAGCTGTGAGCTCGTTAAAATCGACTGTGACTCAGTCTGCACTTTATTGTGTTGGTTATTGTGACACATAATCAGAGTGAGGAAGTTAAGTGTCATTTTTACAATGTCATCATTAACCTGCATTGCAAATGCTTGAATCTTTTACATTATGTCTGCGCGACCTCCTGACACAAACATGTTGAGTAGAAATTGATGAGAATTGAAATTCTTTTTTAATTCAAGTGGGAAATGTGAACTTCGAAAATATATTTGCTACACCAACTTTTTGTCCAGTGTAAGGGGTCGCTGAAGTCTTTGTAGCATCAATGATTGGTTATCACACAAAATAAAGTACATGAATACTGCAGTTGGGAAAAACGTCTTTGTTGAATCTCAAGTTTCTTATCTGAAATGTCTGTTAGGAAGAAAATCGGAGGATATAAAGCTCCATGTTTTCTTCTCAGGATCCTTTTCATTGTGCTAACCTATGCTTCCTCACATCCTCGAAGGCTACTAAATGAAGGCTGGGACACAATGTCATATCGCGTCATTGGGGTACACCATGCGCAGTAAAGTCTTGTCTGCACCTGCCAATAGGCTCAATAGTTGGTGCTGTATCATAGATTGTCGGAATGATTCACTGAGGCGTCCGTGGTCGGCCTTGTTGGAATGTGTTTTGTTTGAAAAATAAACACATGGGTGACAACTGAAACAAAAGCTTGCTATGTGAAAACATTATTGTATATTGGCCACCATCCATTCTACCACACCCAAAGAACACCTGAGCGGACACCATCCCTTTATTCCTAGCGCTATCTGCTGTGACCCTCTAACATCGCAGCTTCAGTTACATTGCACATGTGCCATACCCCAAAGCTCCCATGGGGTCATAGACAGTGTCCCAGCTTTCTTCTAATAGCCTTGGCATCCTGTCTCCTTCCATGACCCAGAGATTGTTCTCTCTTCACCGTTATGGAGGATCGTCCAAACCTTTAAACGCACATCAAGAAGACAAGGAGAGAGGAGGCTTCAGGAGGAGCTCAGAGCTAGGAAACACGTGTATCTTACGTGGACGTCGTTCATCAAGTGGCGTGACTTATAAATGCTGTACTTTAACATGTGGCACAGTAAGTGACGTCACTATGAAACCTAGGATCTTCATGAGGAAGCATTGGCTACTCCATCCTCGCATCTCTTCCTCACTGGAAGGAGTGAAGATGCAAGGAAGAGACGCGAGTGAGGGAAGAGAGGAGATACGTTAGCATAATGAAAAGCAGCCTCGGTATTTGTTGTGACTTTGGCATACAGGGAGCTTGTATGAAGTCTTTGAAGACTCAATCGTTGTCTTCCTGAGCTTCAAAGACGCTCCTTTCATGCAACTTAAGCACTTTTTTGACAATGTAAGCAATTTCCACACCAGCTCTGTTGTGTAAATACAGTACATGTGGGTGCACAAAAAAGGAACAGTAAACAGTGTATTCAAGATTATTTTAATATTATTAATATGTATACTTTAGGCTTTAGAAATATAACTATCAATGACAAAACTTCCACTGGAGTAATGGTAGTTTGCTTAGGCCCCATCAAATCAATTAATTACAATATACACATTATGATACAGAGCAGATTTGAATCTGAAATAATATTAAAATAAATGCTCAATAGATAAAGGTTTTAATAGTTTTTATCATTTTTTCTTCACCTACTGTTATTAGCCATCTGTGAGTTCTGAGCACACCCAAAAAATGTAAAGCCATTTTCTTCTAATAAACTAATTTAAGTGCAAACAATTTTTTTTTCTTTAAAAAGACTATGATTGCAGCATCCAGCTTAATAGTTTCAGATTTCAAGACTGAGGATGTTAAAGCCGAGTGCAACAAGGCAGTCCTCAACCCTCTTCTTTTTTTTTTTTTTTTGTTCCATTAGAGTAGTTATAAAAACAAACAACAAAATAACTAACAAAATCAGTGCAAAGTCGTTGATGGGGAGATTCTACTCAAGAAAAGACAGAAGTGGTGGGTGAATGTGGATGGATGCAAGAATTTTCAGATGCTCACGCACTTGGTCGTAAAAGGATAGTTCATCCAAAATTCATATTTGAGTCAGTCACCCTGAGCCGAGACTGGGCTACACCACAAGGTTTTTAAAAAAAGATACACGCAGATTATGAAAATTAGATGAACTATCCCTTTAATCTCAAGCCACAATTGTCTGGTTTGCATCTAACAAAGCCAAGCTTTATTTCCAGAGGGGACAACAGTCTGATGAGATTTGACATGAAAGAAAGATCTTTTTAAAAATTTAAAAAATGTGTTAAAACTCCAGAGAACAATAGTACATAGCGCAATAGTCCACAATTGCCCCACACTTTTTCTTGCGTCATTCCTCCACTACGTCAAGTGAGTGATAAACGAAAAAGAACAGAAAAGCCATTAACAAAATCGGGGCGGGGGGGGAGGGGAGGGGTATTAAAGAAAAGGAAAACTTGCAATGCTTGCAGGGTGAAGAGCAGCATCAGACTCTGGGTTGCAGGGTTCTTTAGCAGCAGAAATATTGTGGCTATACTACTGTTCCACTGGGAGAGCTGGCTTGGTTTTGGGATGACAATAAACCCTGGAAAAAGGAAAACAAGGAGATTTGCATTGGGAAAGTTCACATACTGTAGCAAAAAAATCAAGCAACAAATAGCTCATTAAAAAATCAGCCTCTAGCCTCTTCTTCTTTTCATATCCCGGTCCCCTGCATTTCATTAAAAGCCTGTGCACAGCAGTCAAAGTGGATGCAGAGTATACAGTGTGGTGATGTCTTTGAAAGGTTTGCTTGATCAAGGCACTTCTGTTGTACATGACCAGATAATTAACTTGTTTTTACAGAGGGCTTTTAAACCTCTTGAACCGACCTCCAAGGGAATTTTTTTCCACAGGGCAAACTTACCAAACTGTTAGACAGCACATTTTTATTGCACTTCTGCTATTACACACTCATTCCTTTAAAGAATGCTTCACCCGCAAAATGACCATTTGTCTATCAATTACTCGCCGCGTTACTTGAATTCATGAAGAAACTACGTTTTTCTCGCATGCCTCCAAAGTGAACGGAGAATCCAAAAAAGGCTAAAATTCTTGATCAATTGAAGCAAACAGTCTTCATTTAAAAACAGTGAAACTATATCAAAATCATAGACTAGCTACCGTGATGTCACCCATCGGTTTGTGGACTCCTATTTTAAAGCCTCAAATTCGGCACTACAGTCATTGCCATATTGTTTTTCGGAGCCAGAAGTGACCATATTTGGGCGAGAGGCTTGCACTGTTGCAGACCAAGGGCTGGATCTCACTGAGAAGCCGAGGACACTATCGGCAGACAGCCTGTCACTCATAGCGGCCTGCCCTTAATTATGCGTAACTTTAAATGAGACTTGGATTATACTGCACAAGTTGTGTAAGAGTTTGTAAAACAGATGTTCTGATATAAATTTGCTGTTGTTAAACGCTGACCGCCATTAACTTCAATTCATTCAGAATGTTTGCCTTTTTGGGATTTTCTGCTAACCATAGAGGCGTACGAGAAACACAAAGTTTTCTTCACAAATTCAAGGTAACATGCAGTGAGTAATTGACAAATGAATGGTCATTTTTCAGGAGAAGTATTCCTTTAACCATAACAAAATGTTTGCTTGAACTTCTATCCAAATACAGAATGCCCTAATTGCACTTTTTTTTGTATAAAATAGTCTGTATTAATCAAAATGTATACCCACTACAAGCTGTGTGGTGCCATTCATTTTTACTGCTTCAGATTGTTTCTGGATCAAACTTCCATTTTTTCACCCACAAGACACTGGTGTCCTCCTCAGTATAACTGTATGTTTGTGTTCTCATTTCTACTTATGAGACATTTGAGTGCATCTCAAGGTCATTCTTGCCTCTAGCGCCTGCTCATGTAGCAACAATCTCAGTGGACTAACTAGCCTTCAGACTGCCTGTGTGTTCCTGATCTGGACTATCATGTGCCTCGCTCTGGCAAAGTCTCTAAAACACAGACAAAAGGGAAGTATACAAGGGTGTATACACACATTAAGCTGTAAGCGTGTGAGGAACTGCAGAGAATCTTTGGGCAAATACAGAGCCATTTGCATAAAAGCTGAAATGTGAGAGTGTATGCAGATGACTTCTTGGCTGTGCTGCTATGCATTGTGGGATGATTATGATGAACCAATGAACACACTTCATATGGATTAACGTCTTCTTTCCCCTCACAGGTCTACACAGGAAATCCTCCTTATCAGAGTGTATTATATAACCAGACTAATATTTCCATAGCATCGGTTATGTTTGAAACGTAGGCATAAATGGTCTTTCATTGGAGAGCAGATGCACATTAAACAAAGTCTGATATGTTACTTGCCTGCCTGCAGAGAGTGACAATCTGACTATAAAAGCTAAAAATGCTATTCCAAATGTCCATACTTTTATTTTCCGCTTTCAGATTATATCTTGATTTTTAGTTACAGCCCACCAACTGACTTTAGGACAGCTTAAGATTGAAAGACACTTCCATTTCCCCCACATTTCCTACATTAAAAAGAACTTACCACTTTGCCTGGCCTCGCCCATGTGCAAATAAATCCCTCCTGACAAGCAGTCACTAAACAGTCCTCTAAAAATATGAGTACAGTCAGTCTCTCGTGTGCTATCTTTTTACAGATGAGGGGCTCGAGGAGGGGCACATCCTCCATGCGAGGGCACAGCAGAGTGCCCAGAGTCTTTGCAGGGTCTGTTTTGGTTTTTGTCAGCAGGTTGAGCTTGTCGCTGCTCTTGCTGCTGATGTGGCCCATGCTGTGGTTGCGTTTGTGGTCCTTCTCGTGGTGGCGCTCCTTCCGGTCGTGGAGTGACAGCGTGGCAAACTTACTCACACCTGTGGCAATGGCACTGTCCATAATACCACTGCCAATGCCGCCACCACCACTGCCAGCCTTGTTGGTGTTGTTTGCCGTTGTCGTGGTGCCGGCTGAATGGGGTAGGCTGTTGGAGCGTGGTAATGTAGTAGAGAGGGAGTTAATGCCAGGAGTATTGGCACCACTGTTGTTTCCGTTAGTAGTGTTACTAGAGGTGTTAGTGATTATTGTAGCACCCGCAGGGGGGCTGGTAGCATTCATCACGTTAGTGTGCGTCCGTGTCCGTGAGAGCGGAAGATGAGGGAAAAGGATGTCCTCAGTGAGGTCCCATAGGCACAGCTGAGTGTCCTGGCCCACTGAGCCAAACCGGTATGTGACACTAACAGGCCGGCTGTCCGTGGAGTTGCGCTTAGAGAGTCGAGACTGCGTACTGTTGGCCCGGTCTCGTCCAAAGTGGATCATCTGATCCTGGAAGTCCTCATCGCTGCCACTGAACTCCATTGGGTCACTCTCCTCCACGCTGGTGGTGTAATGGTCAAATGCCACCACACTAACCCACGACTTGTGCCCATGGCCTCGGGCGATGACTCTGCAGTCCAAAAACGACCACACAGTCACTAAATCGTCCTCTCCACCTGCGACTATGTACTTTCCATCAGGGCTCCAGCACACACACAACAAGCCACCAAAGTAGCTCTTCATGGTTCCGTGAAGCTCAACGGCATCGAAGTTGAAGACTCGTAGGAAGCCGTCTTGGCTTACACAGGCTAGGAACTTCCCATCTGGAGAGAAGGCAAACTCGTTCAGGGCCCCCTCGCCCACTGTCCATTTAAGGAGAGGGTTCCGCGTGGATTTACTCTTACACGTGTGTACAGAGTAGTTTTCTCCCTGTTTAAGCAGCTGGTAGTGTGGTGCCGTTGTGCCACAAGTATGCTCCACGTTGTACAGGTACATATTCCCACTGGCATGAGAGACCAGAAACAGGCTCTCAGAGCCCGGCACCCATTTCACACATGTTACTCTGGACTTGTCTATTAGTCTCTGGCAGGAGAGAGGGAAGGGTGAGGTATCAGACAGGGGAGAGAGAAGGGGAGAGAGGAAAAAATGTCAGCACAGTATCATCAAGAAGTGGATAGTCTGAACATGTTGAATGTCTTACAGTGTCACATAGAATACTCCGTTACAGTCATAGGCCATTTGGTCATATTCTGTGCTGAAACTGTATTTTAGATTTTTTTATTTCCCAATCTGTGAGTTGTAACCTAACTAAGGGTTGTTGTGTGGGGCATAGGTTCATTCATCTTTGTGAGATTAAATGAGATACACAAATATAAATACCCTTTCACCTCCTTGGCAGAAAAAAGCAGATGTCTGACAACAAGGCTCAAATCAAATATGAAAACTGTCTCTCAATTTTTCCTCTAATGCTGTAAACAGAACTCCCAGTACTTTAACCTCTGTCCCTCAGAGACCTACCTCCTCATTGAAGAGCTTGCTTGTCTCCTTCTTGATGGGGTCAATGAGCTGTACCTGTCCCGCTGAGAAACCCACCAGCAAGGACACGCTCTCCGCTGTGGCTGTGAGGTGGTTGAAGTCATGACAGGTGGGCTGCGTTCCCTTATAAATGCGCTTGTCTATGGGCTTGCTCAGGTCAGCAGCCTGGAGAGAGAAAGCATGAACACACACGATATGAGTGCAGTAACCTTTAAATATCTAAAATTACGCACTTTTTTGCATGACAAAGGCAACTGGAGTATCGGAGCTGAGTGCAGTTATATTGTTTCCTCCTGTGCGTCATCTCAAACACACTGACACTGAGTATCGAGGAGCTGAAAGGACAATGTTAATAAATTCCACTGATAAGTAAGAAGGCACTCACGCTGGTTACAGCCTTCTTAAATCAAGTGTCTTGCAACCAGAGTGTGCAAGAAGTGACATTTGAACTTTACCAATGCATCAAACTGCTGACAGTCACTGAGCAAAAAATGAGGAAGAACTCGATTATAGGGGCATGCCTGTTTTCTGTGGAATGACAGACGATAGCAGTCATACAGATTGTTTCTTTATGTCAGGGAAATTTTATTTTACTGCAGTGAACAAGACACGCTGGGCATATACGGTAGATAACCAGTATAGCAACGGTTCCTCTTGTTAATGATTTACCGTTTACACTACTGGAAGAATGGAAAATTCTTTGAAGACGAGGAATCAGTAGTTCCTCCACTAATGTTACATGTGACGCTGAGTGTTTCTGTCTCGCCTTAGAGAAACAAAATGTCAAACCAATTCTTGAAGTAGTTGAAATCAATAGTCTAGGCTCTTATGCCTCACAACAGTATACACGTTATTAGACAGTGCTTTGATTATTGACATTATCACCTATGTCAGCAGTGGTGGGAGCACTCTGAAGTAAGGAAGTTACAGAAATATACAGGAAATAAACAGGCCCTCATGAGCTGCTAGATTTGTTAACAGTATCAGAAGGCAAAGAACCTCTTTCAGCTGAACCTTAGGAGTGGGACAAATAAACTAATCAATAAGATGATGCATTCTCTTGTGATGTGTTACTGATACACTGAAACCAAATATCAGTGTCTTTATTAGGGATATGACTAATCTGCCTGTGTCAGAATAACTTGCCGTTTAACATTTTCTGTCCGACAAGATTAAAATCACTATTTCAGACAGTTTAACTGCCACCAATTCTGTGCTACAAACTCTGGACTTGCTCTAAATTATGGCAGCTCAGCCTTTAGCCAGTCTAATGCTGTTTTACAGTGGGACAACGATGACACTCATGACACGCACATGTTTCTGTGTGAATAATTGAAAAGCTGAGACACATTGCCTCAGTCAGAAGTCAGCTGATTCCTGTCAACCGTGTCAGCTGTTTGCCAACTCACTTAATGTGGAGTTAATGACAGAGCATATTGAAGTTATTTAAAGTGTAGAGTCTGAATCAGGATAGTCCTAATTGACACCAGCATATGAAAGTGATAACACACGAGTCCCACTTGTGCCCCACCTTGTTTTTTTACTAGAAAACCATGACATATTTGTGAGGATCCACCATCACCATGACTCATTCACTTATATGTTAGTGACTAAACATTTAGCAGACTATAAAAATGTACTGTGGAGTGATACAGCCTTCAAAGACTTGTATCTTTTGCACTTAAAGATGATTTAGCGCACTATACCATAAATGTCAACTACTTAGCAAGCGTTAGCATTTCAGCTTGATGAGACACATCCCCAAGCTAAGAGATGAGTGGCATCAGTCACAGAGTAAAGGCTACAGATAGCATACCAACCTACTAACTGTCCTAACACTGCATCTGCATCATTTTTGATATGTCGACACCTGTCCGTCTAAAGGCGTCGACAGGTGTCATGGGTGGCAACGTACGAACTGTCACTGTCATCACAAACTACAACCGTTACAGCAGCAATGTCAACCCTGCTAACTTAAACCAAACCAAAAGGCTTTACCCTGGTGAATGTTACGCAAACTCACGGTTCCTACCACCCAGCAAAACTAAAACAGAGTGACGGACTGGGGACGGAATTTAGCCCCTGGCCTCGGAGTTGCTGCTAGCTAACGTTAGCTAGTTGCGTTGGCTAGCTAACTAGTAGGCTAGCTTCGCCGTAGCTTCAAGCTAACTAGCTGCCAGCTAATTTCAAAGTCAACCGCCTGCCAGAGTTATTTAACCCGGCCGACACAAGCCCGAAGTTCGGCAACAGCTAAGGAAACAGTGATGTTACGCTAACATGCAGTATCACGGATATCCGTTGACAACAGCCGCGTTAGCACGCTACCTTTCTAACGCCTTTGTAGATGTAGAAGTAGAGCTCACGGCCCACATTGAAACAGATCCTGTCGCCGTTGCCCGACTGGTCGTTGACGTTCACGAAGGAGACCTTGACGGGGTTGGAGCCTTGCGAGTTGAAAGGCACCCTGTTAGGACGGCTGTATTCGGAGTGAGTGAGGAGTTTGTAGACGCCTTCTCGAGTGGTGAATTGCGTTTTAATTTCGTTCATCTCCTTCCCTCCTCCCTCCGCCGCCATCTTTGAAATTAACATTCATCCCTTTCCCCCAGGCCGGATCTTACGCACGGAGGGGAGCGGGCCATGTAGCGGGCATTCCGACTCTCCCGTTCCCCCCAACGGTTCATCTGGGAACTGGTGGAGCAGGCTGGAGGTAGAGTAACAAAAGTTTTAACATTATTGTGCTTTTTAAAAACAAATTTAACCCATGTATTATAAACAGTACACGTGGCAACAGTAACATACATTTTACTTGTGGTATATATGAATATATTGTCATTTACATTTTTGGAGTCATTTACCGCTTCCTTCACCTGTACAGAAACTTTAAATACTTTTTTTTTTACCAAATGTACGTATAAAATTAAAAAATATTTACCACCAAACCATTAAAATTGAAATTTCAGTTGTTGTGCAGCAGCATCGTGGTCAATATGAGTTTTATTTTGAAAAAAAAAACAAAAACCGGACGTATTATTTTGTTAAACTCCTGAAATTAACAAACTAAAAGGCGTTTTGAACTCGTGCCAGTGCTGTTTATCGTGTGCAGACTGCTCACATGTGGCCACACTAGGTTGCATTGTATCAAATGCACCTGGTACTCTGCTGGTTAATTAATCTGACTACACACAAAGACAACTTTTAAGTATTTTAC
This sequence comes from Epinephelus moara, assembly GCF_006386435.1. Taxonomy (NCBI): domain Eukaryota; kingdom Metazoa; phylum Chordata; class Actinopteri; order Perciformes; family Serranidae; genus Epinephelus; species Epinephelus moara. Next base: position 16,305,166 of record NC_065519.1, read on the forward strand.
TTTGTCGTGTTTCAAAAAAATATACTTACCAAATGTCATGGCATACAGAAGAAGACGACAACTCTCACTTCCAGGTAGTATCAATATTTTTGTGTAATTTTTTGCAAATTTAAAAACGTTAATTGACCTTAAATTTAGTAATATGGGTTGCATGGTCTCATACAACCTAGTATTTCCTTGAATATGGTATTATGAGTATGCATGAGAGGGATATACTCTGAATTGTCTTTTTCTTAAATGCATTATTGCACTACAAATGTATTTGTTCCCTTCAATTAGATCACAGGGACAGACATGTGCCCAACAACATGGACCAGCTTGCTTTCAAATACATGGTGAGATCAGTCAGCCAAATTTTATCACCATATTCAGAGAGTTTTTTCAGTTTGAAATTTTTAATTCACTTGCATTTAACTTCTTTCTTGCCGTGACTCATAAATGTGGACTAGAGTGAACTGTGTTTTCTGTCAGGAGATGTGTAAGGTGGAGTCCAGCACTGATTCTGACTCAGAGATCAGTCCAAGGTGGTCGGACACCAGCACTCTGGTAATGCTTTACACACACACAGTCAACACAAATGGATAAGTGACAATGTAAAATTAACTAGAGCATAAGACCAAATGTGAGACAAAATATTTAAATTTTAACAGTCACTGAGTTCATAGCATTGAAATATTTTACTTAGAGAACCATGCACCTGAATTTATTAGTTCCGATTTCACCTCTTTGATATTTAGATATGAAATTCCTTGATTTGATTTTCAAAAGTTGAATTTGATTACATTTTTTCAGTGTTCAAAGATTTAGATCCAAAAATTAATTAAATTAAGTTTCAGAATCTCAAAAAAAATAGATTCAAGTTGCTCAGATTCAAATGTTTAAGTCAAAAAATCTATTTATTTTAATTCTGAAACTTTTCAGATCTGAATTTGTGAACACTGAAAAAAAGTATTAATATTCAGACTCTGAAATTGAAAATTAAGATTTTTTTTTAATTTCAAAGATGAGAATTCAGACAAAAAAATTAAGGTACATAGTTTTCAAAGTAAAATATTTCCATGCTATGAATTTAGTGGTGTTTAAATTTCAATATCAAGTGTTCAGTGGTTGTTAAAATTAAAATACCTACAGTATTTCTCTTATTTGCTTTCATACTAGGATATTTTCCACTGGATCAAATTGAGTGTCTTCCCTTGAAACTGACTCTACATGCCCATTATCTTGGCAACACTATTGTCTCTATGATCTCAGAAACATAGTTTAGGAAGGGCACACTGGGACTTTTTGAGCTTTATGGTTTAAAAAAATGAATTACCGTCTTGTCTGTGTAAAAATCCCTGAATTCCTCATTGAGCAGGGATGTGTGAGCAGTGCACCAGAGAGTGGAACTTACCGGCGGACGTTGCCGTTAACACACAAGCCTGCAGGAAAGCATGGCTGTTATTCTCTGGTAAACACTTTCCTTTGTCTAATCCATCAGTTTCCTCTGCAAATCATCCTGCTAATTTATGAATGAATGCATGTGTGTGTGTGTGTGTGTGTGTGTGTGTGTGTGTGTGTGTGTGTGTGATTGTAGTTTTTGGACCCATATGATGGGAGCTCTGAGGATTCTGACGAGTCAAACACCGATATGAGTGTCTCCAGCAGGCGAATGAGGCAGCAGGGAAAAGGTGGAGGAGGAGGAGGAGGCTGTCGGTTCACGGGCAGGAGCAGGAGATTTATCCTTAATCACCCTGCCTCTGTCGCCCTCAGAGAAGTGGTGAAAAATGGGATGAGAGATCCTGTGTCAGAGCAGCAGCATGGTTTGGATGTGAAGTGTGGGAGTGACTCTGAGCTGTGTGTCTGTGGCCCTCTGCCCTCCCACAGTGACCGGGATGGTTGCAGAGATATTACAGAGGAAATGGCCGATGATCCAATGATGCAAACCATGGATATAGAATTACATTGTCAGGTTGATGATTCAGGCTTGAACACTACAAGATCCTCCACACCTCACACACCTGGACCTGTAACCCTGGTGGAAGGGAGTTCGTCGCAGATGCTGGATAGCTCCTCGGAGAGACCCCCGTGCCCCTGTAACCTCAGATCGCTTTACAAGAGGAAGCTGGGTTTCCTTGGTGCAGAAGTGGTGGAGCTGGAGCAGAGAAAGAGGCAGTGTGTTGTCAGCATGGAGGACAAACATAAATGAAGGGACTCTGCATCTGAGCCATGTTAGAGCCGTCTAACCATGGACTGACAGGCTGAAGCTCTCCTGTCACGCTCAGTGCCTTGAATAATTTAAGGTAGAATGAAGGACTGTAAAAAGTTACATGGCAATGCACTTTGTTTACTCATGTATAGATAAAACAGTGTAGAGACCTAAAGGTTTATTTTCTGTGTCATTATGGCTTGTTGTCTTTAAACGGTTATTATTTTTGTTGGGAAATTTACCATAGTAACCTCGGTCTCTATATTAACAGACCACAGTCCAACCTATGCACCTGAAATTAAGGAACTGTATTTTCTCATAGACCAATAAAGAAAAATGCTAGTTTCAAAAAGACAATTAAAAATGGTGAATTTTTTTTTTGTCTACATAAAATAAATAATGGTTAAGCAGCTCCCAACTTTAATGATAATAATAATAATATTAGAAATAATGGAAATAAATCAAAGCAATTCAATATAAAAGGACATTAAAAACAATTTAAAACATGAATCAGTTGATTCTACAATTTTCATGTAAAAGTGGTGGTGATTTGAGATCCTATTAATCAAAATCTTACATAGTATTTCTGCTTGTGACATTTTTTAGGCCTTCAGACATCAACTATCAGAGCCTATAATTCCCAACAGATGCTGATTAACCAAATGTTTTCTCTAGACATTTGGTTAATCATCAAGATGATAAAGATGACATTCTGCAGCTAAAGCTCCACTGAATTTTAGCCGCAGGTGCTCCATCAAAATCTAATTTTGTTAACATGACCAGCTGATCAAATTTTACTTCTCAGAAATGTATCTCAGTGGGGAAAAAATACGGGCTGCTAAGTGTTCATCAGTTTCAAGCATTGCTTTTAAGCCATTCATGTGTAGTTTTGGCTTCATATCAGAGTCACATCTCTTGTAGGCTGCACTACTGTATGTTTACTAGATTACACGGCCTATACAAAATTCACTTCAACTCAATTTTACCTATACACCCAATAGCAGAAATCACAATTTGCCTCAGAGGGCTTTATAGCATACAACATTCCTCCTTTAATGGGGAAAAAATGGTAGAAACCTCAGGAAGAGCAACTGAGGAGGGATCCCTCTTCCAGGACGGACAGATGTGCAAGAGGTGCCGTGCGTACAGAACAGATCCACATAATAGATATACAGTGATCCATATGTGCCAGAAGGTGTGTAAATTGATCTTGGAAGTCAATGATAGTTTCTATATTTGAAATTTGGGACAAATTAAAAATCTACATCTTCATTTTTTTGGTCTTGAAGTACATACAAGTATGATAATGTATTCCATGTTTTTGCCACAGACAAGAACTAAGTTTCACATGTCGTCAGACAAGTAAAGTGAAACATGTTTGTATTTTCATTGATAGCTTGCAGAGTTGTCTAGTTAAATTTCCACTTGTATTGTTTATGTACTTTTCTTAAGCAAAAACACGTTTATCACCTCCAACCAGCAGGTGGCAGTAATACACTGAAAAAGTAACCTTTCACAGTTTCTACTCCTTTTGGTGAAGCCTTCAGTATCTTTGCTGTTATTAGCTTCTTAATTGTTGTGCGACTGTCATTAAGACACAGCAGGAGAACTGAAGCTCAGCACAAAGTTAATGTCCGCTACCATGTGCTCATCGTGTCTTAAGTGTTAAGGTGTCCACAGGTCATGAAATGATCTTGGCATCTGGTGTAGGCTAACCTGCTGAACCTAATTTATAAAAGACCTCAGAGAAGTGTCTTAAACAGAGATGGATATTGACTTTTTTGTCAACCTGGCACTGTAGCTGCTTGATTCCAACATCTACAAGCCACTCAATAGATTGTCAGTTTTTTTGGTAAGAGAGGCTTGTATATTTTGACAGCATTTGACTGGGGCTAATTTCCAACCCTGCTTTAACACTACCAAAGGTTGTCCTTTATATCCATAACTGCTTATGAAACATAATTAAATTCTGTTTTCCCGTTAGTGTAAATTTCATTTATCATGAGAGACCACGCTGAAGTCATTCATGCAGTTCATTTCATTCCAATGGACTTTATTCAATCTAAAAACACTTTCCTTCATAAAACAATCTTTTACTTCCAATGTTCCTTCCCCACATTTCATCTCGTCTTCATTTACCATTTCACAACATTCTCTTGACCTTCTCAGACACTTTCCAAAAACACTACGAATGACTACATGTTAATGACTGTTACACGAATGTTCCTGACTACGTTTAGTACTGGAATGCAACAAGCTTTAAACTTGATTTAACAGTGGTTAATAGGAAATGAATGTGTATGTGATTATATGTGGTTTAATAATGAAGACTCTCTGGTCTTCAGGAATGGCGAATGTTTCATCTACTCTGTGCACAGGACAGCGACTCCACGCTCATAGAAGCTGTGAGGATCTTCCTTGGTGGCGATGTCGAAGTCAACCGTGAAGATGAGGTCAGACCTGGTGAAGTTCAGGTACACAGGAAGAGTCACCTGCAATGAGAGGGGAAAGAACCTGATGAGACACACAACCACTGCAAACGCTGAATTTCTGAATCGTCTGACCGTATAGATTTGATAGATAGACATATCTTGCTCGTACCATGTGTCTCTTCTCAGCGTTGCTCTGCTTGATCCAGCGGAGCTGAGTGAGAGGCAGCTCAGTGGAGATGGAGGTGGACAGCGACAGCTTGTTGTTGGCACAAGTTGCTCCCTGCAGTTTCAGACCTGAGGAAACCAGTCAGCATGTTCAACATTAGAACCTTTGAAACTGAATATTACGATTCCCCAATATTAATTAAAACACAAAGTTCTTTTGGTGACAATCGACTGGATTCACATTTCCATGAGCTGTGCGAGTATTTGCCGCAGGGTGTTACAGAATTAGTGTGACCCTGCTCGTCTGACCTTTGATGCCGAAGCTGCAGGCATCCAGTGCGGCACCCTGGGCGGTAGTGACATTGACCTCCAGACAGAGCTCTTCCAGAGACCAGCTGTTGGCCTGGGCCACGTACTGGCGTGTAGCGGTGATGTAAGCCTCTGGCACGAACAGGCTGCCGAGGCACACGTGGATGTTCTGGAGAACAGACAGGAGAGGAAATGGCAAAATAACAGTACTGTGAGTGGCTCTGTTGAGGCTGTTTGATGCTGTGCACAAACAGTTAACCAAACAGTACCTTCAGTTCCTTTGCACCCCCACTGGCAGCACCCTGGGAGATCTGCTGCAGCTGTTTGATGCGCTCACTGAAGTCTGCCACCCACTGGATCACAGTCATGGCGGCTGGAACGGTGTACCGACACCAGCTGCGAGGGAGGATGCCTGGGGAGAGAGAACCAACAGGCGTATACCAGCTATTCCCTCAAAAGTATAATCTGTTGGAGGACATCTTGTTGGTCAAGACCGACCAGAAGGAATTTTTTTCCCTACATTTCATTTATCTGACCTCAAACAAGTATGTTTAAATATACATGAATGAATGTGAGAGAAAAAGTATGATTTTACCTTTGACAAGGTCGCTGATGAGTGTGCGCAGGTAGTTAGTCTGCTTCTTCTTGCCCTCGCACACTTGCACCACATCGGACAGATCCTGACGGACCTCCTGCAGCATCTTGCCACCCATCTTCACCTCGCGCTCGAAGAAGCGGAACAGTGGGTCCTGGTGTTTGTGTGTTTAGGGAAAGAGGACATTAAATACAGACGATTGGCAAATGCATCAATGACATGAAGAAAGGAGGTATAAATTCATTTGCTGAAATTCAAACTTGCACTCATGAGTCTAGCTCAAACAAATCAACATGAGAGTAATAACCAAACATTATATTACAGGTCTGTCTCCTCAACGCTGCTCGCCAGTTACCTCTCATATCTGCCATTACCTTGATGTTCTCCACTGTGCGTTTGAGTGGATTGACTGTTTGGGGCATGAGCTGCAGCCAGTTGCAGGCGGTGGTGTGGAGGGTCCTCATCCAGGCCGGCTGGGCGTCAGATGTGGACGAAGTGCGCTCCTTTTTCTCCGTCTCATAGGCAAGGTCATCCTCATCCTCCAACATCTGCATTTTCAGCATCTTACCCATCATGTCAGTGCCTGCGCAGCCCGGCGGAGGGAGCGAGTGAGCGGGGGAGGGAGGTGGAAGACAAGGCCATGGTGGGAGGTAGGGGGGAGAAGAAATTAATAGTGGAACAAAGAAACAAACAGCTTACCTCGAGGGTGTGTTAATAAAAGAAACAAGTAAAAAACAAAAAAAACAAGAAGTGCCTACAGACAAACAAATTAGGGCTACACGGGGTAGGACGAAAAGACATACAAGGCTTCAGGCAACATTTCCATCAAATGTAACATTCAACATAGCTCCCAAGTGGATAAATTAGCCGCTATCTTGACTGACTGGATCTGCAAAAGAAATGAACATAACCAATGGAGGGGAACGGATCAAAGAGAGAAACTAAGGGGCAGGAGTGAGGATGAAGGAGAAGGGGAGTGTGGCAGTTCGTCTGAGGGATGGATGCTTTGGCAGCTGGGATTGTGGGAGTTTGGAGAGGGTGTGGAAATCAATCTGACAAATCAGGGAGGGAGGGTATGGCTGAAGGGATGGGGAGGAGTGTGGTCGTTTGCAATCCTAATCTGAGGGATGGGTGGGGATAATACTTCAGCAAAGCGACATGATGGCTGTGAAATACAGCTGCTGGAGGGTGAGGACACACACACCCTTCCTCTGGGCAGAGCACCTTTTAGAGTGTGATGGCTTTGACGACAGCAAGGCGACAACTACACAGCTAAACTGCACGACTGTGATACACAAGACTGAAACTAGGAGCTACTTAGAAAACTAAATGAAGTGAAACTATGACAAGATGAGAGATTAGTATCGTATTAACTGCCACCACACACACAGTATTCTGCCCAAAGCAGACGCTCGTTGCACTGAGACACCCTGTCAAAATAAAAGTAAAGACACTAGAATAGAAAGAGAGATGGTTAATGATCTGCCCTGTGAAAACATGAAATCTGAACTGATGGACTGAGGAAGAATCAGGATGAGTTGTGGTCCAGTTACTGTGACAGAACATCAGAGCACAGATGACGAAGATGACCGGCTGTGGCGTACCCTGAGTGGTGAGCAACACCTTCTCGGCATTGCTAGGCAACCCGAGCCAAGATGGAGTCTGAGTGTCGGGAAGCATCTCTACCCAGTGCATGAACTCCTCACGCCTGCAAGACATCAAAATCATGAACAGTTTTTTAACCGGTCGAGGTCATCAGGGAAGTATCCTTTCAATATGAATAAAAGCCTCTACTGACCGAATGCCGTCGGGCATCTTGATGTCCTTGTGCCCGTCGACCTTGAGAGCCAGTTTGAACTCGCTGTCGAAGCTTCCCTTGGTGAAGATGCGATCCAGGAAGGTGATGAGCAGACGCTGGTCAAACTCGTTGTCAATGCGGCCGCCATAGATGGACTGGGCCATCAGGGTTTTCAGAGCCGCCCAGGGGATCTTGTCTGGTGCAATGTTCTGACGACCCTGTGTGTTTTTGCAGAGACATGCTCGTCATATTTTTAACTATCTGTCAAAACTCTAATACTTGAAGGGGTCCTACTATATTTTTCCTTATTTCAGTCATATATATATAATGTTACAGTGTCGGATGTTCATATTAAATGTGGCCAAAGTATGTTTATGTGATCCCATCAAGCAACAACCTCAGGCGTGTATGAATTTATGGGTTATTGATATACGTTTTACTTGCGACACATAATTCGTGTGCCGACATATTTAAAGCACTGCATATGATTTCTGAAATGAAGACAAACCTTAGCAGTGTCGTCCAGCCAGGTGTCGACGGTGTCACAAGCAGAGCGGAGGTCAGACTCTCCAAACTCATATTTCTTGGACCAGCCCAGTGGTGCATAGCGCAGACGCTCCTGAATGACCGCATGGAACCAAGCCAGCAGGAAGTAGAGACGAGCACGCTCATTGGGAGCCTGTAGGGACATGGAAAAAAATCATTTAGATTGCAAATGTGGAGGAAGTGAGCAGACAGCTTTAAAGGTGATGATTAAGCTTTTGGTGTAATTGTGTGTGTTGGCAAGTCACCTTGCACATGCGAGCCACAGGGATGCTGCTGAAGGTTCTGAGCATGTTGGCCTTGACACCAGGAGGAGGCTCAAACACAAAGATACGACCGGCACGGAGCAGATTCACTGGAACCTGATGAGAAAACACAGTACTGAGACTCTGAAGAGCGAAAGAGAAAAGGAACTCTGGGACTACAGGATTATGAGTGATGTGGTTTACCTTGGGGTTGATCTCCATTGTCAGGAAAAGCCTGAAGCTGGCATGAGGCTGCATGGAGTGGAGCTTCTTCTCCAGCTGCATCAGCCATCCGGGAGCCAAGTGGACGTTCTCCAACATCACCCACCTGCAGGACAGAAACAGTCGGGATACCAGAACAAAACAATGTGTACATGCTAATTAAACACGCAAAATAAACATTACCCACCTGCCAGACTTGACAGCAGTGTTGATGTCTCTGTCTGCCTTATTGAAGCCCTCGGCCGAACCTGTGGACAGCGTAAAAACACAAACATATCAACAATATACTTGATAATCTTGTTTTTGATTTTATTTGTGTGTCAAAACTATGAGCTTTTTCCTTCTTTACCAATAGAGATGGAGGTGATTTGTTTGTTCTCCTCAGCAGCCAGATCTCTGACCAGGCCGCTGGCATCATAACCTGGAACAGAGCACATCAGCACTGGAGTGCTGGGCTTCACCTGCAGACAGGAGAGACAGAAAGTCAGTAACAGATTCGACCACAGTGACAACAGCAAACACCCAAAATGGCAGAAGAAATACTGGTTACTACCTCGCTATCCACGATGTTAGCCAGGTCAAGAGGTTGCTCGATGATGTTCATGAAGCTCTCTCCAAGCACCTTTGAGACAAAAATGTGGGACATGGCCAGCAGACGGTCGGGGCGGAAAGCCTGAATCAGCAGCAGCTGGTGCACCGCCTGGCCGATGGAAGCTGAAGAGGGAGCGGTGTGCAGGGAAGAAGAGAGCAGGTCACATATACAGAGAATATCTATCCATATTTACATCAATTTTTAATCAATATCTGCTTGGCCTTAATGTTCAGGCATCACTTCCAAAATAAGACAACTTTGTATACTCACTGGACTGCTTCTCTTCTGACCACAGATAAGGAACAGCCAGATCTGGAGTGTTGCTCTCAAGCCACATGAAGAATTGCTGAAGTGACAAAAGAGAGCAATAATGACCACTGATACAGTTTGTACTGAAAACAAAGTAATTTATCAAAAGGTATGCTTATCACAATATACCACCTCAAAAAGTACCAGGGGCAACAACAGCTTTTTACTCTGAAGTCGAGTTGAGTTAAATAGAGCCATGCCATACAGTGGAAATGCAGCAGTATCTGTTAATACTCACCTCATCAGCTTCAACTTTGTCCACCAAGTCGCTGAATGCGGGCAGTCGGCTGAGGCGGACCATGGCCTCACACTGGTCAGTAGTCAGACCCTTCACCTTGGGCAGCAACGTGCCAGTCAGAACAATCTCCTTCCCACGCAGGAAGTGCTGGAACTCTGCATCATAAGAGGGCTCACTGGGAAGAGATGGATTAAAATCATTAAGATTTATGTTGTCTGATGTTACTAATCCCACCACTGGTTGTATATTAATGTTAATACTGGGATCTTACCTGGTCAAGCCCTTTAGGCTGATCTTAGCCAGCAGCATGGCAAAGGTGATGTGATCCAGGTGCAGCATACCTCTGGCTGCTCTGTTGAATGCCACCTACGTCAAAAATAACAAGCAAAGGCGAATTATGTCTATGAAAAACATGGCACGTACTCCTCTTACTCTCTTGTTTTCATGATGTGTGGTTCAAACCTGGAAGAGGTCCTTGGTGATGACAGCGAGTCTCTGAGTATGATCACTGATGCCTTTGAGGTTGGGGTTCTCATACAGCACTGTGTGGTAGGTGTCCAGGAAGAAGTGAAGGGAGTACTGGTACAGGAAGTGCATCTGGAGCAAGACAGGAAAAAGGTTTGTTTATTAAATGGCTGTGTTACTGGCTTACAAGTAGATTTAAGAGCAAGTGAGATTCAAAAGAAAAATGAAAACCAAAAAAAAGAAAGAAAAAAAAAAAGAAAAAAACACATGAAAGAAAACATGAGATGTGTCCAGACCTGGTTGAGAGACTCCATGGTGAAGTAGATGCTGCTGCAGGCGGAGGACAGCGACAGATATTGCTGCGACACTGCCTCCACCTCTGCCATGACGATATCGGTCTCCTCCACCTTCCTGGTCACCTCAGCTGCCTCCTTCTTCAAGTTCTCCAGCGTGGTGATGATGGTGTCGTCATCAAGGATGCGACCTTTGACCTCATTGAGGGCCTGCAGCAGGGATTTCTCCAGTTGACGCAGACGCAGTTGGAACTCACCTACAAGAGACAGAAGGCATTTTCATTCACTGAACTGTTTTGCCACCGTGACATGAATCACATTGCATCCGTGTCAGCGTTCATCATCATACCCTGCAGTTTGAGGAGGTCGGAGCGTTTCTCATCCACATCGGGCCTCTCAGCTTTAAGGACCTCGTTCAGACACTGACTCTGAAGGCTGCTGCGTGTCACGGTGAAGTTGACAAATGTGACACGAGAGCACAAGTCTGGTGGGAACTCGACCTGCATAAAGAGACACCAGATAAAACAGGTTAACTTCCTTGTACATGAGGGAAATGTCCATTTCAGACAAAAGCAAAATTTTCTTTATGACAGACTTTTACCAAATAAATTGGTTGAACACTATCTAATAATCTTACATTATTCTTGGATAAAACCTAAATGACATTCTACTCACCGTTGGGTCTCGTGTAGACAGGAAGATGACGAATGAAGGTGACAGATCGATGTCCTGGTCTCCCAGGGTGATGAGGACACGTCCTCCAGTCCTGCGGACCTCTCTGTTCAGCACCGGGTTTAGGATGGGGTCGTAACTTTCTACATCCTTAGGGGCAAAAAAAATAACTTATTATTAATATCATTATAAATAAACAATCCTTGATGAATTCAAGGGCCTTGGACAGTGTAAACTTAATGATGGTACCTGGACCAACAGCGGGTTTCCGAAACGTAAGGCGCTCTCCAGGTTCTTCCTGAAAGCATCATCCAGGAAACTGGTTCTGGTGATCTTGCGGTCTTTGTACTCGTTCATTATGAACTCCGTGGCTTGGCCGGATGGATCAATGATGAGAGGGTACCTAAAAAGGGGAATGGTATCAAAGAGATCAAGTCAAGGATAATTAATACTCAGGAACCCTTAGTATTTTCACAAGCAAAATAAAACCTAAAAACACTGCTAGAGGAGCGAGAACAGATACTGACCTGTTGAACCTCTTGAGCATGATGGCATTCTCAGTGCACAGGTCATCAGCTGGGAGGGAGTTGGCCTGCCAGCGGAGTCTCTCGTCAGCGTTGGACAGGTACTCAGTTCTGGCAATATCAGTACGGAACTGAGGGGAAAAATGTGCAGATTTTAAGTCCTGAGTGTATGTGCCTTGGGATATGTTTAAAAGAAAGACAGTCTCTGCACCTTTTTTTGACATCATATCTAAGGGATTATATCAGTAAACTTGAGTAAATACAGACTACAGACTTGCATTCCTGATCAATCGGTGGAGGTGCTTAGATGTACATTTGACATCTTGAACACAAGAACCACAGAAGCAAAAAGAAGTCCCTACAAACATACTGGTAATGCAAGTGAGGCTAAGATTTGTAGGTGTGAAGATCAAAATGACCTTGTGTGTCAGAGGTTTAACTACCTGAATGTTGGCCTGCTGCAGGTGGTGAGACCAAGTAGTGAACAGGTTCTGCCTCATCTGCTGCTCAAAGTAGCCAGCATAGGTAATGAACGCAGCAGAGAGCAGACAGTCTCCAGCGATGGTGGACATCTGGTTCTTGAATGTCTCGCTGGTCTTCTCCCAGCGGTCCCTTTCAGCTGACAGACTCTTCAGCAGAGCTGTGCTGCGGTTCACCTGAGAGGAGAGAGAGCAAGAGTTCAGAAAAATGCTGTAAGATAGTTAAGTTTAAGATGGATTAAAAGAGAGATTGATGATTAGTTACCTTAGCTTCAACAGCAGCCAGGTCGGCCTTGATGGCCTGGGCCTCTGAGATGAGGACGGCGTACTCCTCCTTGTAGCGAGCAATGCTAGCCTCCAGGTCTCTGATCATCTGCTCCACCTCCTCTGCCTTTGTCTTGTTGTCTGTGGCGTCGTCCTCAAGCTTCTGCAGTTCATTACGCAGAGGCTCCACACGCTTCAGCATGTCAGCATAGTTAAGCTGGGGGAATAGTAGAACATGGTACATATTAAAAGGAGTACTCTTTTTACCTAAGTATTATCCTTATCTTCATATTGTTTGTGCCTCCTTACCTGAGCAATGGCCCATTTCACCATAGGTCCACAGGCCAGAGAAGCCCTGTTGACTTGGTCATAGTTGTAGCTTGGGTTGGACATGTAGTTCTTCTTCATCTTCTCACGGATGGAGTCACTGGATGAAGTAGAAACAGTCCAAGAAGTTAGACGACACACAGTCTAATACTTCAGTATGGACTGTGCAATAATCTTCACGAATCACATGACATAAAATATTAAATATTGCAAAGGATCATTAAAATTTTGTTCGGGGTGAGGAAGGGGTTTCAATTTTTTCCATCTTTACTGTGAGAAATGCAAAATTGATAGTGGTTGTTACCGTCAGCTCATTTTCTGATTCAGCCGATAAGAAACCTAAAATCAAATCCTAATCACAGGCGCCACTTGATTTATTACTGATTGATATAATTTGTGCTTCCATTAAAGACTAGACGGACGTTCTGCCACCGGTACCTCATTTCCTCAGAGGAAAAGTTGACTATGCTGCTGATGAAATTGTCCCTGATAATAACTTGTCTGATTTTTTTCCAGTCATTGGTCTCCTCGCCCAGCATAAGGCAGATAGACTCCAGGGCCAGCTTGACTGCGGCTGGGGGATTGGTCATAGCCCGCACTTCTACTAGGTGATGCCGCTTAATAGAACTCACCGCTAGTTAGGTGAAAGTGGGAATGCATTTCATAGACAGCAGAGAAGAGAGGAGAGGGAGAAGGGGAGCATATCGGGCAAAAGAAGGGAGGGATTTGAAACAGACTCAGGGGTTGAAAAGAGAGAGGCAGAGACAGAGAGGGAGAGAGCTTCGGTTAACAATCACAGAATGCATTCTTTCTTATTTCACCTGATCTCTTCAGCAGAGAAGTTAACAATAGTGGGGATGAAGTTCTCCCTCATGATGATGGAACGGATCTGCTTCCAGTCAGTCGTGCTCTCTCCCAGCAGCAAGCAGATGGACTCGAGGGCCAGCTTCACGGCTGCAGGTGGGTTGGCCATGGAACGCACCTCCACCAGGTGCTGCTTCTTAATGGACTTAACAGCTAGCAACATCAGGTGAACAAGGATGTGGGTTATGACAAGGAAGGGGCAGTGATGAAGGGAGGATGCAGGTAAAGATCAAGTTGTTAACTTAAAGCCCATCAGTGAGTATTTGATAACAATTATGTTTAAATCCTACGGTTTAACACATTTTGACATGATAAATGACATGTTAGGGCATCGAACCCTGATAAACACAGCCTTTCACCTGAGTATGTAAGGCTGCATGTAAAGGAAAACATCGGTGGACTATTTGTTTTGATTAGCCACTTAAACAGCTTAGCAGGAACATTAGCTAAAACAATAGCTAAACACTGGAATATTCTGTGCACATCCACATAGTCACTGTACTTAAAAATTGAAAAAGTTTGTACGGGGATGAAACATAAGACAAACTCAAAATATGAGTGTTACGTATCTTTGCAGCTCTCATTGTGTGACGACAAACCAAAAGCAATATATAGACTGCTGTGAGTAAATACACCACTGTACCATTCTGTGCCTCAATGACAGCAGGCTCCACTTGGTCCAAGTCCTCTTTGACACTCAGCTGTTTGTCCTTGATCACCTCCTGCTGCTTGTACACAGCTTCCTGGATCTCCTGGCTCATCACCTTGAATCATAACAGTAACAGTGTAGGAGTATGGTTTGATTCAATCCAAATATGCCAAGCTACAGGGATCACTGTAGTTTTTAATAAAAAAAACACATTGCTCTAAGTGATAAATTCCTTCCTGTCTACCTTTTTCTTTTCTGCCTCCTGCTGGTCTTTGACCATCTTCTTCAGCTTGTCATTGGCAGCAGCGTTCTTTGCCTCCAGCTCCTGGCTCTTGATCCTCAAGTCACGACGAAGCTCCTCCACCTAGATGAGGAGGCATGAGTACAATCAGTCAGACGACATACAGAATCAATGCCTGTTGGACTTTAGAAAAAGGTGGAATAAAACTGCCACATAAACTGAAGTAAATTGCAGTGTTACTTCACCTGATCGACAGTCTCCTTGATCTTGCGGAGACCAACGTTGAGGTGCATCTGCTGCTCCTCCAACTCGCTGCGTTTCTCATTGAACAGGTTGGCATACTGGTTGATGAAGTCCAGGTAGTGGCGAGGAGTGATGGCCATTGTGTGGCCACCTCGCTTAGCCAGACGGTTGTTAGCCTGTGTAGAGTTAACAACAGCGTATGAAGTATACCACACAATCACAATCATTTAAATGCCGCTGCAAACTTGGAAACATCCCTACCTGGTGGAGTGTCTGGTGTACAAACACACAGCCGTTGACAATAGCCTCGCGGTGAGATGGTGGCTGGGGCAGTTTGTCATAGACGATGGGCATGTAGTCTGGCACCTTGTAGTTTGGTTTCTCCAGATCCATCTTGCTGGTGAACTCCTTACCCACTTGATACAGGGCCTCTGTGGACCAGTCTCCAAACCAGTTCAACACACACCTAACACAAGGAAAAGTTTTTAGTTAGCCATGTGAAGGTTGTAGTATCTATTCCCCGCTTGTGATGTAATACATTACTTCCTGCTCAGTGTTCAGCATGTGTGTCTGTACCTGTTGAAGAGGGCAGGAGATGTGGCAGCCCTGTCCTTCAGGCCCTCTGATGAAGGATTCATGGTGAAAACGACATGGAGGTTCCTGATAACCTGGCTGGTGAACCACTTGTACAGCTCCTCGTGTGTGTCGAGCATCAGGCCCTCCTTCTGGGCTCCCTCCTTACACTGAGTCATCAGGGTGGCGTACTCATCTCCCTCGAACAGGCCAGGGACCTATGGAGAACAGGTAACATTAACAAATTAGGACTTCGCTTGACAGTTTAATGGAAAACACGACAGATCATGGTGGCAGCACATTACCTCTCCGTTGGCCAGCAGTGTGTTCATTCTCTCAAGGAAGCCAGAATCCAACACGTTGGACTCATCCATGATGAAGGCAATCTTCTCATTCTTGCAACCTGAGCGACGCAGCACTGTACGCAGGTCCTCATCAAAGTCCTCTCCAGTGTATTTCCTGTGTACCTGCAAACACACGCACATACGTCAATAAATGCAGACAGGCCACTGTAGTGATATGGCTCCAAATATTTTCATGTCTTGTACCAACCTTGATCTGGTATACACTCAATCCGTTCATCCAGGCTACGAAGCGAGACAGAGTTGTCTTTCCTGCTCCGCTCACACCGATCAACAGAAGATGGCCCTGAGGCTGACGGAAGATTCTGGGGGAGGAAATACAATTTTAAAAACTCACTCCAAAACAATTACTCCCTACCTGAAGTAGTAGTCAGCTCAGAGGCTGTTACTCACCGGTCAATTCTGAGGACGTGGTCCAGCACCTCGTTGAAGAGCACCAGAGGGACGTCCAGCTCCTCTTCATAGAACACCTTCAGACGGGCCTTCACATAGTCCCTCAGCTCCTCCTGCTCCACTGGGATGTAGTCCTGCATTCACATATGATCAACTCAGTGAAAATGGAAATCTGACTGCTGAAGGCTTCATTCAGCATCATTACCAAAGCAGGAATATCACAACATAGCCAACCTATTTCTGGTTTACCTTGGAGAGCCAGTTGCTGTAGAGGATAGGCCTGTTGAGAGCCTTCTCCTTATCAATGTTGGGGAAGTGTTTGAGAGCAACCATGTCGATGTTTTCATCTGTCCATCTTCTCTCTTCATCACCAACCAGCCTGGAAAAAGGTTTAGGATGAGCCTTATTGTCACCAAAATTATTGTTCTTTAAAAACAAAGAAACTCATGAGCATACAGACATACAAACCTACTGTGAATCTCTTAAAACACTACCAGAATAGATGAGAATACCCTCTTGTTTAGCTTCTCGACACATGCACTCACCTGTCCTGGAAGAGACGGAGAGCTTCATGGGCCCAGATGCGGATGAGCCCCTCCACAGGCAGAGTCTCAAGTGGCCGCAGGGCCTCAAAGATACCCCTCACCCAGCGGGTCATCTCTCTGGGAGAGTAGATGTAGTGAGGCTGGGTGTCCTGGGTGAACCGCTCCTGAAGGGGAAAAAGGGATTGAAATTAGATAAGCAAATAAATAGTGTACATTAATTAACATAAAAGTGATCAATAAAACATCTGTCTTATCTCTTGTTTGTACTCTAGTTTCAATGTTTACATATTTGACTTTTTATAAAGATATTTAGTTATTTTATTTACCTGAGACATGGTGTAGAACTCAACCATAGCAGCAGTAAGAGGCTCGGCATAGGTACGCAGAGAGGGGATGAGGCGCAGCATGGCACGGTTGAAGGTGCCATAGATCTGGGTAAGGGAGGCTGGGCCTGGATAGTCCACATACACCACAGGAACATGACGCAGGAACCTAGGAACAGCAAAACAATGTAGCTTCTGTTAGGGCTTGTGCAATGTTAATTTTTTAAAGCATCAATCTCATTTTATTTTTTCTTGAAATAATGGTATCAATTACGTTAATGTTCGAATGAGTGTGGGAAGTGTACCTGTGTGTGAGAGGCTTTCTGCCAGGGTCAGTGGGAGGATTACAGGCTCCAACAAACTGGATTCTCTCCAGTTTGACCCAAGTCTGGTCTGAGGTGCGGTAGAAACCTCCGTGTTCCACCATCTGCAAAGAAGAAACAACAGGGAGCCTTTAAGAAACAATACATACCAAATGTTATGCTCCAAAGATTTCAGCAACACGGAAAAATAAAATTGCAGTAAACAATGGCTCATACCTGTCTGAGGAAAGAGATGACTCTCTGTGTGCCGTACTTGTCCATGTCTGGCAGATTGATCTCATCACAGAACAACACCAGCCACTTGCCCAGCTGGACGGGGGCGAGGACCACGCCGTTGGGGGTACGGCGGTACTCACAGTAATGATCGAAGGTCTTCAGGAGCAGCTCTGGAGTGGTAGCACTGGAGAAGTTCAGACCGACAACCTGGTGGAGTGTAGGACAAAAATGTAGAAATTACAAATGTTGACAAATGCAAAATATTTTCCTCATTTAACCCAGTTTTTAATACTAATTCAGCAGTTTAGAACATGTTAATCTCCAATACACATACTTATTTAAACATGTCAATCAAATTTTAAGGTCAGACTTAACCAATTTTAAGGATGCATATTGTATCTTTATCTCTCACCTCCATATCAGGCAGGGCTCTGAGGGCGCTGAACAGGGTCATGGTCTTTCCGGAGCCGGGAGGTCCACACAGCACCAGCGGTTTGTGCTCTGCCAGCCATGTGTAAAGCAAAGCTTCATGGCGAACAGTATCCAGGGTGGGAACCACGACATCAGGGGATGCCACCTTGTGTGTCTCTACCTCAATCTGGGGCACCTTGCCCTGCCAGGACTGCCATTCACCAGAGATGCACACCTGGACAACGTAAAGAAGACAATGCAGTCAATCATGATTCTGAACTTAAAAGACTGGAGTAGTAGTTTTCTAGATTTAGTCAAGAGAACGATCAATATCTGATTGAGCATGAAGACGCCGTACCTCGTAGTCAATGATAGGTACGTTGGGAGCAGCGGGGAGGGGCACAGTGGTGATGCGACGGATGTATTCTCCAAGTTCACCCCTTATCTTCAGCCGGCCGTCACCAGAGAATGACCACAGCACGGCGTAGATCAGATATTTCTGTAGAGAGATAATGCCACAAAATGTATCAGCTTTAAGAAAATACATATTTCTGCAGTGATTCAAGTTGATATAAAAACAATAAGACATGTATGCTTTTTATTTACTCTGTTATATAGAGAACAGAAAGCA
The DNA here is from genome assembly GCF_006386435.1 of Epinephelus moara. NCBI lineage: Eukaryota > Metazoa > Chordata > Actinopteri > Perciformes > Serranidae > Epinephelus > Epinephelus moara. The sequence goes on from NC_065519.1 coordinate 16,323,600, forward strand.
GAACATTACCTGCATGTATCTCTCCAGCTGATCAATGGGCATGGGGAAGTCAGGGTGGTTGTTGTTGTAGAGTGCCACATTACGGCAGGCCTGGTGCAGCATTGAGAACAATGAACCCAAGCAGCGCAGGCGGGTGAAGTCCATGATGTGCTCCATCTTGGAAGCATGCTCCAAGGCCTTGATGACCAGGCCTGTGGAGGTGAAATATGGCTGCAGGATCGCTGAAGAATCACGCTGAATCTAAAGTAAAACATGCCATAGGATATCAGTTATGAGAAAATGTCATAAATGTTATTCTTCTTGAATGAAATGCTGCCATTTTTTGATTGAGAGATCTTGTTTAAATCACCTGAAGCATTGGTGATGCAGTCTCTTCTTCATCTTCTGTGCCCTTCCTCTGGCGCTGAGCTTCATCCTCTCCCTCATCCAATGGGATGCTGCGCATGCGAGCCAAAAAGTTGTTGAAGATCATGTCGGTGCTGAGCACATCCTCACTGAACCAGACCATACCACAGCGAGACACAGTGGCCAGGGTGGCGTACTTCAGGTCCTGTACTTCAAACATTACACGCACCTGTAGAGGGAGGGGATAATTCAAGGTGAGCACGCTTTACCCAGATCGAGACTATAATGAGACAAAATAAGACATCTGTGTTTGTAGTGCTGTGCTCTTACATTTGGTGGCAAGCTAAGACGCTCTCCGTTGGGCAGAGTGAGCAGCTTATTGTCATCCAGGACTGAGTTGAGATTTTCAACCCACTCAGGGTCAACGTCACCATCGAAGATGATCCACTGACGCTTCTGCAGCTCACCTCGAACATTGTCAATGATCCTGAAATTTAAATTAAAAATATTTTACACCACAGACCTTTGTTAAGCTGATTTTTACCCTTACTAATGAAATGTGTTGCAGGACTCACTTTCTGAGGATGTGTGTGAACAAGCCATCGGTCCATTCACGGGTGTTGGGGTCCAGGGTTCCGTACAGGTGGTCCTTGCTGATGGCCTTTGGATCGATGATGTGAGCCACACCCTCAACACCCTCCAGCCTCTCCAGGGCCTTGAGCAGCACCCTCCATGCCATGGTCTTTCCACTACCTGAAGGTCCCACCATCATCAAACCGTGGTTGATCTGTGTGATCTGGAACAGCTGGAGCACCTGAAAGGAGATGAATCACAAAGTTTAGGCAAGCTCCTTGAATACTGCACTGTGTCTCTAGGAGATGACAGGCCAGAGATGACGTATGGCTACATACCTTCTCCACCCACATGCTGCCCACATCGTCACCATCTCCGTAGGTGAGGTACATCTCTGCGCAGACCTTCTTCAGCTCCTCTCTCAGAGCAGTCATCTCTCCTCGCATGTACTGGACTCCAGGGAAGACGTCTGACAGCAAGCTGAACAGCAGAGGGATATCCTCCGCCACTAGTTTGGGCACCATGGTCTCGCACACACTCTGGATCAGGATCTACAGCAACAAGACGCAGACCAAGTAAAATAACAACTCAAGCAACTCAAATTTCTAGCTGGATTCTGAAAAAATTGCTTCACTTCAAATCCTACAATGAATAATTTTCTATACCTCCTGTTCTGGAAGGTTCTCAGCTATGTCATTCTCATCAACATCCTCTCCACGCTCTAGCTTCTCCCTTTTGATCTTCTGGATGCGCTCACGCTTGACATTGCCGGCACTAATCAGCACACTCTTGAGAGCTCGCAAGCCGAAGTCGTAGTGACTCTGGGATGACAGCTGCTCATCACACAGCCTGAAATAAAGGCAAAGGATACAGTTAGAGAGGAAACGCGCTCAGAATTCTCTCAAAGCTATGTACATTTTTCTAAACAATACACACTTGAAGAAGGGCACAATCTTCTTGGCGAGGATCTCGGCTGTGCGGAAACCTTGAGAGTAGAGCATGACCTGGGCGATGAGCTGGCGGTCGGGCTTGGTCATGGCCAAACTGCGGAAGAGCTTCTTGAGATTGTCAGGCAGGTTGGAGCGGCCAGCGTAGCCAGGGTTCATGGTGATGAAGATGGCCATATCTGGGCTCACCTTCACCTGCTTGTTCAGGAGCTCTGTAGTGACTGGCACACCTGAGGGGGAGACGCAATGCAGTTCTCATGTTAAATCTAAAAAACAGTGGCGCTTAGGTTTTCAAAATTTTACTCTGCACTGTGACGGTCCTCCTTTTTCTTGGCAATTGGTGCTCAAAGATACTAAGTTGAACCTGGACATTCTCTTTAAAAGACAGTCTCATGACACATGAGTTTCCACACATATTATACATACTCCTGTCTCTGTTGGGGTTGCTGTGCTCCCTCAAGGCCACCTGGATGTACTGGACCTGCTGGGAGACGGCAGAGAGCATTCTCTCCTCCAGACGATTGAACTCGTCGAAGCAGCCCCATGCTCCCACCTGGCACAGACCTACGAAGATACGACCCATGGCCTAAACAAACAGGAGGAGATTTGTAAGTTGGGTGAACAATATGAGAAATAGCTAAATTCTATAAAAAAGGCAAATGATGATCACTTGATGTGTAATTGGTGTGGTGGCAGTTATGTACCTGGAAGTCGAAGGTCTCGTCACAGTTGAAGACCAGAACAAAGCGGCCCAGTTGGTGTCCAAGAGCTTTCACTGACTCAGTCTTTCCTGTGCCGGCAGGACCTAGATGAAGAACAAACTCCGTGAAGTTGATCATTTTATGTGTAAACCTCTTCTTAAAATCTAAATTTCTATTTCTTATGAGTACAAAAAAAGCTTCCATACCAAATGGTGACCCTCCAAGGCGGGCCTCCAGAGCCTGTGTCATGGTGAGATAGCAGCGGTCTGTCAGTGGGGTCTGGACAAGCTTGTCCTGGACACCCAGGTACTCAAAGCCATAGTTGAACTTGGCGTTGGCCATCTGAATGGACAGCTGTTGCAGGACATCCGTCTGCTTGGGGTCGAAGTAGAAGCGCATCTGGCTGAGCCACTCGAAGGACTTGGGGTTGTCGATCTTGTTCTTGATCAGAGTCCTGGTCACGTCACGCTGGTGCACCAGCTCAGTGATCTACGATGGAGCAGAAGAAGAATTTGAGACACAGTTTTCACTGGACAACATTCGTTAAAAAATGTACTTCAAAAAATTTCCTCTAACCAGGTGCTCCAGTTTCCTCCTGCGGAGTGGAGGCTGCTCCATCAGCACAGTGTCAGCCAGCACGTTGAGTGTGGCCTGCACATTTGACAGCACTCCTTGCATGAGTGCCATGTCCCCACCGCCAGAGATGGTGGTCAAGGCAGACTCGATGTTCTCAGACCAGGCAATCTGAGTGGAGAGGACCACCAGCTGGGCCTGTGGAGAGAGGATCAAGTGAAATTAGACATCACTCGATTTCCATATATGCTGAATACTGTGTACATGTGTAGAATAAATGCCCTTAATACCAACCTGGTAACGATCGAGCCAGTTGATGTACTGACTCAAGTCAATGGCTGTGCCCTTGTTAAAGGATGCGACCTCTGTGACAGACTCGGCCAACAGTTTGGCCAGTGTCACCCTCATCTCCTTCTCCACCAGGGTCAGCCACTCGTTGATCTTGGGGTGGTCTGTGATGGAGACTGGTGTCTTGTAGAGAATCTCCTCACCCTCTCGGGAGGAGATTCCCAGCACCACAGTGTTGTCCTCGTTGAGCAGGATGCTGGAAACACCAGCAAACATCTTCTTGAAGTGCTTCTGCAGTTTGGCCACATTCTTGCTGTTACCGATGATTTCAAGCAGGTCTTCGTCTCCCACGAAGTAGAACCTGGAAACAAAAGAGTGTGATGGATCAATTAGGGAAAGTTAATAAATTATTATTTGAATCAGTAATTATGAGTTTTTAAGTTTTGTGTTTTATCTGCACATCAACAACAATGTACAGTCCCTTTGTCCACTATCATCATCTTACCTGGGGAATGATGATCTCTCTCTCTCCAGGTATTCTCCAAGAGCTTTCTGGATTTTTCCCAGAAGGTCAGCCAGTCGCTCCAGAGACCTCTGCACTCCCTGAATGTTCAGCACATCCATCACTAAAGGAGACTTTGTCACCTTCTTCATCAGTGCCAAGAACTCTGTGCTGATACTGTGGAATAAAGACAAAGAGACAAATTAAAGTAGGCTCTTATAGTAGTACTTTAGGGGGGTTACCAATAGGTTTATTGAGCTTGTCGCTTCATTCAAAATTCTGACCATTAGAATTTGCCAAAAGAAATTCTGGTTTGTTAAAATAAAGTGTACAAATGAAGGTCCTTAATTTACCTCTGGAATCTCTGGGTTTCTACAGGCAGCAGATGTTTGATGTCAGCACTGCCAGTGAAGATGCCTTCCAGGTAGACCCAGCGACGCTGGACATCAATCCAAACGTCAAACAGAGCCATGATGCGATTCAGCTTGTCCTCCCAGCTCAGAGCGTCTTCCTCGAACACCTGGGAGAAATGAAAAAGAAGAATGTGATGTTAATGCTGTTCTGAAAACTTCAATATTTGTGAAACAAAAGAACACAACATGTACTTCTGTTTACCTTGTAGTATGGCGACAACTTCATGGCGGACACGCTGTTAATATGTTCCTTGACCTTGTTGAAGAGGTCATCCCAGCCTCTGATCAGACGACACTTGTTCTGGTAGTTCACCAGGTCGAGCTCATATGAGTTCCAAACTTCACGGATCTGAGGACCAAAACCACTGAGTTAATATCTAAGGTCTATAATCCAGAGATCATTTAGACTGTTGCCCCTATGAGCATCACAACTACAATTCATCATCTCTTGAGCGCACTCCATCTTCACCTGTTTGAGGAACTCCTCCAAAGCCATCTCTCCCTGGGCTACCAGGAGAACATCCTTCACCACCATCTCATTCTTCTGCAGATCCACGTCCCAGATCTGTCCCAGGGTCAGCTCTGACGGCACCCAGTTCACATGCAACCGCTTCATCAGCTGCTTCCAGTGGCGTTCCTTCAGAGCCTCTGATTTCAGCTCAATCACCAACATGTTAACCTGGTGACAGAAAGGGAAAAGCAGAGAATGTAATAACCCATGTCTAAGTTTTCTCATGAGTCAAATATGTGTTTAGTGGGGAAACACTAGCTGCCTTACCTTCAGGTATCCTTTAAGCAGCCTCTGGACGTACTCATAGGAGGCATACTGTCTCAGTCTTGCTTGGAAGTTCTTCAACTGGTTCAGGAGACCATCCAGACTCTGACGAAGCTACAAACACAAAACACCAATGCAAGGATTGTTATATGCAAAGATTTTCACAAAAAAACAGTAGGCATTCAAATGAATAATTATTGTGGATATGTTACCTTGCGAGGCTGTACAGACACCCACGGCTGCTCTTTCATCTGGTCGATCTGCTCCCAGACCTTTGACAGCTCGGACCAAACCTCTTTCAGGTCATGCAGCTCCTCTAGTGCCACCTACGAGTCGCCACAAAGACAGAAAATGGGTATTTTTAGGCATTGCTATGGTTTTGGAGCATCTAAGAGCTGTGACTTGTACATAATGGTTTAAATACTACTCCTATTTCAAATTAGTGTCTGTGAGATACTTGCTGCCTGTTAGTTGGTATTTGATTGGTGATTTAAAAATGGTTTTATGTGAATGTTTGTTGGCATTACCTGCACCCTCTCTTCACTGCCGCTGAGCAGGCCAGTGTCTGTGAGCTCCAGAGCCTCTTTGGCGCGAGCACACTTCTCCCGTTCAACCTTCAGACGGCCAAAGTTGCCCTCGTAGATTGTCAGAGACTGAAGAGCCTCCTCTGGACGCAGGTTACCCTGGTGAAACAGATTACCAAACAGACATTAAAAAAAGCAAAATAATTCAGATTACAAAGGTCTAATGAGTTTTTCAGTCACAATCGCAAATGCTTCAACTGCTCTACTTTTCAGTCCACAAAAAGTATTAACTAAGGGTGACTGTGCTGTATGTACTGTAACTGTATTTCAAATGTATTTAGATGATTCAATTTCTCTTACAGCAACTGGTTTGGTCTTCTCCCAGTCGTTGAGCAAGTCAGTGGTGCGATTTTCCACAGCTTTGTCCTCTTGGACGATCTTCATCTGCAGGTTGGCCACCTGCTGCTGGATAGCAGTGTCCTTGCGCTTCATTATGTCACTGAAGGCCCCCCATTCACCTTCGATGTTGTCGATGTAGAGCCAAGACGGAGGGAACTGGAATCTCTGCTTCTCCAGCAAACGCTGTCCATTACGGAACAACTGGGGGTAAAAGGAAGGAGAAACTGATTAGAACCCTTAACTATTTTTAATGAAGCATGCACATATATAAAAGAATAAAAGGTAATTATACTGAATGTTTGAGTACTTACGTCCACATTTTTCTCAAACTGTTTGATCTTGCGTTTCAGGGTCTGGACATATGTTATGAAGTTGACAGCGTCCGAGGTGCTAGCCGTGTCCACAGAGTGTTGCTCCAGTTCTTGACGGGACTGTCAAGCAAACAGAAAAACAGAAAGGTTGTAAGAAAAATCACATGGAAAATTATCACTGTCTCTTCGAAATGAATGTCCCAAAGCTGGTCAAAAGATTTTTTCTCAATCATATTATGCCATACCTTGGAGATCTGGGCATGGAAGTCCTGCATGTTCTGGCCGAGCATCTGGCCAAACTTGCTGAGCACTTCTTTGTGCCAGGAGTCGTACTTCAAGTTCACCTTGGACTGGACCTGTTGTCGGACAAATATGAGCATTTAATAAAAAGCCCATAGACATATTACAGGATATTCATTGCAGAAGATGGAGCAAAAAATGAAACAAAATTACACAAATAAGGGGGTTCAAATAAAAGCTTACCTTAAAATAATGGTTAAAAATATGATATAAAATTTGCCTAAAATGTATGTTCTGAAGACCAATAATGTAATATCTTAACATGAATTAACATTTTCTAAGCGACTGATGTTTGGGAAATGCTTTTCAAATACAGCACCCATAACCGTTAGACATTACCTTGCCATAGTCGATGACCACAGGTCCAAACTCTTTCCGTGTTTCTGCGTTGTCAAAGGTTCCACGTGCTTTGCGGATCTGGACCAGCAGGGCCTGCCACTTGGTGAGGTCTTCACCCAGACGGTTGTAGATGTTCTCAGCTTGCATGTCCCACAAGCACTGGTACTGGAGCCACACCTGCATGAGGGCAACAGAGAAAAGAGATTGATACTCAATACGAAACTAATGCACATGCAGTATATATTGTGCTTATGACATAAAGACATAGAAACAGTACAAAAGAAAACAATTTGTCATTTAGTTTCTTTATATCTGTTCCTCAAACAAAGTAATTCACTCACAAATAAAGCTCAGGTATGATAACACATGGCAGATGATTCTTACCTTGACATACTGCTCCACCTCGTTGACAATGTCTTCCACTGCATTGTAAGCCTCCTCCAAGGCTGCAGGGCCATCTGGCATCCTGGTCAAAGCATTTCTGTAGAACTTCTCCTCCTCTGACAGCTCATAGTGGACTCCCACCTGGTGAGGAAGGACAGACTTGCTTAGATAAACACAACAGCACAAGTGTAATACGACACAATTTCATACATCTCTCTTTTTTAATATCTGAACTAAAATAAAATCCAACTTTCAGACTGTTCAGACATCCCTACCTGGTATCTCTGGCTCTGAATCCTGGGAAGAGAAAGGATGACCATCTTCCAGGCAAACATCTCCTGGTAGAGCTTGTAGCGACAGTCTTCAATTGGTGGGTTCAGGTAGATCACTTGGTTGGTAATCCTCAGCTCGTGGACGACATTCTGGGAAAAGAAATTGACAGAATAGTTTGTTATAACAGACAGTGAGTTGTCTCCAGTAATCCAAAGTCTTCATTAGAAATGTAACAACACACACAAAATGGCAGAAGGCAACACAGTCACAATGGCTACCTTGATCTTGGGCTCCCCTCCAGGTTTGTGGCTCACTTGTGGAGCCTCTGTGTCCATATCCACATCAGCTTTGTCCTCCACCTGGCCACGGAGCACCTGGGTCCAAGCCTTAAGGCCGGCCTGCAGACGCACTCCCAGGATGCGTTCAATCTACAAAAATAGAACAAAAATCAATAAGGTTTTAAAACCATTCAGACCAGCCATGTGTAAAAAGAAGCAAAAGTCAACAGTCAAAATCCAACTAAACAAGAACAACAAATAATTGTATTGCTTCTTGATGCCAACCTCAATGTCGAGCTTGTTGACCCAGATGGGCAGGTTGGAATAGGAGTGGAGATTGAGGTCGTCCACAGCCTTCTGAACTCGGTTGAGGATGTCAGAGAAGGTCTTATTCTCAAACATGCAAGTCTCCAGGGAGCGAACCTCAAGATCAATTTTCTCCTCAATCAGTAAGAGGTCGTCCACCTGGAAACAACATACAGCAGGAAAAAAACATCAGAATGAATGTTTGGGGTGATAAAACAACAGCACTGAAGATGGGAGTCCATGCTTATGTATGTAACCATTTCATTGTGACACTGACCTTCTCCTGGAAGTTGAAGACGGTCTCAGCCAGCCTTTGGACATACGGATCCAGCTTGTACGACTCCCAGACCAGAGTGATGCCTTCAGTGATAAGAGCCTGAACCTCTTTCTTAAGCCCAGCCACCAGCAGGGAGATGGAGGACCTCTCCTCCACCTTCTCACAAGTGCGCTCGTAGGTGCGCACACTCTCGATCAAAGAGATGGCAAATGGGTACAGCTGGTTAGCCTGGTGGGCTTTGTTGACGATGGCCAAAGGAACGCGGAAGCTCAACCACTTGAGGTTGCGGACCTCTTTGGACAGGGTGATGATCTCTGGAAGGAAGTTGACTTTAAGCTTGAGCATGTTTCCAGTGCGTCCACGGGCACGAGTACTCTCAATTGTGAAGATGCGGCCAGACACGCCCAGGTTACGCTGCTGCACCTGATTTACAAAAGAAAAGAGTGAATAATATTTAAATACAGAGTAAAAGTTGTCAAAAAACACGAATTTTAAAAGGCAAAAACTACACATTTTTCAAATATATTTTTTAAAATGCTATACTATATTTATGCCTAACCATCTACATACCTTGCGAGCCCAGTCATCAAATATCTCTTGAGTATTGAGTTTAGCCCTGAAGCTATCACCATCCTGCTTCAGCTTCAGACCCTCCACATGGTTCTCCCAGCCTTTTCCCAGAACATCCTCCACTCTCTTCATATACGCAGTCAGCTGACGGTCGATCTGCTTGGCCCAGATGATGGAGCCAGACACTGGCGGCAGGTCTCGGACGTGGCTCATCTTGCAGGCCTGGCTCTGAGGGTACTGCACCTTGAACTTGTCGTGCAGCGACTCGATGTCGTCTTTCACACGTTGGATGAGCTGCGTCTGGTACTCCCTGATGGCACCGCGGATGTGGGGGCGCACAAAGAGAGCATTGAAGCGGGAGAAGATGCGGAACATCTCGTTGGCGTTCTTGGCGGTTCCCAGCTGGTCACGCAGGCGGGCAGTGATGCGGGTCTCCACGCGATCAATGCGTTCATCGTAACGCTTCATGGCAGCTTCCCAGGCTTCCATGCCTTCCTTGGACACATCCAGACCATCGACCTCTTTGACATTCTCATATGCCAGGTTGACCTCCTCAATGGCGTTGGCGTCAGCAGCATCAAAGAGAACTCCAGCTACCTTCATGTCTTGAGGCTCAACTGTCTCTCCAGGGGCATGTTGTGGCACAGCAGAAACCTGGAGCCAAAAAGGTAAAAGAACGGTTAATCAAGTGGCTATAAAACTACATATAACATTAAAATTAACATGACATAAATAAATAATGGTAAGACATGTTGGTTGGTACTTTACCTGAGGCCTCAGCACACGGACAATGACAGCCCTCAACTGCTCGTGTTGCCTTCTGAAACGTCTCATGTGATCCAGACGTGACTGGAGCTTCCTGTGGGCTGGGCTCAGACGCCACACCATCTTCAGGTTCTCCTCTCTCTTTCTCTTCACAATGTCCCTCAGAAGCACCTGCAGTTTCTCATACTCATCCTCCCAGGTCTGGAACACCTCAAAGCACGCAACCATCACCTGCACGCAGAAGTTTACAGGACATTTAGGAACACGTAGAATATTTTGAGTAGCTTAATAAGAGTGTACTCCTGGGGGGAAATATGAAATAGGTTTGATTTTATGCAAGAGACCCAATCAAACCAACCTTTTCAAATTCCTCGTAGGCAACATGCATGAGCTTCCTGGTGCCCAACACCTTCAGGAGCTGGGAGCTCAAATCCCTGGAGATGGCCTCCACAAGACGCAGTGCCCTCTGGATGGGGTACTTGGTGTTCCTGATCTTTTTCAAGTGAGTGAATATGGCCATCAGGGCCTGACGGATCTTATCAAGCTCTGAAGCAGAGAGCAGGTCGTTGAGAGGGAAGTCCTTCATCAGAGGGTTGTAGTCGTTGACGGTTTCCACAGCCTGTTTTAGACCTGTGAGACGCAGAGAGAGGACAAACAATTAATTAATATATTCAAAATACTGCCAGTAGCGAAACAAGCCAGGGACAAATTGTTTTGAGTGGTTGTAACTCACCAGTGTCTGTGTCAAAACTGACAGTTGCATGGAAACGTTTGCCATGTTTGAGGATGTCCAGTGTGAGCAGAACCTCAGGGCTCTCTCGTTTCTCCTGGATCCTGTTGAGGGCTCTCTCCAGATTGAGCCAGAAACTGATCTCCTGCAATGCTGTGCCTGAAGCTGGGTCACGATCCAGCTTAGTCACCTGATAAATGGGAGGGTGGAGGAGACAAATGAACCCAGTGGTGAGTTTAGGGGAAATTTCTTCACATAACTGTTATTATATGAAATTTGAGATAGAAATACGGGAAAGGCTCTTACCTTTTGGATCTCCCTGATCCAGCGGTTGACTCCAGATTGCAGCTGGTTGAGGAAGGTTGGATCCTCCACTTTGTCGCCAAAGTCAGTGACCTTGGGCTTCTCCCCACGCTCATAGCACTGCTTGGCAATGTTTGTGATGATGGGGTGGATGAGCAGGCTGATCTCAGGAATCTCAATGTTCTGCTGCAGGTGGAGAAGGCCCATCTCCAGCTCAGCAATCTTTTTCTCCACTGAGGGAGCCATTTTATCCCCATCTCTAGAGGGTTAGGACAGAGGTGACAGTGCAGATGAATTCTCCATCAGGATTTATGATTTCCTTTACTAGATGAAAGGTTTTTAATCAATATTTTGAGATACATTTCGAGGCTTACCTGTCTGCCTTGCCAGACTCGCGGATGTAGGACTTGAAGAAAGGAGCAACGGCATTGCTGATGAAAGAGTGGAGTGTCTCGTAGGGAGAATCCTCACTCAAGGTCAGAACTCGAACTTGGGTTGATATGGGTTTGTCTGCATCGATGACAGCTGTCCTCTTGATGAAAGCCAAGCTGCAGGGGAGAAAAGAGCAAAAAATATCAGAGTTAAATCAACAGAGCTTAAGTGGGAGTTGAGTGCCAAGCAGTAAATTAAAATCATCTTTTGGAGTACAGGTTATGTGATGAAAGGGAGGTGTTTTATCGTTTTTACAAATTAAATCATATACAGTTGCATGCCTGAAAATAATATCTCTGCTCAGTGCATAAGATGCATTATTTACCTGTTGGACTTCAACCCATAGTGTATGTCAACACTGATGTTATAGGTGATGCACTCCTTCTCCTCCTCTCCTTCATCTCCAACATCCTCTGTGTGAAGAACAAATAAAATGTAAGTCTTACACCTTTATAATCTTAATCAATGATACCTGAGTGTTTGCAGCAGCTGTTTTCCACAATGAAATCAACTTGAAATCAAGATATATCAAGCACCCGACAAGCAGTAAGGACTGATTGCTCAAGGCCGACCAAAATTATCCTGCTGCTAATGGTGAAAATAAATACTTGGATGTGAGACATGAGCTGAGTTTATCCGAGTGTAATCGGCCATGTTACAGTAGGGTGACAGGGCAGTCTGGCGTCCACCCATCCATGTCCCCACCCTTCCTTACAAGTGAGGTCATGGCTTGCAGGAAATAAACTGCACTCTGCATTGCAGCATCAGTACTCTCAGAGGAAGAAAATGGAAAGGCTGGGGCTGGGAATCTGAAACCTACAGGCTCAGACTCTGGCTGGTCATGTGCAGAATCAAGGGATCAAGGTCCAGCACTCATAAAACATTAGGAAGGGCGAGCGGAGGAAACTGAATATAATGGGTGCATTGACACAAGCCGGTTCACATGATAACACCAAAAGATGGTGCACACAACATGACTTGCAGCTGCTACAAAGGATTCGTTGTCTTTAGATGTCTGTGGGGTTTGTGCTGTTATTATTAGCACTGTGTTTGCTCCATTTTCTTTTGTATAGCACCTTTGTCGACAGCTATTATGCTAAATGTACTGCGTTTTAAAACACAATGCTAACGCTAATGTGCTTTAAATTCTACACTAGAATAGCAAGTTAACGTGTCTCACACCTTATAATGGTAGCTAAGCAGCTTCACTGGAGTGTTGTCATTGGCTCGGTTTCTCTCCCACACCCATTGTGGCGTAGTTGCCTTTCAGTATAACAATGTGATAGACAAAGATAGCATGCTAGCTTTATGTTATCTAGCTAGTACCTGTCATACAATGTTAACTTTGCTAATATTCGATTTACGTCATCGTCATTTCGTTGTAGATGAATTTAACGGCAACACTCGCTGCGGTTTGAATGAATAACGTTTGCCCCGTTATCTAAATTATATTAGCTAGCTGACCACTTCTCGCTAAATGTACCTTTGAGTGCACTTCTCTCCACTAAGATGGTGTGAACTTGAGGGTCAGACAGAAATTTCCTCATCTGCTCCACTGCGCTCTTCTCCTCCAGGGCGGATTCCAGAGTGGCCGGGGCCTCGCCGCCATCTTCCAAGAGCAGCGGTACCAATTTCCTCATGTGCTTCTGCAGTACCGATGCATCCGCGACCGTTTGAACGGCCGACCCCTCCATGGTGCCGGAGTTTTCCTCCGTCCCCCCGCCGTCGGACATGACTGGGAAGCGGTCAACGACGGCTAGTAGTGGTCGGAAAATGAACAAAGAAACGAGGCTGATGTGTCACTGCTGACTACAGAGTCTGCCGAGACAGTCAGAGGCTGACTGCCGCTGTCAAGAAGCCGCAACCGCTGCCGTCAGATTTATTGGCGCAATGGATTGTGGGACTTGTAGTTCAAACGATTGGTATTTCACTTGCTTCGCTGAAGCTGAAAACTACAATACCAACAATGCGGTTGACGAATCAATTGTATTCTCTCTTTTTGTCTTAACCGTGTATGACAGCTAGGGGGAGAAAGGGAGTTGTCTCCAATGATGCAGCATTGAATCAATAAACCTCCTTAAAATACATTTTTTACAACAGTTATTATGAGTAAAGTGACAAACCAATGATATTACTGCTTCAGTGATAAATTACCGTTGTATTTGCCATAATACAGTTACAACCTCTGCCTCAATTTGACTGGCATGAGCATCAGTGCACTTTTTGATGACTCATGCTATTAAGAATCAATGCATTAATGCAGGGGTGTCAAACAGAACCGGCCCACTAGATGACTAGACATAGAGGTGCTAGATTTCTGGACCAAGTTAAACAATACCAACTTCATATAAAACTCGGCTTCAGAGGCTTTTCCAGTCTGACCTTATGGTCTGACCTGAATACAGAACTCTGATATAACAATGGATACTTACTGTGACCATGTTTAAAAGCTATTGAACATTGTGCAAAATACTGTAAATCTGCAGCGTAATTTCAAAAGAATCTGTATCAGGAAATATGTGGATAAATGCACACGTAATGACAGGGAGAAGTAGACTGACTGAATGTGGAAAACTTGAGACATATTGTTAAAATTGCACTTGTTTTTTTTAAGACATGTCATGCTGTTCATCTGTTTTGTAAAAGTATGGACGTCAACAGAACGTAAGTCTAAAATTTTATTAGTCTGGCCCACCTGAGATCAAATTGGGCTGTATATGGCCCATGAACTAAAATCAGTTTGACACCCCTGCATTAATGCATTATCTGCAATAGGTTATCAGTATATCGCCTACTAACTTTTTCCTTTTTACAATCATCACTTGTGTGTAATACCAGCAAACCAACAAACTGTACAATATCTACACATCATAATGTGAATTCAGAAGAAAATAGACCCCAAGTCCTCTGACCTCTGTTGGCATGGATGCAGTAGGTACTTTGACTCACATGCTTTGGCACTGTCCTGCAGTTAAATCCTTTTGGGAAGATGTGGTCCATTCAGTGTCACTTGTACTTAAGATAAAACTCTCTCCTTATCCTCTCATCTGTTTGTTGGGATACAGGGCAGCAGAACTCAGATCGAAGAATGATAGGAAAATTGCAGGCCAGAGAATGGCTGATTTGATTAATGAAACAGGACATAATCGGGAAGTATATTGGGATCAAGTTATTGATGATGATGATGATGATGAGTTAATGTTATGGTAGTGTACTGTTTACTGTACATGTTCTCCCCATGGTACTCCGGCTTCCTCCCACAGTCAAAAGACATGCAGGTTAATTGGGGACTTTAAATTGTCCATAGGTGTGAATGTGAGTGAGTGTGTGTCTGTCTCTATGTGTCAGCCCTGTGATAGTCTGGTGACCTGTCCAGGGTGTACCCTGTCTCTCGCCCGGTGTCAGCTGGGATAGGCTCCAGCACCCCGTGACCCTCAAGAGGATAAGCGGTTACGAAAATGGTTGGATGGATGGATGATAACTTTGTATGTTATTTATTTTGTTTTGTGTCAGCTTGATGGCACTAGAATAATGTTTCTCTGTAAATGTGTCTCAATAATTCCATAAGGGGTGGGCTGTGTTGAAACGGCCTGACATTAAAATTAATCTCCATTCATTTATTCATTGTATTGCTTTGTTTTTTGTTTTTTTCTGATGCTTCTTGTTTTGACTTGTCCCCTTCACTGCTGTAATGATGCAAATTTCCCTGCTGTGGGTTTTATTCAGGATTATCTTATCTTAAATTTGTTAAAATGTTGTATTTATGATTTCTACATATTTGTTTACAAACCTAAAGACCCAGGCCTATCAAAAATAGCAGAGAACCTGGAGCTTGGACTTGAGTCAGCTGAGAAGGCAGATCTACAAGGCCAAAAAAGCTTGCAGAATATTATCCTAGATCCAAAAAAACTGAAATTAGAGACTTCTGAAGTCATAATAAAGAAGTGGTTATGGGATAATACTTTGCCTATTAACAACAAAAGTCCACATATGCATAGAAAGGCTAAAAATGATGTAAACATAGCATGACAGTTATCTTAATGTATTTATATGACAGAGAGGAACGTGAAGCTCGGGTTTTCAAGTTTTATTAATAAATAGCAACATGAAGTAAAATCTCTGAAACCATAGAGAGTTGTAACATGAGCTTGCATTGCCTGTACACCAGACCCCTGAGTTAACATCCCCACATTTTATAACATTACTTCCAAGTTAAGCTGCACATCTCGCACAATAAAGTATACATTCTTGTCCAGTATCATATGGCTTATCAAATTGTTTATGGCTTTAACAGTATTACTGACCTAAAAAGGAGGCAGCTCATTTTGTGGTGGCGCAAAACACAAATTTAAGAAGTATTTAAATGCAGCATTTATAGCCTGAGAAAAACACCCTGCCAGATAAAAAGTATTTTATCCCTTTGTCCACCTGCTGATTCATAGTGGAGGCTTTGTCATAGTACAAATAAGAACATATTGATATATTTACAACAGTGTATTGTCATGATTTTGGGCTTGGCGTGTGAGCAATGACACCTCATTGATGATCACTTAAATTTAAAACACAAACAAGAGATACCTCTGTGCCACTAGCAGTGAATGGTAGGTGACCTTTCAGTGTTTCAGCTCTCAGGAGAGCCTAGCGTCATACATGTACCCTTACTAGAAGTCATCCTACTTTGCAGTCAATGGGGGAAACTCCAGTGTTGACAAAAATGACACCAGGCTTCTTCAGCTCCTCAGGATACATCATCATGTCCACAGTAACACATGCTCAAAGATGGAGTGTAGCTCTATACTCCCATTTTGTGTGAGCACGGCACTGTGCTTTCATCATCTCACTGTGTAAAAGGGGAAAAAAAAGAAAAAGCTGACAGTGTAAATAAACCTCCAGCCAACCACAGTCTTTGACCAGGAACTCAGTCTTCTTCAGGAAACTTGAATTTGGCATAGACGATGAGCATGACTATGGACATGACGATGCACAGTGAGCCGATCACAAGGTAGGCAATGCCCAGGAACTCGTTCTTGCCTCCCATCCAGGACACGTTGCTGAACACCACCTTCTTCCTCCCGTCAAAGCTCACAACAGGATAGTCTGAGGGACAGAATGTTAAGGATAAAGAGCAAAAATGGAAACACAAAATAAAATGATCCTTTGCCAATACTCTGACTGTAGTATTCAATACACAAAACTGCATTAAGACACTGTATCAATGTTTATGTATGTTTTAACCCATTTATTACTCCTGTACACTTGATTGTTTTAAAATTGAATGTATTTTTTCAAGGCACTGGCTTCCATTCATTTCAGAAATATGTCAAAATCAGATAGCAGCAGACACAAAACTTTCTTTAACTGTGTAATCCATCCTAGTTACATTATTGTAATGACTTAATGCTGTGCAGACTTCTATTTTAAAACTGCATAAAGCACTGAATGATAATTTTACACTGACAAAAATTTAGACTTGATGTGATCTTTAATGCAGATAGAAAGCAACTGCTGCCTGAAATAGTAGCAAAATACATACAAACACCTTAAGTTATCTGGTTTGCATTAAAATAAATAAGCAGAGATGTAAAGCAGGTCTATTCAATCGGTGGCCTCCGGGCTAAATCTGGCCAAGGAGTCGAGTGGCCGAGCAGACATGAATTAGATATACTAGTATTTCAAAACATGTAAACTACATATTGTATCTGGAAGTAGCTAACGAGTGAGCCATCTTGCTTCCATCTCATCTCTGTTGAGTTACATACGTACAGCACTGATTGGGCAGGATGTACAGATCGTACGAGAGCAACAGTGCCAATCACAAATCAGTGTTCTCTCACGTGACACACTTCCGACTGCGCTTAGTAGCTTTTCAAAACATCTGTCTTTTCCCAAACAAATTAGCTTGACCTCAATGGAAAACAAAGAGGTGAAGAGTGTGTGTGTGTGTGTCTCTTTCACTCCATTAATTTATATTTGTTTGAAATTTGTCATTACCAAAAGCTAACAAAAAGGTTTTAAATAAGCTGCCAGCCCATCTACATTTCCTGGTTTTAGTGAAGTGTATCTGAGTATTTATACATTGTTGAATGATCTAACCTTTAACAGAGAGTATGGTCCTTAAAGCAAAATAAAAAATGCCTTTGAGGTATTTACAAAGGCTTTTATAGGCTCCATGAAAATCGTGAATAGTTATTTGCCTAGCGCATTTACTTATGTCGGAAAAATTTGCCTGTTTTTGTCTTAGCCCAAGGAACTCCTGAGTCATTGTGTTCACTCTGCTCTGGTAAAAACAGAACAACACCCAACCGGTTTAACAAGTTGGACTGTTGTTGTAACACACAAAACATGTGACCAATGCAATGGCTGACTCCTTTATGTAGATTCAAATCTTGGTAAATTCTCATGTGGATGGAACAGTGGAAAAAATCCTTTAACCACACAGATGTTCTTCTCTAAGCCCTGATGATAAGGTTTATTATGCACACTAATATGCTGTTTTAAACAGCTATGCAGTGCTAATTTGTGTGATGGAAAAAAAAAAAGGTTAAATAGGGTCAGAGTGAAAATTATTAAAATGAATTTTCAAACACAGGACTCACGCATAACCTCCCATACTTCCAAGCACCTCCTTAGAATCATGCCACAATCTGTAACGTTCATAAAGGATACTGTAGGCAATCTCAAGGGAGTAGTTCCCAGCTGGCAGACCCTCTGCATAATCACCCTCGGTGATTCGTCGATACAGCTTTCTGAAATCTGGCAGGGCCGCCGTCCTCATCCACACCAAGAAATCTTGATTGATGAAGCCGTTGTTAGCAGGGTCTGAGGTGTCCAACTCATATACAGGCCTGGGCCAAAATATGGGTTTCACTGTATCTGGAAGTCAATCATTTAATCAGCTATCATGATTTTCAAACATTATATTAAACGCATGTTTTTATAAAATATGATTTCACCACTGCACTAAACTATGATACTCCTCTTGTCCAAAATACTCCCTTCAACACAACTCCTTTACCACTTTGTAAAATCCTTGTGAGCACTCAATTCATTTTGAGCAGATTGGGAACCCCTCATTAAACACAATTAATCATAGCACTGCACAACAGATTGCCAGGTACAGTTAAGTAAGTTACTACCATTGAATGCGTTCTTCAGAGGTGTGATGCTGGGGTTTCTGTATTTGATGTTGTAGTCTGTCCACCAAGCAATCCCTTTTCCATCGAGGGGCACCTGCTTCTTTTTCCCACTGACGATCTGATACAGCTTAAAGGTGTCTTAAAAAAACAAAAACAAGAATTAATACTTCCTTAACACAGTATTTATACACTTCATTCCAAATTCATTCTGAATGTCCTTACACACCATTGAACATGCTGTTTGCTATTGATCCACATGGTACAATTGGTCTGTCGTTGCTGTCATACTGATATGGCTCACAGGCGTCATCAGGACTCTTCATTAGAGACAGAGAACAGTGTTTTTATTGTACACACCATGTACACTGAAGAAAATATGAACTGTTTAAAGGTCCAGTGCGTAGGATTTAAGGGGATGTATTGACAGAAATGGAATATATTAAGTATGTTTTCTTACATGTATAATCACCTAAAAATAAAAATCGTCATGTTTTCGTTACCTAAGAGAGAGCTGTTTATATCTACATAGCAGGTTTTCGTCCACAGGATCTGCCATATTGCACAGACATGGTTCTAGCTCAAAGAGGACAAACCAAACACTGGTTCTAGGTAGGGTCTTTTGCCTTTTCGCGTCAGCCACTGTAGTTGGCAGCCCCTCCATGACAAGCTGAACAGTGTATGAAAATCACAGATTTTTAACATCAAACTGCTTTATTCTGTGTTTTAATGGTTTAAATCGCCATGTCCATTTGGTTTGGAGAGGATAAGACCTCTGCTGATAATTCGGCTCTTGGTAGAAAACTACCGAATGTCTGGACCTTAAGCTATCTGAGAAAAAAGGTGAGCACACAGGAGCAGGTGCCTCGGCTAGCGCCTTGCTGTGACGAGCACTGATTTGCAATGTGAAACTGCTTTATCCAGTGTTTTTAACAGTTTAATCACCTGGCTGGTTTGTTTCGGAGAGGAAGAGACCTCTGCCGATAATTCGACTCATGGTAGAAAACTACAGAATGTCTGGACCTTGAGCTATCTGAGAAAAAAGGTGAGCACACATTAGCAGGTGCTGGGCTAGCTGCTTGCTGCCACGAGCCAAACAGCGCCAGAGAAATACTGATTTGTAACGCGAAACTGCTTCACCTAGTGTTTTTAACAGTTTAATCACATGGTCCATTTGTTTTGGACAGGAAGAGACCTCTGCGGATAATTCGGCTCCCACTAGAAACCTCCTGATCAGTGAGCACTCAAGGAATTCTAACCGGGAGTTCATGCTTGTCACATAGTAGAAATTTCAGCTGGTAATCTCCAATATCCACAGCTAGTTGCCACTAAACCCTGTTCCTTTAACCAAAATGACAACCTAGCATATTTGTACTCCATCTTTAAAGTATTTTTATTCCAATTAATGACAAATTAATTGTCCCGTAGAAAATAAAACCAGAGTGTTGTGTGTTTTTTGTTAATATTCTATGTTGTTAACTTACCTTAAAGTTGTCAGTGTCCCCAGACAGCTGGTCATCATCTTTGGACACACTGTACTTTCTGTAGTTTTGAAAGTAGTTGGACAAACCATAATAAAAGAACACAGGCCCCTGTGGAGGAAAACAGAATCACCAGGCCAAATGTCAGAGGCAGGAATACAGTTCAGCTTAATTACTGATTGTAAATGTGTGTGCATGTGTTTGTGCAAAGCTCCAGTACAACCTTAAAGAGAGTGTCAATGGAGAAGGCCAGCGTGCACACACAGTTCTTGTTATCTGGGTTAGAGCACTTGAAGCATGGTGAGTTTTGTTCAACCCCGGTGTAGTCCAGCTGTGTAAGAAAGAACAAGTCAGGTCATTATTCATTATTGATGGCTACAACAGCTATCTCCAGCAGGTGTTACGGGACACCACACCTCTTTAAACTCAGTCCGATTGTTTTAATGTTTACTTAAGGTTTGTTCACTTCTACCAGGTTAATACATTTTCTACTCAGTCTCTTTCTCATTTTTTGCTGGTGACAGCTGACACTTCATTTTCCAGCCTGCCACCTGACTGATTTGTATGTTCAGTGGTCCCAGTCATACCTCCAACACCTGGATGCTCCGTGAGGTGACAAAGAGAGCGACACCAATGCCAATGAATGCCAGGCCAATGACGACAAACCCCGGGATGACAATGCCAGCGGAGAGAATGGGCTGCCATGCAGGAAGCCTCTGCTGGGTGAAGGCAGTGTTGTCAGGCCGGTTTTCTAACTCCGGCTCTTGCTTCACCATTTTTTGGTCCTGTTGGTGAGATTGTATATCAGATTACCAGTTTGTATGTACATGCTTGTAGTATAATGTAACATAAATGTATTACATGATAGCCATAATGGCACTCCCTGTATAACTTAGAATATACAGACCAGGTTAAATAAAGGCTCATTCATCAAGGTCCTATATGAATGAGCCTTTATGATCCCTGTTCTGCCATTTTAAGTGTATACTCTCATTTTGAGTTAATGTAGGACATTGCATTTGCAGTTAATTTATTAACAACACAGAATAACCCACCCCACCCCTGAAAGGCTTCATATCACACACACAAATCTTGAGTCTACCACCAGCACCCAGATTAGCCAAAGCAAAACAGACATAGACCTACTTTTAGCTCACTAAAGTGAAATACAGTGATGCACAAACACATATTAACAACTTATATCTGGATTTTAAGCGTTACTTACACACAGTCGGCTCAAAATGGAGAAACAAAGGAGTCAACAACACGTCCGTATGCTTCCCTTAGTTGTAGGCGCGACGGGGAAGCTCACCTTTACCTGTCCACCCCCACCTTCCCTCCTTACCCATCCTGTTCTTCCTCCGGAGTGACGTCACTTTGTTTGCAGCGCTGGGACCAGTTTTGTCATTTTATCTAAAAAACAGACAATAAATAAACGCTGCTTCCTTGTCACAAACTAGAGGAATCTTTAACGCTTTTTATTTTCAGATTTTATACCAGAAAGACGACGCCAAACTGTGCCTGAATGGCATTTTGTATGACTAAAATTTAAATGAAATAAAACAGATCCCGCCTACCTTTTGATTGACAGTGACATTGACGAATCATTTCACTGGGTGGTGTTGGGTAACGTCTCTGATCCACCAATCACGTAAGCGTTCATTGAAAGGAGACGTGCTACTGTGCCGTCTTTGTGTTGACATCTTCGGAGGACTGCGAGGTAATATTATATTTTTCAATATTTAATCCTTGCCTTTATTAAAAAAAAACAATGCTATCTGGTGTAAGGAAGTCTGCCCAACATTTTGTTAGTTTATCGATGCAGATCTCTTCGGAAGCGAAGCCGGCGGTTGCTTTTTTGCTAGGTCGCACCTGCTATTGTGCCGCTACTGGTGCTAGCCAGACAGGTCTCATTGTTAGCGGCGTTAGCTAACATAGCATGGTCTCGTAATAAAATTTTGAAAGGAAATCCATTTAGAAGCGTACTTAACTATATTTACAGTACAGCTTTTGCTTCTGTCATATTAAAAGAATATATTGTTAATCTGAATTATGTGTTAGTCGCTGCTATGAACAAAGCTACCGTTAGCTAACGCAAGCTAACGTTGATAGCCGTGCTATTGCTAGCTTTGCAGTTAACTCGCTAGCTAACAAAAGTCAATTTGGCCAATCACGGGACTACCAAGGGTCTCGTCGCAATAAAGGTGTCCGGCTAATCTACCTGTTAAAATGTATTAATCAAACACCAGGGTTCATACGGGCACCATTTCAGATTTGTCGGGTTTTCTCGAGTGGATATTCCCACTTGGCTAAGTCCTGAAAACCACTGAGCTAACGGAATGGTGACACACTTGATGACTGTCTTGCATTGCATTATTCTGTGGATATTTGCCAATAGGTTTTCAAAATATGTAGCTAGGCTAAACTCAATGGATGTAATGTTAAAGGCCAACGTTTTTTGTCTAGTTAGTCCTGTTCGTAATCATATTTCTGGTTCTGTCTTTATTTCTTAGTGTTTGAATGGATATTACCAGGTGCACGGAGAAATGGGTAAAACAAGACAAGGTTACTGTAACCATGGAGATTTCATTTCATAAACCATGACATTCATGCACAGTTAGTGTTACTGAAATCATTCAGCGATGCAGATGTAATTATTCTGGGTGAAGTATCTCCCAAAGCCAGACAGCATTTGGTGGTTGTTAGCCTTTTGTTGCAGGTGCATTCAATGTCCCCAGCAGAAAAGTGACCAGCTGACATAGGGGGGTGTCAATGAATGCTTTTGTCATGAGTTAATTTGTGTGACACCTACTAGTGAGTTGTAAAAGTAACCATCTGGCATGGATTTTGTAGGTTTTACATTTGAAGTATTTTAGGCTATAATTTTCAAACAAGTTTGGGAACACCACAAATCGCACAAACCTCAAATATATTTTTTTGTTTGGTTGTTTGTTTTCTGCACGCACAACCCACACTTCATCATTTTCATCTTTTCTGTTAGGAATATTTTCTTATCTTTTTCTTTTATTACACTTTTTTGAACACTCAAATCTCAACCATTTCCCTCAAAAAGTATTGTAACGGGCTGTTGTCTGTTTCGTTTTGATGGATTTCATCATATTTCTGTTCCCCCCTTTTCTTCAGGAGAGGCCTCCAACATCCTCCATGATGCTCTCTAGCAAGAAGTCAGATGCTGGCTCCTCTTCCTCCTCCTCTTCATCTACTGCGGGAGCAGCGGGTGGGGATAGGGCCCCTGTTTCTGATGCCCAGACTGGGCCATCAGCCTCAGCTGCGGGCCCTATGGATGTAAAGAAAAAGGAGAGGTCATCCCCTAGTGGGGAGCCTGGAGGAGCCCCCTTGCCTCACCAAGCAGGCCCTGGGGGGGCTGACCAAGACTCAGCTGAAGTTCGCAGAACAAGCCGTCGCAAGCGAGCAAAAGTAAACATTTTAGGGTTCTGCTTCCTCCCACTCTGGGAGGAACAGATGTTGCCAAAACTGATGATGAGTGAGAGCGAAAATTGTAAAGACGAATTTGTTTTAAAGGATCAATGCGTGCCTCTTCATTTAAGCTTTAGGTGCAATATCAGTCTTCATCTGAAGTCACAGACTCTCACTTGCATTTGTGTCCCAGTGGAAATTGGCAACAGACTTTATATCTCAGTCTGTGCTGCATCATGTTCATGGTTTTAATGATGCTTTTATTGTGCCTACTGTTGCAGGTGGAGTACCGCGAGATGGACGAGAGCCTGGCTAATCTATCGGAGGACGAGTACTACTCTGAGGAGGAGAGGAATGCCAAGGCAGAGAAAGAGAGGAAGCAGGTCATCCCTCCACCAGCTCCACCACCAGAGGAAGAGAATGACAGTGAACCAGAGGAGCCGTCTGGTGAGTCGGAAACGTGACGTATCGTATCAAAGCACTGAATTCATATTGATGTTATTAATGAGGAACATAATAGAAAGCCTGAGCTTTTCTTCAGGCAAGAATGCAGAGATTCTTCTTCCTAACATGATGGCTGTGTCTTTCATAGTCTGGCAAAGTACCCTGTGTTCAATTTCATTTTGGAGCTCATTGCATATGAATGCTCTTTCTTTTGGTCTTGAATTAATTCTAGATGACACTCAGTACTGTTTAAGAGTAGTGACATGTACATTACCTTTAGGTGTGGAGGGAGCTGCTTTCCAGAGCCGTCTTCCTCATGACCGTATGACATCCCAAGAGGCCGCCTGCTTCCCTGACATCATCAGCGGCCCCCAGCAGACTCAGAAGGTCTTCCTCTACATCCGCAACCGTACGGTAAGTCCCTGTGTAGACACTTTGTGTTAAAAAATCAACAACTATGGGATCATCGTTTTAAACATATGTACAACTGTATGTTAATTTATATTAACGTCATACAGCTCCAACTGTGGTTGGACAACCCTAAAATCCAGCTGACCTTTGAGGCCACAGCGCAGCAGCTCGAAGCTCCATACAACAGTGAGACATTAAATTGAACTTTATTTCAAATTTATTTTGTAAACTTTAGTTTCTTTCTGCTAGAAGATTGTAGTCGTGCAGAAGTTGAGATTTATTTTTTTTTTTGTTCTCTTTTTAGGTGATGCAGTGCTGGTCCACAGGATACACAGCTACTTAGAAAGGCACGGTCTCATTAACTTTGGCATTTACAAGAGGGTCAAGCCTTTACCAAGTAAGTTCACTTCATTTATTGCACCAGTAAAATAACACCAGCAATTAGCCAAAGTGATTCATTTCAGAACCATTCAGAAACACTGACCTGGGAATGGTCAGTGGTGTAAAGATACCCAGTTAATGTTTTCCCTGCGCGTTGTTGCAGCTAAGAAGACTGGGAAGGTTATCGTCATTGGTGGAGGTGTGTCCGGGTTAGCTGCAGCCAGGCAGCTGCAGAGCTTCGGAATGGATGTTACAGTACTGGAGGCCAGGGTAGGTCACCAGCAGGATCTGTCATTTTACATATACTATCTATTTTACATAATATCTATTTTACATATAGATTTTGACAAGTTTACAAAGTTATTGTAGAAATAATTTGACTTATTTTTTCCATGCAGGACCGTGTTGGAGGCAGAGTGGCCACATTTAGGAAGGGGAACTATGTTGCTGATCTGGGCGCCATGGTGGTGACAGGACTGGGTAAGATTCAGTGATTTTTATGTGAATACTGAGTTAGGGTAGCACCAGTACACCATCAAACTGTATACCAGAGTACAAAAATTGATGTTTATCATACCATGTACATTTGAATGAATAAAAACTGGATGGAGGATCTCAAGTTTGATTTATAATAAACCATTTGTTCACCAAAAACAAATGTTTTAATTCTCTAAAAAGACATTGTACTGATAATAATGATAATTCTAATTATGTAATATTATATACCGTAAAATTGTGATTGTTTTTTTGTTTGTTTTTTCCTCTGAGAAGGTATCATACCTTAAAAATCTTGTACTGTTTCAGCCCCATACTGAAGTCATTTACAACAGTGACAAGTCAAAGCATCCTTTAATAAGTCAGATAACATTTCTCAGAGGCTCCACAGTTACTAAAGTCTACCTGTAGATGGTGTTATTGTCCATGTATGTGTGTCACTGATAATTGTGTGTGTGCCTGTTCAGGAGGGAATCCCATGGCAGTGATCAGCAAGCAGGTTAACATGGAGCTGGCCAAGATAAAACAGAAGTGTCCACTGTATGAAGCCAATGGCCAGGCTGTGAGTATAATGACATTTCTTAATCGGTAAACTGAGTTGGCTCTCGTCCATTATGCTGCCATTGCCAGGCTCCTCAGGATGTTTTCATATTAAACAAGTAGATGCAGAGATGATTAAGTATTTACTGTAGCTGTCAAAGGCTTTATATTCTGTTGACTGTTTTTTGCAACAAAAAATCTGCTCTGAAAGCCAAGAAATTACAGTTTGATAAATGGCAAAGAGGTTAATGGCAGCTAGACCATGCATGTGATTCATTCCAGCCATCTGCTGCCTGAAAAATATCTACCTGCTTCAGTCGTTGTGACAGTTTTAGCGATGCCACAGGTCAAGTTCACTTACAAACATCTGCGTTAGATATGTGTGCCCAGATTACATTTTTAAAACCCAGACCTTGTGTTGTTTACTTCCTTTACCAGAAGATGTTTACTTATACACAAGAGTTCCCTCATGGCATAGAAGTGCTCTGTGTTTGGTTTTATAGTTGTTCTCCAAGCCTTGCTATTGTCCTGAGGCAGAGATCTGGTTTTCCATGAGCCACAAAAGAACACAATGAACGGTGGATCCATTTAACTGCTTACCCTTGCGTGTCATCAACAACGGCTCCAGTTCCTCTCAGAGCAAAGCGCACTAGAAAACAGATATGGCCTAATGTCATTAGAATGGAAATAAACAGTGTTTTCCCTTTGCGTTTTTGTTCTGTCTGTCAAGTGGCAGCAACAGTAGTAGGATGTTTAGGTTCATGTGCGGGGCACTTCCATTGAAGTAGAGACTAGCCAGCAGGGCTCTTGAAGCATCCACATCATGTGTAATTGGTTTCCTCCTCTGCAGGAAAAGGCAAATTAAATGTACATGTTTTAGTTGGTGAAAACCTGTTTGAGGTTACAGATGTGTTTACCTAACATGTTCTCTCTGTCTCCCCTTCCCTCTTGTCTCTGCACCTCTATGTTCGTCCTTTGGTGGACTACTCAAGGGTGAACGGTGCACGAGTGTAAGTATTGGTTTGTTTACGTAATACATTCCCCACCAATGCTTTCTCTGTTTATAGAAGTGAATTAGTGGGTTAAATTCTTGTCCCAGTAAGAGAAGAAATAGACACTGGAGTGATGTATAAATGTCATCAATTTGTCATTGGAGTGACCGATGGTCCAATGGCCTTGTTGTGTGATTGTGTGTCCAGGTGCCAAAAGAAAAAGACGAGATGGTGGAGCAGGAGTTCAACAGATTGCTGGAGGCCACCTCCTTCCTCAGCCACCAGCTGGACTTTAACTTCCTCAACAACAAACCTGTTTCTCTGGGACAGGCCCTGGAGGTGGTTATACAGTGAGTATGGCACACATGTGGGAGATGGTGACACGTGTATCCTGTACCCAAAGAAGAAATGTATACACACAAATAAGCTAATCCCAATCTTGTGTCTGTGTGTGTGTGTGTGTAGGCTGCAGGAAAAGCATGTGAAAGATGAGCAGATAGAGCACTGGAAGAAGATTGTGAAGACTCAGGAAGAGCTCAGGGATCTTCTCAACAAGGTGAGGACAAGTAAAGTTGTTGTGCTGTCAAGTTGGTGCTTCCAGAACAGTGCTACAGCACTTGAAAGTGTTGAACTATCCTTTAAGACGACTGACAGGGAAACCTTTAAAAGTGACAAAAAAAACTTTTCATTTTCATTTTCTTCTGTCATGTTTGAATCGAGACAAAATAATGGACGTAGCCTTCTGGTCTGATAAGTGAAGCCCATGCCAAGTGCCTCAAACCTGCATTCTGTCTAATGGCCAGCAGGAGGCGACCCCACTGGTTGCCAAAATAAGTCAACTTGTATAGAAGTCTATTAGAAAGTCATCCTACATCTCACTTGATTTATTACCTCAGTAAACATTTTCCTAATGAGCTCATGGACTTGATGGTTAGTTTCATGTCTTCTTCAATGTGTTGAAGAAGATGTTCATTTTGTAAATTATTGTCCCATTCAGAGTAAAATAATCAATAATGGCTACCTTGGCTACCTTGTGATTGACAGGTTCCTACCATTGCAGCTTGTCAATCAGGATAGAGGTGTAGCATTGTGTATGCTATCCAGAAAAACAAGATGGCGACAGCCAAATTGCCAAACCCAAGGATTCAAAACAGTAGCTTACATACCAGTGGGTGACGTCACAGTGGCTACGTCCACTTCTTTTTTGCAGTCTATGTGTCTGAAGGGAAAAGAGAAGGACCGTCAACATTTCATTACTGCTCAAAGTTGGCAGACATCTGTCAGTTAGCTTGTCAGTTATGTTTGCTTAATTGGGAGAGAAATTAGAGAGCTTAAAGATGGATTACGCTTCTTGTAAACTGGTGACAGAGCTGATGGCAGTCTTAGAGTGTCGTTATTGTAAGAAAAACAGGTTTTAGACTGGAACGTTAATGGTTTCAGTTTCAGATTGATGTGCAAAATTTCAGGCACTTAAAGCCGAGTTGCAATTTGACCCTAAATAAGGCAGTAAACCTGACTCAGAAGCCAATTATGGGTGTTGAGTTTCAACAACATAATCACTTTATTGATACTGACTCTGCGTTCTGAATCACATACTTCTTCTTTTTACTTTCAGCAAGTGCTGCAGCTATCTTTACAAAGTATCCGTCTTTAACTTTGACCCTCTGGCTCATATATCCAGTGCAGTCTGTAGTGCGAAATTTGCAGAGAAAAGGAAAAGTATGCGATTTCAAACACAGCGTATTTTAATGTTAGCACTTAACGTTACCTCAGAGGTACAACAAAACAATGCTTTTCTATGAGCTCGCCAAAGATGGAGATTGACCTGGAGAGCTCTGCTGTTGTTACTCTGCAATGTATGTAGTTTTAACTTTTAGGTTATAACTGCATACATTGTAGATTCTAACATGCAGTATTATTTGCACAACAGTGACGTTGCTAATGTCATAGTTATTATCTTAAACAGTTCCTGTGATTACTATCTATTCGACTGGTCATCACTCACTTGAATGCTCTGTCATCCATCATTGCGGCTTCTGTCAGATGTCAGTGAGCTGTCAAGCTGTCAGATGTATGCAGCTCAGTTGGTGTGACTGTGCAGAGGATTGTGGGTCAAAATAGCCAGAAAAGCATGCTAGCTTACATACTGCAAAATGTGACCGAACGTAGTAGAACATCCTGGTATTTTTTGTGTACTGCATTTGACATATTTTGTATTGGGACATACTACTTTTTTTCTGGCATACTCACCAGTATTGTAGTATGGGAACTGGAACACACAGTGAATTTTCTTTCCTTTCATCCACCATCATCTTCTGACTTCCTTCCTCTCTTTCCCCGTCTCTCCTCTGTAGATGGTGACCACTAAGGAGCGGGTGAAGGAGCTCCATCAGCAGTATAAAGAAGCCAGTGAAGTCAAACCACCCAGAGATATCACAGCTGAGTTCCTGGTGAAGAGCAAGCACCGCGACCTCACCGCGCTCTGCAAAGTGAGCTCAGGCACTATTTGAGAAAAAGAAATAGAAATGTGATCATCAAACAGCTGAAGAGTGACAGGAGAAAGTTACAATAGAGCTCTTGCATCATTTTACACTTCGTACAAATATTTACAAGCTGTGGGCAGTTATGAAGACAGGTTGTCATCCAGAACAGACTCCTGTGTGACTCTTTCATTACTATCAGGCTGCAGGACTTAAAATACTCATGTCAAGGCAGTTAAGTTTAAAGCTAACTATTTCCAACTATGTTTGTGGTGTTGTGGGTGTTACGTAGTGACTGATGCTGTAGTTTGAACTACTTTGAAGCAATATCATGTTTCCTTTGTTGATTATTAGGTGTACCTGCAGGTCAGAAGGTTCGACCACCACAATTTGCAGGACGGAAACATTTTATTTAAAGATCAAATCATTTGCAGTGGTATTATAATGCAGAAATACCAGCATGTAAAATGGATATTTTATGGTTTACTAGGTCAGGGTGGATGCCTGACAGAATTTTAATGCCGTGCTCTCTAAGTAAACCAGACAGGCTGTGTTTAAGTGGTTTAATGCCTCGGTAGGATGTATTATTAGAGCGAGCGCTGCTGTTTTATTTTTGCTTCAGATAAATCACCTCCACTACTGCTATGTGTGTATTTTAGAAGGAGGTTTTAGTTGGTTTAAACACAGCTGGTGTCTGAGCTGAATTTGTCTGCGACCCATCCGCTGTTTGAGAAACCACTTGAAGGCTTTTGAATCACAGTCTGACTTTCTGTATGTCTGCGGATGTACACACACACAAGACAGAGTGAGCATTTAAGAGTGAGTGAGTGAGTGTGTGTGCTCATGACATGCATGACTACACCATATAACAAGACTTTAAGGCTGCGTCAGGATATTTATGCTGGGATATTTCCCAGTATTCTTGCCGTTTGTAGTATTTTCCCAGGTCAGCTTGCCGACTAGCTCGGAGGCATCATTAGGATGTAAATATTTCTAGACTTGACTCAGTGAAGCTGTGTCCTGGGGGCTGACGCCGTAGGTGGTATTACCAGACTCCGTGTTGCTGCTGTAGTTGGTTCTGTTGTGGTGACCTGATGAACAGGTTGAGTCAGCCCTTTCCGTCAAGACTGTGTGTCCTTTCTACATGACCTGAAACCCTCCGGGTGTGTACCTTGGACACACACACGCACATGCATGCAACACATGCTCACCTAGTTAGAGACAGGGCCCCTGAAGTCTGACAGCACTTCAGTTTGATGTGAAATATCGTTATATAATTGTAAAATGTTAGCACATTAGCAGTACTGTAACACGAAAATACATCTTAATTAGGGCTGCAACTAATGATTATTTTCATTATTGATTAAACTGCCGATTATTTTCATGATTAATTGATTAATCATTTTATCTTAAAGATGTCAAAATAGTGAAAAATGCACATCACAGTTTCCTAGAACCCAAAATGACATCTTTACTTTGTCCAAAACCCAAAGACTCTTCATTTACTATGCTTCATTCATTTTCTGTAACCGCTTATCCTGTTAAGGGTCGTGGGGGGGTTGGAGCCTATCCCAGCTGACAGTGGGTGAGAGGCGGGGTACACCCTGGACAGGTCACCAGACCATCACAGGGCTGACACATAGAGACAGACAACTGTTCACACTCATATTCGCACCTACAGTCAATTTAGAGTCACCAATTAACCTGCATGTCTTTGGACTGTGTGAGGAAGCTGGAGCACCCAGAGAAAACCCACGCTGACACAGGAGGAACATGCAAATTCCGCACTCGAGGAACCCTCATACTCTCATAAGTGACCAAAAAAAGGGCAACAAATTGTCACATTTAAGAAGCTGGAACCATCGAATATTTGACATGTTTGCTTTAAAAATGACTCCAACAATGAATTTATCACCAAAATATTTGGTGATAAATTTTCTTTCGATGGACTATCAGTTCATCGTCCAGTCGGTACACCTCTAATCTTAATTGTGAGTTGTAGTTTAAAATTGTCAAGACATTGATAAAATATGCCAAGTAGTTTTGCTTCTCAATTACTTGTGATAAATATTGATGATCACAAATACTCAAAAATAAAGTAATTGCTATTGTATCAATATTTCTCAGCAGTGATGCAGGAGTTGCATCTCCTCACTGTCTGCCTGTGTCCCTGTGTAGGAGTATGATGAGTTGGTGGAGATGCAGGTCAAGCTGGAGGAGAAGCTGCAGGAGCTGGAGGCCAATCCACCCAGGTAACTAATCCATCTGAAGGTTCAGCATAAATCTCCTCAACTGCTGCTGCCACTCCTTCTCTTTTAATTTGGTATCACTTTAGTTAAAATGAACAGTAGAGAGGGATGAGTGTGTTGTGGCTTTATTTAATCATCTGTCTTTTCTTCGCATGCTAATTTTCTTTTGTTTAATGGTTGAATCACTCTTTATTTAATCACAATTTATTATGAGAGGGAAAATATATACCTTATTTATATGTGCTAGTGTAGATATATCATTACTGGACAATAGTAAAATAACACCAAACATATTTTTGTCATTCTTCCCAGCTCTGTTTTGTCATTAGAGATGTCGGCTTGTATTTCGAACATGTGTTTCTCTTTGGTAAACGGTTGCTGTGCCCCAGGGCAATCCAAAGTCATTTTTTTTCTCATCAGTAAAACTTGTATATTTGAGAACCTGAGGCACAAACATCCCAGGGTGTGGAAAGGGTCAGTGTAATGAATAACTGCGTGAAGCACTTATTTGACTCCAGCGAGGAACAGAGTTAGCAGCAGCAGCTTGTTGGTCTGCTTTGGATCAGTGTATTAGCCTGTGATGTAACTGCTGCACATCTCCAGAAGACTTCTTTATTAATTGTTCTAATCAGGAGCCATCCAGACTAAGTATGCTGGACTGGTTTTTGTTGAAGCAATATTGGCTCATGTGCTGGAGTGAAAATAGTTTGTACTTATAGGTAATAAAAGATAATTGCATGCTGGAGGCCCGCAGCCCTTAGCAACACATGTTTACCTGTGTATGTCCTGTGGCAATTTGCCAATTTTCTTTTTAAAGTTCCAGTTAATGCTATGTTCAAATATGTATTATGACGTTGGCACCAGTTTGAGTTAAGCTCTCACTTGTGCATGAGTGAACCCGTTCTTCTGATGCTCGAATAGCTGTCAGTATGCATCACAACATCGCTTTCCCTCCCTTCTTTCCCACAGTGATGTTTACCTGTCATCCAGGGATCGGCAGATCCTCGACTGGCACTTTGCCAACTTGGAGTTTGCCAACGCTACACCCCTCTCCACCCTTTCACTCAAGCATTGGGATCAGGTATATACACGTACCTATTTTATAATGTCATAAGCGTGTCGTGCTGACAATGGTCTTGCACTACAAAGACCCTTGGGCCTCTTACGGTCACATGTGCGTAACAAGTTCTTGTTAGTTTGTTGGGGCGGCAGTTGCTCAGTCCGTAGGGACTTGGCTTGGGAACTGGAGGGTCGCAAGTTCAAGTCTCCGTAGGGACCAAGTATGGAGCATGGACCAGTAGCTGGAGAGGTGCCCATATAATGCATGTATAGGTCCTGTTTATGCATGTGGGTGTATTTCAGGCCTGTGTGTGTATATGATAAGAGTGGAAAGAATTTAATTTCCCTTGGGGATTAATGAAGTATATCTTCTTCTTCTTAGTTTAACTGCCTCTGCCATAACATGTTATTAATTTATCCACAGGATGATGACTTTGAGTTCACTGGCAGCCACCTGACAGTAAGAAATGGTTACTCTTGTGTCCCCGTGGCCCTGGCTGAAGGCTTAGACATCAAACTAAACACAGCGGTGCGGCAGGTCCGATACACAGCCTCTGGTACGTTCTTCCGCCACTTTGGTTTTCATTATCGATGTTCATATGGATGTACAGTGTCCGTTTAAACACTTCTTCATGTGTTCTTTCTCCAGGCTGCGAGGTGATCGCAGTCAACACTCGGTCCACGACCCAGACCTTTATATACAAGTGCGACGCCGTGCTGTGCACCCTTCCTCTCGGCGTGTTGAAGCAGCAGCCCCCCGCTGTGCAGTTTGTTCCTCCGCTGCCTGAGTGGAAGACGTCTGCTATACAGAGGATGGGCTTTGGCAACCTCAACAAGGTATGATGTTTAGTATTTATCAGACAGAGCTTCAGTACTTCTATCCCGTTATCCCTATCCAGTTCACCAAACTTAAGGATCTCATTCTGATTTGTCCAGACTCTGGTTGTAAAACTTCAACACATTTGATATAGTCAAGACAGTCCTGAGTATTCTGACGTTTAAATGGGAGGCCAGAGACTTTAGCGCCAACCCCCGTCCACTCGGGATGGGCAACATGACCAAAATCTTGAGTTAGAAGGACTCATAACAGCAAAGCTAAAATTCTTTCAAAACAGAAGCTTAAAGGTTCTTGAGAACAATAATTTCAAGTGTTACAGGCTTCTGTATTTACAGCTTCACTGTCCTCCCCCTGCCCAACTCATGTTACTTTGCAGCTGCAACGTCACACTCCAGAACAAACAGAATCCAGCCATGAATAACTCAGCAGTAGAAACAGTAATGCCAGATCTCTGCCAGTTGACACATTTCTACTGTCTCATAGTATATACCGTCATATCGCCCAGTCCTACCACCCACTACAGGACAAGGTGTGCTAAGTGTGATTATCACATGTTGTGCAGTCCAGTGCAAACCATCCAGTCTTGAAATGAGTAACAGTGTTCAAAGCAGAGTTCAAGTCAGGTTTTAAATCATGTAGTGTGCTTCCAGCAGGACTGAGGATTTTATTCCTTCGAGAGACCTCCTGTTTCTCGTTCTGCTGCAGTGTCCTTACTTTAGGAACTTGACCTTCAGTGGGAGAGCGCCAAAAAACAATGAATAGTCAGAAAATGATTGTGTTCCATGCCTATGGGGATTCTGCTGTATCCTGGCTTACATCTGGGCTCGGATTTAGGATGGAGAGTTGGATCGAAAGGGTGGCATGGGATATGTGTTAAGTATAGGAGTGTAGAGGCAGTCAGATGGCGTGCAAATGAAAGGTGCTTTTTTTTTTTGCCAGTGTGTCAGTAATCCGATCAGAGTGCTCGCTCTGCGTCACTCCTGACCCACCAGCTCTCGCGCTCTCTCTCTGTTGCCGAGCATCATCTGCAGCAGAGTAGTTTATCTCCTAATTCTGCTGCAGCACTGAGGAGAGTACTGCATTATTATGCAATCTGAGCTGCTACTAACGCTGAGTCTCCAGCAGAGGGCGCTGTATCATTCACACATTCATATCTATAAATGATGGAGGTAAATGTGTTGAACCTGAGATGTGCTTCAACAGGCAGTGGAGCCTTTGATTGAAATGAGCACTGTGATTGTTGTGTGAGTGTTCTTATGTTGTGCTCCTCCCTGTCTGAAGGTGGTGCTGTGTTTTGACCGCGTCTTCTGGGATCCCAGTGTCAACCTGTTTGGTCACGTCGGCTCCACCACAGCAAGTCGGGGCGAACTTTTCCTCTTCTGGAACCTCTACAAAGGTGACGAGATGCCTTTTAGTTTCACACTGCAGAGCGATGTGGTATTGAGACATATTTCCTGTCAGTATATGCCCCTTTTCTTCTCTAACACATTCCAGGATGTGTGTGAGGTTTTGATGCTACAAACATTTAATCAAATTACATCTTTAAACTTTCACCTCACACTGTCTTCTTACTTTAAACTTGCACTTACCTGTTGGCTAAATGTAG
Organism: Epinephelus moara; assembly: GCF_006386435.1. Classification (NCBI taxonomy): domain Eukaryota; kingdom Metazoa; phylum Chordata; class Actinopteri; order Perciformes; family Serranidae; genus Epinephelus; species Epinephelus moara. The sequence goes on from NC_065519.1 coordinate 16,358,455, forward strand.
ACCTTACTCACTCTAATAACCATATATATCCTACATAAAAAACTACCTCTGCGTGGGATTACATACACGGCATACTAGTTACCTGCAATGCTTAAATAAGAAAAACATGATTTGTCCAAAAAAAAAAAAAAGCTCTTGAAAGCATCAAATTAAAGTGTCTGATCCCTGCATTCATAACAAGTCTCTAACAAGTCGTGCCTTTGCTCTTTTCAGCCCCGATCCTACTTGCTCTGATGGCAGGCGAGGCCGCTGGCATCATGGAGAACATCAGTGATGACGTGATTGTCGGACGCTGCCTGGCCATTCTCAAAGGAATATTTGGAAGTAGCGCTGTACCACAGGTAAACCATTTGTGCTTCTTTTATAAACTCTTAAACAGATAGCTGCATGTGTGTGCTGAATCTGTAGGCAGCAGGACAAGATTTTGGTATCAGAAGCGTTTTGGTATTGGTTTATAGTTCAAGTAGTAGAGGTGTGGACTCAAGTCACATGACCTAACCTCAAGTCAACCTGAATCAGACTCTTAAATTTGATGACTTTAGACTCGACTTAACAAAAAAATAAAATGTTTTTTTCAAAAGTATGCCAGGAATCAGTTCATTTCCCTTCTTTTTTTTCCCATGTAGACATAAAACATGCAACATCATACAATATGAATTTAAAGGATGATTTGTATAACAAGAAATGTCCTACAAATTCGGAAAGAGAAAGTTATAGACAGTTTTTCCAATATGATATGAGTTAAATACAACAAGACAGGACAGAAACAAAATTCATTCTGTTGTGGTACTGGTTAACAGTGCTGTGAAAATGCAATGTCAGCACAAAAAAAAAAAAATCAGATCAGTCATCGGTCGCACTCACTTTAACAAATAAAAAAAAAAAAAAAATTTAACATAGTATTTCTCTGTTGTTAAAATGGCGTTACATTTGGTGAAGAGCGTTTTAAAACTTGTTTAGAACTCCAAACTCAGAGTTGAGGACTTGAGACTTGCGTGTCTTGACTTGGGGCTTGAGTGCATTGACTTGAGACTTATTTGTGACTTGCAAAAAATTGACTCGGTCCCACCTCGGCTGAGTAGTACTGACTTGTGGCATTGTAGCAACAGGTAAACAGTAGGGGTGGGGGGAAAAATTGATAGAGCATAGTATCGCAATATTTTTGTGTGACAATATTGTATCGTTACATGCACACTAAGTATCGATTTTTTTAAATTATATAAATTATCAATATACAAATGAAACTTTTGGTATCCCACTGAAATAATATAGTAAGAAAGTTATTTATTCAGTTTTTGCTGCAGTAAAAACGACTGAAGTGAGATGAACAGACTAGTTTATTTTATTCAATAAAACTAAATATGTTTTATCGCAACATTCAGCATATTGTAACATTAAAATCGCAATGATATTGTATTGTTACTTATGTTTCGTGATATTATCGTATAAAATGGCCTCTAGTTGATACCCACCCCTAGTAAACAGTGTGTTGAGAAGCAAACACATTATCCGAAATGCAGTCGCAGAACACATCGGCTATCATCTGACGATAATTTGGCTTTATATTAGCTTTTTTTTAAAATGTATTTATCTGCATTTATTTGCAAATACCTGTTTAAAGAGATTAGCTGAAATGACCGGCATATAAAAGAGGAAGTTTTGGTCCGGATGTCTGCATGCTACACCAGATTGTCTGAAACATTGGCAGTTGCCCCCAGAAGCTTATCGTCATTAGACTGTCACAGAAGATGCAACTTATTGCCTATCAAAGACTCACACACTTGGGTGATATTTCCAGTCCATGTTCAGTTTTTTCCTCTTTTCACTTTTAGTTCTACTTTAATTTAACCCCAAGCCCATGTACCAAATTGTATATTCCTCTGGAACATGATGTCCTCACAATTAGACATAGCTGGCAGTTCTGTTCAAATACATCTGTATTATGTTTGTTGTTTACAGAAAAGTAGTGGTGGGTTATATTTTCTAAGCTCCATCATTAGTGTTTTCTCTGGGTTTTCCACTATTTTGAGCGGAATGTCAAGTCTGTTCCTGAGTCGACCCCCATAGCCAGCAGAACTTAACACAGCGAGCAGAGCACATGTGAAAGTCGTATCCAAACCACCCGTCATTATAAATCATTTGCTTATGGTTTCGAATGGGATAAAATCATATGCATGGAGGCCAGCGTTGGAACTGTTCGCCATCCAGCTGTTTACAGGTCCCACTAATATCATCATGGAAACCCCTAAGAAGTATGTGTTGTTGTTTGTCGTCATGGCAGCCAAAGGAAACTGTGGTCACTCGTTGGCGTGCGGACCCCTGGGCACGGGGCTCCTACTCATATGTCGCGGCAGGTTCTTCGGGTAACGACTACGACCTGATGGCGCAGCCTATCACGCCTGGACCTGCTATACCGGGAGCCTCACAGGTACATGCACACACACATTACAGAATCATGGTGTTGAGTTCGTGTTTGGGTGAGAATGTGTGTGTGTGTGAGAAAGGCATCCCAGCCTGCCCACCATACTTAACCAAAGCAAAGTAGAGCAGTCTACTCCCCACACTGATGTTTTAAAGTTGGCACGCTGATTGAGTCATATTTATGTGTTGACTGATTAGACCTGGCAGCTTACTACCACACTTTCTTCTTTTCTCACCAACCCCCTGTTTGCTTTAATTCCCCATCATGTTGGGACAACTCAGCCTCAGTCTCAATGTGGCTTTTCTTTTTCCTCCTCAGCCCGTCCCTCGTCTCTTCTTCTCCGGGGAGCACACGATCAGGAATTACCCCGCTACAGTTCACGGCGCGCTGCTCAGCGGGCTGCGCGAGGCCGGACGCATCGCAGACCAGTTCCTGGGTGCCATGTACACACTTCCCCGACAGGCCACTCCCACGGCTGCCAGCAACCCTCAGCAGGCTCAGCCCACCCCCAGCGTCTGAAATTGACTCTCTCAGTTCCTGTAGAAAATATAAAAGTTTACCGATAAACTCTGACATTTCTGTTCATCAAAGGAAGTCCCTGCAACACTTTGCATCATCGCCTTTACTCAAGTAATTACAGAAAATTTGTATCCTGGCTTTAGGTATGATGTTTAACGTGATTGCTCAACTGGAGCATTTCGGTTCCTCGGACTTGTTTTTGTGACTGTTTACATTTCCAGCAAAATAAAGAGACATGTGTAACCTACTACAGAGACTCGGGCTACGATCAAGAGTGACGATTAAATCCCATTTTGTTACATAGTAATCTAATCATTTATGTGTGATTTCCTGGTCATAAAAATCAGAAGCATGGCATTATATTCAGAGCGATTCAGTGTGTTTGATTTCTTTTTGAGCATGTCTGCAAACATCTATTTATGTGCCCTCGCCTGAATCCTAAATGTGTACACACAACCCAGAGCCAGATATATTGTAAGACAGATGACCAACTCAGTAGCATTGTTTCAAACTCAAGGCCTTGTCTTGGTTGTCTTCAAGTCTTAACACATAGCTATGTACTGTAGCTGTATGCCTCCTAAATTTACTCTCTATCATTTAGGTTGCAGAGTGTAGTGAATATAGTTTGTATTAAAAGCTGAAAAAAATGGCGGATATGTTGAAAGATTTGTGAATGTTTTTTGTTGCCATAGCAGTTTAAGTATTTTATTATGGTTGTCATCACATACTTTTTTATATTGTTGATTGTTTTGTTATTAAAAGAAGACAAACTATCTCGAGATCAGTGTGTTCTTGAAAATGGCGTGTGTGTGCAGATTGTCAACACAACAAAGTGCTTACTGTGTGGAAGCAAATAAGAGACATATTTGAATTTTGATAACTGCTGTAGAGTATTAAACATTGAAATTTAAATACCACTGTTTATATAAATTTAAATATTTTACTCTGAAAAACCACGTATCTGAATTTGTGTTCTGAACTCACTTCTTTGACACTAATGTAAAATTTCTTGATTTGCAGTTTCAAAAGCTGAATTTCAGAAAGTTATTTTTTTTGTTCACAAATTCAGATCCAAAAATTTTAGTTCCATAATTTGAAACATTAGAATCACGTTGCACAAATTTGATTGGTCAAAATTCATATTCAAAATTTTAAACAAACAAAAAAAAAAAATCTAATAGAATATCGGTCACTTCATTTGTTAAAAACGTTCAGGCTCAGTTGCCTATCCAGTCTAGCCTGGAAATCCAGACTCAAATCTAGAGAGATTTTGAGTCTGGCCCTCACCGATACACCCTAACCAAGGGGCGGCACTAACTGAGGCATATTAAATGCCGCCACACGCTATCGGATAGCTTTTATGCTTTTGCCGTATCCCGTCGGCAAAACGGCAAAAACTTCTATCAGATAGACTGATCTGATTGGTCCAATAGGCGATTCAATGGGCTCTGCTCGTTGGGGCCAGATCCCCGTGCAGAGCGAATTCAAATTTGCTAGGGGCGGGGCATCTGGATTTCAAGGTTATATCCAGTCTTGAGTGGCCGAGAATTTTTTTCAACTTGAATTTTTAGGCCTAAATTTGACCAATTCAATTTGAGCAACCTGAATCTTTTTTGTTTGTTTGTTTGTTTAATGAAACTTGAATTTTAAGATCTGAATTTGAACATTGAAAAAAAAAAAAAACATGTTAAATTTTCTTTTTTTAAAATTGCAAATCAAGAAATTTCTTATTTTCATTTCAAAGACGTAAATTCGGAACCAAGCAGCAACCTCCAGGCCTGAAAAATAAAGCAAACACGGAAATGCCAAAAACTGCAGTTCCTCTCATGGCCTCTTGAGGCTGGCTCCAGAGGCCAGTCAATCCCCATAGACCCCCATGTTAAAATGCCCGACCTAACAACAGTAATAAGTGTGTTTACAGCCTGGTACGAAAACGCTTTTGGTCTCTATAGCTAATTTCCCCCTTCATGACAACTGTACTTTTTTAATGTATTTTTTATGACTCACTCAGTTACTTTTTATTGAGGCTTAAAGCTACCATAATTTAGGGCAGGCAATTCTTCAGTGACAGGCTGTCGGCTGTTTTCAAAGAATTCACTGTTGTTTAACTTTACATATTAAGTAGTCAGTGGCTGTTAAAGTAATCCTGTGTCTTATTTGTTTCCAAATTCCTGTCCTATCACCTGTGGATTTGTTACTTCTGCACATGCATGTGCAAAAGTAACACGGCTGCTCCTGCTCTGACCCTCCAATGACCCTCCTTCATTGCAGGTCTGGCTGCTTCCCAGGGTCTGTGGCACTGTGTGTGTGTGTGTGTGTGTGTGTGTGTGTGTGTGTGTGTGTGTGTGTGTGTGTGTGAGGGAGAGATGAGGGTCCCTGGCAGCAGCTCCACATAGTGGGGGATCTGATGAATGAGGGGGAGATTAAAATGGTCAACCATGAGCTATGAGCTTCTCTGTGGCGTTGTATTTCAGGGCTCTGTGCCCCTCTGTTTCCATGCACTCTCGAGCGTCACAGGCCTTGTTTTCCCCCAGAGATGCGGTTATTATTATCGTGACCAAAGGAGATGTTTGATGTAACAACAGTAATTTGAGCTGGGGTTTTGGACCGCGGCACTCGGGTATTTTCACCTCCCTGGTAAACCAGAGGCTCAGAGCGGCGTGTAACTGTTGACTGGTGAGGTTATTTTTCATAATAGCTTGGAGCCCACATCAGCTTGATAGAGAGGCAGAGACATAGAGTGTGTGATAGGGAGTTATTAAAGTCCTTTGGAGGAGAGACCACAGCAAGCCTGAGCACATCTCAGGTGATTCATAGGTGTGGGGTGGAATGTACACTTACACAGGTACCAACACCTCCCACATGCTGTTAGGAGTATTTTTGGACATCATCCATAATAATCACATATGAAATAAAGCCAGGGATTATATAATGACTGAACAATGTTTTGAGGTACCTTTACTTTACTTGAGTATCTAACATCATGCAACTGTCAACTTGTGCTCCACTACACTACACTTAAGAGGGAAATCTTGATCTTTTTACTGCATTCACTACTTTTTCATCACAATTGCATGATGACTTTAGTTACTAGTTACTTTACAAATGACATTTTATTCACACAAATCACATGAAAATATTCAAGTGAAGCTGAAACGTTTAGTCGATCAGTTATAAAATTAACTGGCAACTAAAATCATCTGGAGTTGAGGATTTGCTGCGTTTCCTTTTGATTATTTTGATGCTGGAATACTGTTACTTTGAATACTTACCAGTGAATATCTGAAGTGCTGTATGGTAGGCAACTGGACTTGCTTGAGTGTCCTCTCATCCAAGACGCTTCTTCAGTTCCAGGAGAGTGGTGCAAAGTAGCAGCCTCTAACCTCTGTGTGGGTGTGAACCCTTGCAGAGTCGTTAAGGTCACCTGTGAGTCGTTGACCCACCCTGCCATAGTGTGTGTCGTTAGGGTTAGATGGGTCCAGGTGTGGATGGGAATGGGGACATAGCACTTCAGATTACCATGACCTGGATGACTGAGAATCTTCACCAACATTACTGGTGAATATATTTTCTTGATACATACTTTAACTTTAAGGTCTTAAGGTCCTACCAGTATGTGTACGATTTAGTGGCATCTAGCTGTGAGGTTTGGAGATTGCAACCAGCTGAAAAACCTCTCTCTGTTAGAATTACGGAAGCCAGATTATCCACAGAGGTCTCTTCAACTCCAAAAAAAACAGACCAGGGGTCCACTTTATCTAAAGATTATTTTTTGGGCTTTTTATCACCTTTAGTTAGAGCAGCTGAAGAGTGACAGGGAAAGAGGAGAGAGAATGGGGACAACACACAGCAAAGGGCCGCAGATTGGAATCGAACCTGGGCCGCTGCAAAGGACAGGGCAGACGCTGAGGTACTCACTGAGCTCGAGGCCGCCCCTATTGTGTATGCACAAAACAAGGCCTGAAAGTGGCATAGGCCAAAACAAAAGTTGTGATCTATAAAAGCAGACTTGATGGGAGAAACTTTGACCCATGCTTACGAACATTTTAGAGATGGGAAATTGAAGACGCCGATAGTGAGGTGGAAGCCTGATTGTGGAAATTGTTGAATATTTTTTGGCGCACACCATTTTTGACTTTTGTCTATACCATAGACTGTATAAAAATATGGATGTAGTCACCGTGACGTCACCCATTGGTTTCTGAGTTAGCGGGTTTGAAGCTCAAAGTAGGCGTCTCTGGCCGTTGCCATCTTGGCAATGCCTGACTCCCCCCAACTCCCGGCCAATCAAAACTGGGCAAAGAGGTGGGCCAAATGAAGCCTGGTTGCGTAAACACACCTCGCTCGAAGCTGCTAAGTTTGCTAAGGCTAACAAGCTAGGCTAACAAGCTACGCTACTTTGGCTAGCCCTGTGGTGTTGGCTGCTCTCGCTCATGCTCCCACTTGGTGCCAGCTCCCTCACGAAACAAAATATCCAAAAGGCACAAACATGGCTGAGAGGTCAGGTTCAATGACTTGCAAATTAGCTGAGATGACGCCTAGCAGACAGCCAGCGGCTAGTTAGCCACCCGTAATGACGCCACCTGTCACTCAAAGTGACCATGCCCTTAATTATGCACAATTTTTAGCCTTAATAAAATTTAAACAGATGAGTTATTAAAAAAAATCACCCCCCACAGTTGTCATGAAAGGGGAAATTAGCTATAGAGACCAAAACCGTTTTTTGTACCAGGCTGTAAACATGTTTATTTCTGCTGTAAAGTTGAGCATTTTAACATGGGGGTCTATGGGGATTGCCTGCCTCAAGTGGCCATTCAACGAACTGCAGTTTTTGGCACTTTCGCATTGGCTTCACTCGTCATCCCTGGAGTTTGCCGCTTGGTCTACGTACATCTCTAGTGTGGATCCTACGCACTGTTTTTTAAATGAGACCCCGTGTGATTAAAACCAGTAAAAACACTGAATAAAGCAGTTTCACGTTACAAATCAGTGTTTCTCTGCCGCTGTTTGGTATGTCGCAGATGAGCCGCTAGCCCAGTACCTGCTAATATGTGCTCACCCTTTTCTCTGATGACTTAAGATCCAGACGTTCAGGAGGTTTTAGCGGGAGCTGAATTATCTGCAGAGGTCTTCCTCTCCAAAACAAACACACCCAGTAAAGCAGTTTCAAGTTAAAAAAAAAAAAAAATCTCTTTTTTGACGCTCTTTTCATTGAGGGGCTGCTAACTACGATGAAACCACTAATGGCCCTATCTAGAACCACTGTTTGGTTTGTCCAACCTGGGCTTCTGTAAAAACATGGCGGTGCAACATGGCATTCTCCTTAGACAAGGGCCCGCTCCCTATGTAGATATTAACGGCTCATTACAAGGTAACAAAAACACTTCGATTCATATTTTCTGATCCCTTCAATGCAGGACTTCTACTAGTAACAGAGTAGTTTTACGGTGTGGTATTTAATACTTTAGTAGAGTACTTCTACTTAAGTAAAGGATCTGGTACTTCCTCCAAATTCTACTTAGCCTGATACTGTCAAAGTTAAATACATGCAAATGTAACACCAGTCCCACCAGCTGTACTTTGTGTTTAGCACTAATTAGCATGTTTGCATGTTAGCACACTAAACTATAATTAGGAGCAACATTTTACCTGCATAACATCCACGTTTGTGTGTTAGCACACTGATGTTAGCATTTAGCTCCAAGCACCTCTTTGCTTAATTGGCATGGAGACGTTCCTGTGTTCCTAATGGCCTTGTGTAGCCTTGTGTGGAGTGTTGAGCTGTGAGATGAGTGGTGTAGGTGGGTGATTTTGACATATTGACCCAGGGAAACATACATTGGACATTTGACCTAAGGAAGAACATAGCTGAGAACATAAAACCCTTTAAAGGTCTACATTAAACGTCACATTGGGAGGATATTTTCTGGGGAACATATATGGAACATAGATTCGCTCCGGCTAGCAAAGTTATAATCACTTTTCTAAGTTACAATTATCAGCCTGGTTTCACTTCTTTAGTTATTCAAAGCTGCGGGCTCTGTGCGTGTATTTTCACAACAAACATCACCCTCCGTCTCTCCTGTCACACCTGTTGTAGGCAGTGAAGCCTCTTTCTCACTCCTCCATCTTCCTCCTCTTCCTTCTCCTCCTCCACTCGCCTGCAGTGCAACTGAGTCATTTCCATGGTTGACTTCACCGCACTAATTCAGGTCAGGCATCGGCGTACCAGGGTCTAAACAGGCACCACTGTGTTAGGGTAGCACCTCCCTGCATTTGAACTTGGGACAGATTAAACCACACAAGCAGTGAGACAGTGTTAACCCCTGACTCTCAACCAGTTTGACTCATGACACCCCGATAAACAAACCAAGGCCTGATTCCCTTTTGCTGTTCTCTACGGTGATAACTGATGATTTATTTTTTTTCCTGTGCCTCTAACTCTTTATTCTGAAAGAAGCCTTAGAGCATTTGTGATTAAAAATAGGCCTTTTTTCCACAGCACACATTTTAACGTGTCATAATTGGTTAAACACAGCAGGTAATGATAACATAACAATGGCTTTGTTCCATTCAAGCACCCTAAGACTGAGGCGGCAAACTGTGATTCTATTTTGCTTTACCTATTATGACATGTTAAAATCTCAAAGGGGTCATGTATCAGGAATTCTGTTTTTTATTTTTATTTTTATATTTTATATCTTTTTATACAGTTGTCTAAATGTCTATTTATTCATACAGTTGAATATAAAGATGTGTAATATATAGTTTGATATCATTGGGATTATTAGTATATAAATGAAACTTTCATTTTATTTTATTTATTTATGTGACTCAAGACCATAGCCACCTGGTATGGAGCACAAACATAACATACAGTGATAACAAATAATAGCACATGGCATGGCTAAAGTACAACAAATGTTACTTAAGCAAAGGAAAGACATTCTTCAGATACCCACCTAGTTTAAAAATAGCTTCTGGCCTATCTGATTGTAATAAAAGTAATAATTTAAACGTAGATAGGCAGTTTAAATAATACTTTGGCACACATCTTTCTCTGTAACTCATTAAGCATACGCTCATGTTACTAATCTCCCACATGCTGATCCTCTCGTTTCTGTTCAACCCTAAATATTTTAGACACCAGTGACTTAAAGACTTACTCTTACTCTAAAATTACAAAAAAAATGACTCCTGGTTTTCATTCATTCATTCATTCATTCTCCGTAACCACTTATCTTGTTGGGGCTCACGGGGGGCTGGAGCCTATCCCAGCTGACACTGGGCGAGAGGCGGGGTACACCCTGGACAGGTCACCAGACTATCGCAGGGCTGACACATAGAGACAGACAACCATTCACACTCACACTCACATCTACAGTCAATGTAGAGTCACCAATTAACCTGCATGTCTTTGGACTGTGGGAGGAAGCTGGAGTACCCAGAGAAAACCCACGCTGACATGGAGAGAACATGCAAAGGTGCAAAGAAGGGCTCCCCACCCTGGGACTGAACCAGGAATCCTCTTGCTGTGAAGCGACAATGCTAACCACTGCACCGTTTAAATCCCAGAGCAGGAAGTATTGTCCAAAAAAGTGCCTCAAGAATGAGGCCTAAAACCTGGAAATGAGATCACACTTATCCACTCACGGTTTCCTCATCTTGAAGTCAATGGGTTTTTGGTTTGACGCCTGAAATAAGGTCTATGGTTAACACAAGCTTAGGAGACTTTCACATTTTGTTCTACAACATAAAATCCGTCAGTAAATACCCCACTTGTGAACATTGAAGCTTCGAGGCATTTTTAAAAAAGGTGGTTGCTAACAAGTGGTTAAATGAGGCTACAGAGCATCATTATTCTGAGCTGCGACAAACACAGCTGTACAGTCTTTTTATAGTGGGGATGTTTGGTCATGCGACCATAGTGTAGTTCATCTAAAGCCTGTTAGCATTTTGCGTCTGGCGATTGCATTTAGGCTTCAATAATCATGAAAGTGGTGCTCATTATGTTGCTGAACAAACGTGTGTATCATGAACGTTTGTTTGCCACAGAGCTTATTTTTGGCAATAATCTGAAATCCAATGGAAAACTCCCATTGTCTTTTTGCCAAGGGAGTTAGCGTGATGCTAACTTCTGCGTCGGCCTACAGACAAACGCCATCTCTGGAGCACCTGGGGTCACTTGCTGTCAACCAGAACATGTTGAACTTTTTCTCTCTGACTCTCACCATCGACACAATAAAGGCCACGCAGCTGAATTCAACATGTTCAGGCTTGTTCTCTGCAGTTCTACAAAACTGTTTGGGGTAACCTTGGAAATTATCAGGCAGCTTGAGGTGAAGTGAAAAAGCTTCACACCCAAAAAAAAAAAACCCCTCTCCTTAGATGCACCGAGCATTACTGATGAATACTGAAATAACTTGAGAATCACAGGTTGGTTATTTCACATGCAAAGTCAGATTTATCAGACTAGATCGTGTAGATGAGATGGTGATTTAAAAGCGACCAGCAACAGTTGCAGGAACAGAAGTGCTGGCGTTCACAAAGTGAGGCGTAGCTGTTTAAGAGAAAGTCGTGTGTGCTGACTTTGCATTCCACAACAGCTTGTGGTTTTCCTCTTTGTACCTGACCAATTTGCCTCATTTGTCTGCCTGCTGCTTATTTTGCGTGCCGTCAGCACACACACACACACACACACACACAGAGGGTGTACTGCTATGAAATCAAAACTTGCTGAGCTTGTTCGGCAAAAAGCATGAAAGAGATTAACATACATGGCTGAGTTTTACACACACACACACACTCTCACATTCACTGACACAGGTTCCAACATGGAGACGTGTTACAAACAGGTTGGTTTTTATTTTTATTGGAATACATATGGTCTGCTGTACAGTTGGCAGCTTCAAGAGACCTACATGCAGAGTGCGCCAGCCACAGTTAAGGTTAAAACATGCACAATGTATTAAGTCTAAAACAGAAAAAAAGAAAGCCTCCCCACAAAGTCCACCTGGCATCGCTGACACACGGAGAAGTAAGAATAAATCATAAAACGCCTTTTTGATCTGATTTCACTACATACAGCTTTGTATTTGACACCTCTGTTTGTCAGTCTCCTTCTTCTGCGCACAAACTTATAAACACTAAAAAAAAAAGGTTGATTGTACAGGCCTGAAATTCTTGTATCTGTGCATGTATGCGTGTAAGAGAGATGAGATCCAGTTACATGTTTAATTCCTATTAGATTATCTGTGTGTCTTTATATATATATATATACATGTGTGTGTCTGGGGCCTGCACGCTTCTTTCTTTGGCAGCACTTACAAACATACAGCACAGAAGATGTACGAACCCTGAATTTACGAGCGAGGGAGAACAGAGCAGCGGAGAGAGAGGCTGAAAGCACTGAATGGTCACCCGATAAAAACGGGGACGACACATGGTGAACCGCTCAGCGCCGCCAACCTGCTCAGCTCTGATAAAATGCACATAGCTCTCATTCTTCAATGACTATGACACAACCCTGGCCTCCTCTCGCTCTCTGTGATCCGTGGTGTGCCGTCATGTCTCCAGGTCGTGAGAAATGTCTCGCATTAAAACAACAAACACAAAATACAGGAAGAAAGTACTCTCCAGGAGTGTCATAACAATGAGGAAGATACATTATCTTGCAAAAAATATCATTTCTTAAAATCAAGATGGACAAATACTTAATATATTTCAATAATAAGGCCCACTTTACAAAATTACAAGTTTCCTTAAATAAAATCTATCCGATATAGCTTCCAAAATAAGACATCTTTTGTTTAACAAAGAAATAAAAACACAATTAAGCAGAAAACAAAAAAAAAGAAAACCATCAAATTGAATATTTCCCCTTAATTTCAGCATCTTAGAGACAGGGTGACCACCTAGGGAAGCATTGGCACTGTCTCCGACTGTAAACTGGAAATACTGTGGAATGATTTTGGCACAATGTTAGAAGGCTGAGATGCAGGCGTAACAGGGTGCCATACCTCAAAATAAAATATGTTCAAACACATTTCATTCACTGCCAATTTCCTTTCTTTCACTGGTGAGATGATTTTTTTTAAATACTCTAATTTGGCTGGTGACAAAACACACAACATATCTGACTGGTACATTCAGCAAACAGCTACTGAAACTCAGTTAAAGTACAAATCTGGGACACAAAAGAGGAAACTTTTTGACAAAGGGGACTAAGGGAGCATTAGTAGTTTGAGGTCTTAAAGTTAAGTGCTGGTTAAGTGCAGATTACAGCCTACGCCACCCAATGACACCATGACCCTGGCTTCACAATGGAGGCCTTTGAGGACAAGGGCCCGCTCGCTGCCCGAGAGCCATTTCTGCCTCGCCACGCCAATCTCCACTAAGTACATTCTAGTCTACTTTATAAAAGGGGAAAAAACAATGACTTGTAAATAACGGATGTTTATACATACACCACCAGAGCTTAAGAGGATTTCTGTTAACTCTTACGTTGGTATTTGAGCAGGAAGCAGCCACTTTTCGCTCCGCCGCTTAACTACCTCTTGCCTTTGTAGGGATTTTCAATCACATCATTCGCAGCCGAAATATTCTGCTCCATCACACCGCCTCTCTCATTCAACAAATGTTCTGCAAAACCGCCATCGTTCAGGGAAGAGAGGAACCGCCAAAACCTCTGAAAACAGCCCCCAGCTGTTTCTTTATGGCGCCACAAAAGCCATAGAAGTCTCAAAACCTGTAAAGTCTTCACGTCAGTCCCACATGACCAGTCAGTACATTCCACCACGTCAACGCTGTACAGGCTCTCACCACTGGAAGCAACGAATAAGACCTATAGCATGTAAAGAGTGCTGTGCAGCCCAAAACACATATAGGAAGAAGCTTAAAGGCTAACTTCTGTTTTGTTTTGTTTTTTCAACCTGGACCCATTTTCCCATGTGTCTTCGTGACTAATGGGAACAACATTTTATGAAATTGGTCCAGTACTGAGCAAGACTGTTACAGCCGGCAGCACCAAAACAGGCTGCAGTGTAACCCCTTGGGGCACTTGTGTACACTTTCATTTTGCGTCCACTAAAAGTGCTTGTTTTTGCCACTGAAAGGCTGAGATTGTTATTCTAAGTGTCTGGCAACATAATGGGAAGAACCCCTACAGAGGTAGACCTTTTTCTTAAACAGAAACAGCCCCAAAATCGCCATCACCAAACCTACCAGACTCCATTTAAAAAAACATTAATTTTAGAACATACAGAGCCAGCATATTTGCACATCTAACTGAGTGAATTAAGGGTTTATTTCAAACAAACTAGAGATGGTGATTGTTTGAACAACAGAAAGACGAACCAAGACATCTTCTGTGAGTTTTATTTTGTTTCTGTCAACTTTGAATGAAGCATGTTTCTTGATTATAAAGTGACTGCTTTTTTAAATGGAGTCTGGTGGGTTTAGTGATGGCAATGTTGGAGCTGTTTCTGGTTTAACAAAAAGGTCTCTCTCTTTAGGGATCTCCTCCAAAATGTTGTCAGACACTTAGAATGTCAATCTGATCCTATCAGTGGCAAAAACAAGCCATTTTATGGACGTAAACTGACGATGCACAAATGCCCCAAGTGCTTACATCGTAGCCTGTTTCACAACTGCTGGCTGTAGCAGTCTCGCTCAATACCGGACAAATTTCATAAAATGTTGTTCCCATTAGTCACTTTGACACAAAAACATGGGAAAATAGGGTTCACAACAAATACTGAAGTTACCCTTTAAAGTGGTCTTCATCCTGGCACACAGAGTCCAGCTGGGTTTCAGTGGGCGGCGTGGACATACAGTCGGTAGTTAGTGTACTTTGGGGCCTTGTAAGGAAGAAAGGCATCATGTGTAGCAGAGGATGGAGTTTCAACTTTGCCCTTTAAAAAGGCCCTGCTTTCTTTGAAGCTGATCTCCAGGAGGGAAACCCTCCGACGCGTCATAAAACCTACAGTTTCCGACAGCTGGGCTCTTCCTGGGACCCCCGACTCAAATGCTCTCTTCAGGCTGGGGGAGGGACAGGTTTAAAAGCAGAAAGTGAGAAAGGTAGAGGAATGAGGGAAAGCGCAAGAGACAAACGATAGAGGTTGCACAGTGTAGTTGTAGTAAGGACGGGTGAAATTGGAGGATTGTCTCTATTATTTACTGGGCGGAGGGAAACAGGTGACACAGGGGGGCAGTAAGGCAGGATAAGGGTTGAGGAGGGCGTCAGCACTTGCATCACTGAGTTGCTATATACAGAAATCCTGACCCACAGTGATGTCAGCCTCGAAAAAACAAAAAACAAAAACAATCTCCCGCCCTGCGTGCCAACTCTGACAAACACGTGCACATTTCTCAGTCGGTATCTTCTTACTCGGGGATCTGCAGCAGCTTACAACACACCAGTTCACACGTTGGGCTTTAAAACGAGAGCCCTCGCTGTCATATTAATAACAACAGTGTTGGTTGACCACGCCACGTGCGTCTCTGGCAGCATGAGCTCAGACGAAACTGGACATTCAATACCTCTCTTTTAATTATCCCTAAAGTGGACATCACTGCCAAGCTGTCACTCTTCCTCTCTCCTGTATTTAGAAGCCCTGAGTCAAGACGTAGAGACAGGATTAGATGCAGCCCTGACCTCTGACCTTTCAGCTACTTAGGGAGCTGCCCATCACTTTCTGGTGACAGGCCTCTGGCCTTCAATTAAACAACTCTCTGAACCAACAACATATCACGGCTGTTTAGGACAAGGCTTTCCCTTTAGGAAATGAGAATCCAAGGAAGATGCAGAGAAACAGAGGAAGAGGGAGGAAGAGAGGAAAGGGGGGAGGGAAGGAGGGACACTTTGCTAAAACTCTAAAAGGAAAATTGGAATCGCTTGAAAAGATGAGAGATTGGGGAGAAGATGGCAATCCCTCTTGGTAAATGAGAAGAGTGGTAGTAGGAACAATAACAGAGAAAGCACAGAAAGACTATATGATCATCAAGTCTTGGCATGTGCACTAAGAGCTCTGAACAGTACGTCTGGTCTGTTTTTGCTCTATCATAAAGCCAGCAGCGGCCATGAAGAGGCCACATGGCAATCCTTTCCGGCTGTGCTGCACCCTGCGACTCTGACAGACAAATCCAAAGGACATAGCTTTTCGGGCGGTGCGGTCTATATTCTTTAAAAGGGTACTTTGAAGTTGGGTTAGAAAAAAAAAAATAGCTTTTTCTCAGGGAACCTTGCTTTGACATCCCTCAGGGAGGAGTTCCCTCGAAGAACTTTTTACACTTGAACCAAAATACTTTTACGACGTTCCATACAACAATTCTCTCGAAGGAAAAAAATATAAAGTTATAGAAAAAACTGAACCTCACAATCAGTATTGCGTGTCATTTCTACGAACAGCAAGAGTAAGATTATGGTGCAAGTCTGGATTGGTTGGGACAATCTACCTCTCTTACTGTATCTCAAGGCACAGATGAACATACTGTAGATATCTCTAGCACAGAGTAATGGAAATAAACATAGGTGAACATGTGCATTCTGACAGTAAACAAACATTTCAGTTTGGAGTTATCACTGATCTGTATGCACAGCATGATTACAGACATTGTTGCAGACATTGCATGGGGGGGACAGTTTATTGATTGCATATAATCTCCTGCTTGCATAAACAGTAAAGTGACGAAGCGGCGACAGACTGGGCTCCTGCCACCGCGGGCAGATCTCTTCACAATAAAAGAACCTGTACATATATGGAGACTAATAAATATAACAACTAGATGGCGGCTGGTAGAATACAGGAGAACTGAGAAATGCACTGAGACTCAAACGGCCCACCCCCAGCAGGGTCTGACTCAACACAGCATTGAAATCCATAACAGCAGAGGAACCAGACGGAGCTTTAAAAACCCCCGAGTTCTTCAACGGATTTGTCCCAAGTTGTCACAGTTACATGATCTTGTCAGATAAACAAAAGAAATGCAGTTGTGTTGGATCGGTGCAACAAGCAATTGGTCATTCTCAGCTGCATTCAAGAGCGACATTCATAAATTTTGCTGTGGGATCGAAGTTTACATCGAGTCCAGCAGGAACCTGTTAAAAGTCTGACAATGTTTCTGTCATAGATATGCACCGTTTACCTCAATGAAAACACCTCTTTTTATTACTGGCCACTACTGAATTGGTTTCTATGGCACCCCCATTGTTGCAGTGGCACCCTCCAATGAGAGATTGCTCCAACATACCAACCACGAGTTGATATTTTAAGATGTAACAAAATAATACACCTCTATAGAAATAAGAAATGGAGATAAGCTGGGACGATTCGCACGGCGAACCCAGTCACGTACAAGCTGAACTGTCAGTTCCTTGTGGTTAGGAGTCTTCCTATGACTGGCTGGCATGTCCACACTATTTACAGCAGCACTGAAAAAAAATGTCCGCCTCGCCAGGCCAGGTTTGCTGGTAATCTGAATGTCTAATGTTCAGTTAAAACAGAAACTCCATTTTGCTATGGCTCTCTTAAAAATACATGAATGAGGACAATTGCAACAGCTGTAAAACAAAGCACCATGGAAATTGTAGCATGGTTTGAGGTTATAAACAATGCCCCCCCTCTTCTAATTATTATTTTTTTTCTACATGTGCATTGCATTTCATTGCGTGCAAACTATGATTTTTTTGTCTTGATATGGTTGAGCAGAAGGGGAAAGGATAATGCAGAACAGGAAGCGAATTACAAAGAAAATCACTGGTGAAAATGGCAAAAAGCATAAATAAGGTCCCGGTCTGTCTGTCACAATGTGTGTGCATGTGTGTGTGTGTGTGTGTGTGTGCTCCTTGAATGCAGCCAACCAGCAATCCTTTAAGCAGAGTGCATGCTGAGTCACAATCTTTCAAGTGCTCTTCATTTATTACTTAGAAACATGCAAATGTTCGCTCAACATCCAAGACCTCAAATTAAATCCAGTTTGAGGCTGCATGCCAGAAAGTGGTGACACGGGTTTAAAATAAACCAAAAGTTAAAAATGAGCATGTGTTTGTATGGTTTTGTGTATTTATGTGTGAGAAAATCGGGAAAATAAGCACACATGGCAGTCAAAGCAAACATGTACGTGAATATCGTGGTACGAGTCGGCAAAGATGGTAATTCGCTTCCTGTTTTTGGTCACATTAAAAACGTAAAGATACTTTAGTTTGTGTAGAACTCTGCATGAAGATCCAGCCCTATGAGATGAAGATGCATCTGTAACATCGTACTGCTGTTGACTGAAGATCGGGATGGAGAAAGGTTGAAATTCTGATGCAGAAGCGACACATATCCAGCTCCATTGAGGTCACTGTAATGGTCCTCTGAGAAAGGCATTCTCAAAGTTTGAGTCCTTCTTCCTCTAACTCTCTTTAAACCCTCTCTGGCACACAGGAAAAAAAAATCCCCAGCCGTCCCCAGCATGCCAGCCTCTCCCTTGTCAAGTTTCGGGATTATACTATAATACATCCAACACGAGAAGCAGAAGAGGATACATGGGCTGGTGAGGCGACCTCCAAAAACACTGTACAGACACTGTCTTTCCATTTATGCCTCTTTTGGGACAGAGAAAGTTCCGGATAGGAAGAGCTGTTCACGTCTCAGCGTACACTCAGGGTCAGAGTTAAGGATGTCAGGTCTGTGGTTTGTTGTTCTATATGGCTGCGACTGCAATTTTTCTTTGCTTTGTTTGCTATGAAAGCTGGGGATGTTGACTTTTGGAGACGGTGGTAGCCATTAGTTGATGGGAGACTGATGTTTGGCCCTCCTTGTGCCATTGAGAGCTTAATGGAGTGCTGTTAAAAGAAAAATGAAGAGAAATACTTTACTTAATCTTCATATTTTAGCACAGACATTCATCTTCTGTAGACAAATGATTGGTCTGTAATTTCTAAATAATATCTTAGAGAGTTTGCCACAAAAAACAAGATAATTTGGATCTAATTATGAGGGAAATAGAGACAGTGTTCAACTGGTACATTTCCAATCAAAATTAATTTCCAAAAAATCTCAGTCCTTTAGTTAGTGTACAGCTGAACATGTATAAATGTGAAATTTGTTCGTATACATGCAAACTTGTATGAAGAGTTAAGTTTCTGAAAAGAAATGAATAATCAATGAATAATAATTTGGGTTTAAATGAAGCTTTACTCAAGAAATCCCCAAAAGTCTTCTAATTAGAAATGTGCGAAATGCATCGACTAGTAGATTTAAAATTGCTACCATCGCTGGTCAGCACCAGAAATACTAATCTGTTAAACATATTATTTAAATTATATGTTATTGATGTACACATTTAAATTACATGTTTTGTGTGAAAGGAATGTAAGGCCTGTCTAAAATATAAGCCTGCTGATTTCAGTGATTTAAGCAAATACTAGCCCAGGCTACTAATTGAAGTTTTACCGTATATGTCTTTCTAGTCAAATGCTGGTTACAACAGGGTGTCTACAGATCTCAGACAGTTAAATTCAATGCTTTTTCAGACCCTTTCAAGACACCAGGACATATTTTTGGACAAATCCCATTTTACTTATTTAAACATCACAGGTAAACATTGCAGGCAAGAAGTATATATGTGGTCTTGTGCAGAGGTAGATGTTATGCAGGAATATGGTTATTTGAGCGAGTTAAGTCAATCTACATTTTGCCAACAGGTGCAAGTATGAAGTAAAATGACAGTATTATAGTTTTTTAAAGATTTGCAACAAGACTACTGTTATGTATGAATTTAAGACTTTTTAAGCTTCAGCTGCACTTAAAATACAATTTAGTCATAGAAAAACACGATTAATGATTTCAAATAGCTCTAAAAAATATACACAATAACTTCTTTGGACAATCTTTAACCTTAATTTTGATGTTATCTGAGTGTTTTCTTCCTTTTAGACGAGTCGACCAGTCTAAGCTTCCATCTAAAAGTAAGGCACATTAGTCCTTAGGCAGAACCCTACTCCTAATTAATGCCAAAGTAAATAGTCCTTCCAAGGAAACTGCTGAGGAGTCAGGAAAATATTTGCAATTATGGACAATAAAGGATTTCTCCTTCGTGCTTGCTTGCAGGTTTAGTTACAGCCCAGTTCACCTGGAATTGCCTTGCTCAGGGACACCTCAGCAGGGTGGATGCCAGCTGTTACTGGGTGTCCCAATGGGGGTCACTCTACTTATTTAACCACCGCACTGCTGCCACCATGATGGATGTACTACACCCAGTGCTGTAAACTGTGCTGCAGCAGTGTCAACTTAACTTCATACTGGGAATTTGATTTGAAACCCCTCTTAAGAGATGTGACATCATTGCAGCAGGGGTAATTAACATCTTCTTTAATTAATGAGTTCAGGAGTCAAAAGAAAAGATCTTCTCCTACCTGTCGTCTTGCTGTAGAAGTCCCGCTCAGACCCAGCTGGTCTAATGATGCTCAGAGTGGCGCTGGCTCCACGGTCTGCTCCCCGCTCCACTCCTCCCCTCAGCTCTGGCCCCTGACCCTTGACCCCGACTGGCCCACACATCCCCTCTGGAGGAGGAGGAGGCCCCTGTTGTCTTGGACGCCCGGTCATAAGAGCTCCCCAGGTGGTGAGGGTCGCTGCTGCCTAGGTGCCGCCTCCAGGAGGCTGGGCTGTGGCTCGGGTTTGGAATGGGCTCTACACTATCAGCAGCCTGGAGAGGTTAGAAAAATTGGATAAAGAGAAGTCTTGTTGAGAGTCTGCATTGGCAGCTGCAGTAAGTCCTCGTTTAATAAGTGGATTTGTTTGGCACTGGCATGATCAGAGAGCCAAACATTATAACAGAGGTTCATTTAATCCCATATTCTGGACTTGTGTATAGAAGTTCTGGGCATTTTGTTTGGATGGTTCGGGGCCTTGTTTGGACTTTTGTATCATGTGGGCATTAAATACATGCTGCTTATGTTAACTGGTGTGTGACAAGGAAAGTCTGCCATGTGGACTTCTGCCAGGGGAAAAATCCCCAACCAAAAACCCCAAACATACCCCAAGCTGAGAGATTTATAATTTGGTGGGCTGACTAGAAAACAAACCCCACGTTACTAGCTTGTGGTGGCTACAGCGGCACGTCCCCTCTCATAACCTCAGTAACCCTGCTCTCAGAAAGCGAGAGTTAGATGACGAAGCAGTTCCTAAAGCACACAGAAACAGCACCCCGCTCCTGTAATTTCAGCTTTAAAAAAGCACCATAATTAGTGACATTTGGTGGGTTGGAGTTGGCTTCTGATGCCGTTTTAGAATGCATTCTCGCTAATTGGCTTTAATGGAGCCCTGCTGGACTGCCTTTCTCGGTCTCCAGGGGTAACAGACAGGAAATCAGTCACCGGCGATCCCTGCCAAGTAGGCGTGTTCAGTGTGGTCACTTCCTGCCCCAGTCACCGAGGGGAGGAAACGGCAGAGTGGCATATTCTCCTTCTATGGTAAGCCACTGCTGCAAGACCGGGGGCTTTCGCAAGGTTGCCATGTAATGCACTCCCAGTGTTCCTCCTACACTCAACAGGAGGCTTGTGCATTGTTCAACACATTGTCACAGACTTTAAATAACAAGTTAATAAAAAATACACATGACAACAAAGATTTGGAGTATTTACCAAAAGTTAAAAGAAGAGGCTTGAAAATAACAATGATGCTTTATAGAGCTAAACAGCTTTAAAGATGTGTGGCTTTGGTCAAAGGAAAATTAGTAACTTCTGTGTGTTTGCCAATGGAGAGCTTTTTCCCATGTGGCTGAAAGTTAATTTAAGAAAATATTTGGGCAAGAGCAACGTCAGCCTGTAATAAATGCTGTTAAGTAAGTTGATGTGCCACAGCAGAGGAAATCTACTGGGAACAGCAAGTGCTGCTGTCATCACAGACCTGCTCCAGCTCACACCAGAACGCCTTCAGCTTGGAAAACCCACTTTTATAGGCTGTTATAATCAGAAACACTAAATCATGTCTGGCAGCACAGCACGACGATTTGACACAATAAAAAACAGAGAAGGTGGGAGTAAGAAAAGCAGTGCTGTTAGGTACAGATCTCCTACGAACTTTTATATGTCAGATGAAGAGGACATTTTGGTTTCTCAAAAATTAGATAACAAGACAGTTACCACTCTCATATCTTTATAGTTAATAACTGGAGCCAGCAGCCAATTAGCGTAGCTAAGAATAATGACTGCAAACAGAAAAAAATGTGCCTGGATCTGCACCTACATATTTACCATACAGACAGAGAGTGGTATCAATCCTCTCTTCTGACTAAAGCTGATACACATGTTTTCCAAAATGTCATAATTGCTAACCCTCCTGTTTGTCTCAGGAGATTACCGTTTTTCATTGCTCTCTCCTGGTTTCCTCCCAGGGTTACAACTGACCCTTCCCTAAGTCCCGCCCCCGGACGCAGAATGGCCAATCATATCGTATCGACAACAACCCAGCTGTGCTCCAGTGACTCTAATGCAATCGTTTCAGATTTCCTTCATTTTAAGGCTGGTTTTGTGGATTTGGAGCTAAATGTTGTGCCTGGGGCACGTCGTGTATTAATGATACTCGTTACCTGGAGAGGTTGGAAAACGATATATGCGTTTCTTCCCTGTTCCAAAACCAAAATCAAACCCTGAAAAGTGTAGGGTTAGCTAGCTAGCTACTGAAGATATAGCCTACTGAATGTATACACATGCTGCTTTTGCTTTTTAATGATTATAACTATATCTATAAAAAAGACAGACCCTGCTGTCAGTGAACTTCTTCTAAATTTTCATATTCAACCAGCTGTGTGGCATCACATTGTGTGCTGATGAACATTGTTTGACTTCCCCCCGAGATCCCTGCCCGTCTGGCAGCAGAGGTCCAGGTTCTGTGCGGCACGGAGGCGTAGCCAAACACCGTTCATCTGCACACACTGTGATGCCACACAGCTGGTTCAATATCTGCAAAGTTTCCCTTTATATTAATTGTCTTCTGTGGTGATCAGCAGTGATGTGTTGGTTCACTTTTACACTGTGATCTGTAGCCTATAGGTCATCTCCGTGCTGACTATGTTATGGGTGTGTAGGCTGATGGGATGCTCTAGTGGGGGTTTAAGGGGTGCCTTGGGGGTTGGGGGGACCCAGTTTGGCCTCCTCTGCCATGGTGGGGTATTCAGATGTCTTTCAAAGACAGTGAGCCTCCCGTTTCACTTCGCTTCCAGGACCCTGGGGTATGTCGGTCATGCTATGGGTCGCTGCTGAGGCCAAGCCTACAGCCTGGCCCCCTCTGCCCTCCTGGTACTCTGCTGGAGTACCAGGAGGGCTTGAATCAAAAAGTCAACAAAATTAAATGTATTTAACATAAAAATGCTGATGGTGTGTACTTATTATTTTGTTATTTTCATTCTTTAAAGGTCACCAGAATGCAGGAAACAAAGTCTCTGAAATTTTTCTCTGAGAGGAACCCCAGACCCCCACTTTGGGTTCAAAATCCTCCCTACTTTTGAGGTCTCGAAGTCGGCAACTATGTTCCTCTAGGGTGTTTCAGGCTTTATGTGTAGACAGAGTTTATGTGAACAAAGGGCTCTCCGTTTAAGAATGATCGATACAGTTTCCAAGAGTTCACTTTGAAAAACAGACGCTGTGAGACAGCTCCGCTTTCTAATACCGAACGAAGGCCAGCAGATTTTCAGAAATAACACAAGTAGCGTGACAGAACTTTCTGCAGAAGAAATTACATCCCTACTTTAAATCTGTCTGCCCTTGGTCTCTCGCCCAATTTTAAAGGAATGGTGAAGCCTTGCCAACCCAAACTCTTAAATCACCTCTGCAGCAAGACAACACTCTTGACGCTTCAGGTGAAATGTTTCAGAAAAGGTGGAATTTGTGTTTGATTTTACCAGGTGATGATCTGTTTATTGGTTATGATTTATAAAAGCCATTCTTTTATTGCTTTTCACGGAGCGTTTGTACAGCATCTGTTGTCTGATGCTCTACAACTGAAAACATCACTCAGTCCAACTTCAGCTGCTGTTTTTTCCAGAGGGCTTTTTTCTGCGCAGGTCACATCAGGCGAACAGAAAATAGCAGAGCAGCTCTGATCCCACATTTTACCTTTCTGCCACTGGTTTTTGAGTCAACAAAGGATGTTTTGGTATCTCGCTCATCGGCCATATCGGCCCCGCTGTCCTCAGCCAAACATAAGTTCACGGTTCATTCATGTACAGGCTGAGGTTTCCTTCTGCTACAGCGAGGAGGAATTACTACAATACAGTTCTGTTCTGTACGCTGAGGTGAGGAGTGACTGCCACGGGAAGCAAGCAGTCCCCATTTTAACACTGACCTTTTATAGCTTTATTTATACCAGTATTGGCCTGAAAGTGTGTTTTGGACCACGTCCTGAAGGTCTTTTCCCTGCTACCAGTCCTGCTCATTACACCTACCTAACAAGAGGCTGTACTCAAGTTCAGCTGTGCTTTGAGCCAAATACTGTCCCAGCTAAAGCTAGCATGATCAAAATGACAGTGCTAATATGCTAATGTTAGCAGCTGCCATGTTCACCATCTTAGCATGCTAATATTTGTTAATTAGCACTAAACATAAGATGCAGCTGAGGCTGATGGGAGTGGATTTTGCAGGTATTTTGTCACAGTATTAAAGGGATATTTCAGATTTTTTCAAGTGTGTTTTTCTAGCCAACTAAAAAAGACCCACAGAAGTTTAAGTGTACGCTATATCTAAAATATTTTCACTACTTCACCTTGCTGTCAGACAACCCTTTCCGATGGCACACTGAATTGTTATATCCATCTCTTCAAAGCCAGTGGACTCTTTTGACAAAGTCATTTTACCTCACAGAGAACAGGGGTTGCATGTCTACTAGTGCCTTGATTACTTATTTTGTGTTGTTGTGTGATTTTAGTGAATCCAAACGAACCCTTTACACCACCAAAGTCACACGATAAAAACAAACTGGTAGACCAGCAACTCCCGTGTTCTGTGAGGTAAAATTACTGTTTTTGACAAAGAAGTCTGGTGGCTTTGAAATAAATACACATTATGGCTTCAATTCTCCGTAGGAAAGGGCTGTCTGATGGCAAGGTAAAGCAGTAGAAATATTCTAAATATACCATCTACTTAAACTAATGCTGTTTTTTTACATGGCTAAAGCACGTTTTGCTGATGCCCCCGTCCACAGCAGTACATTACTTAGCTTGCATGGTTATACTCCTGCCTGCTTCTCCAAACTGAGGGCGTGCTGACCATCATCTACAGTAGGTAGTACGCTGACTATGGAGAAGTACCTCATACAACCCCACGTGAAAAGAACAGAAGAATCCCTTTAAAATATGACAAATATTTTAACCTGATGATGTCACTAGATAAGAAGGTAAGGGATCCTTTATTACAATTTATCCATTGGGGATATGATTGACTGTACTAAATTTCATGGCAATCAAAAACCAAAAAACATCAGGGGGATCGCCAATGTCATTATAGTACTTTGTCTGGGAAATGTGAACGTCCAACACTATCTATTGGATTTTGAGATATTTCACTAAAAACAAAAATATCAACGTAATAGTGATAATATAGTTGAGGGAATGAGCAAAATCAATAGGCTTCATCCTTTGGATACCACGAATGTCCACACAAAATGTCAAGACAATGAGTTGTTGAGACATTTCTCGACCACAGTGGACTGACAGACTGCCACCGACAGAGCCATGCCTCTAAAGTGAGAAATATTTGCACTGTAAACACTGGTTTGGACGAACCAGAAGCAAAAGTCAAGTTAAGGTCAGACAGCAGCCATGGATTTGGACCATGATGATAACAAACATGACCTTTCATTAGATGAAAAGATGTCATTCTCCATCCCAAAGAGGTTTGAATAAATGACATCCAAATAATTTATACATGAGGTTTAGAATAGGAAGCTAATCAATAAGCTATCAGTTGCCCTTGTCGCTCCAGGGTGCTTAAAAGGAATCAGGAGTGTTGTCTCCTCCTTAATGACTATTTATCGATTGCTGATTTTCACCCTGCTCTGCTCTAATCACTAGGAAGCCTTTGACATGAATTTTCATAATAAGAAATGTAAGTAATGTTTTCAGCCAATCTTTTTATGTTGAAAAGAATTAGGAGGCGCACATGTCTAAAACTACTTCCTATATAAACAGCTGCTATTTACATGCAGACTAATGGATCGAGCTTTAGACAAAGGAGCACTGAGAGAAAGATCAATGGGAAGTCCGTTAATGATGACTGGCTGCATTCCTCCTCCATCAACCCATGTGCCTCCATCTACAAACTTGTAATAACACAAGCCTCTTCTATCAACCTTTGACACTGCAATCACAAACTAATCCCAACCTCCCGCTGTCCTAACTACAGCTGTATTTATCCAAACCTCTTGGGAATGGACGCTGTTCAGACCACTGAAATGTTCTGAAAATCCAAACCAAAGATGATCGGCCGTGCTCCAAGTCATGCTTCAAAGGCCAATCATAAATTGAAGTCATTTTTTTTTTTTTTGCACTGAAGCATTTTTGCTCATAATTGCTATCCAAATGGAGTGACCGGTTCATGCATCAAATATCAGGATTTACAAGGTTTTACCATACCGCAGAATCAACTGAGTGGATTTGGGAATTTCCCATAACGGAGTGCATAAACTGAGGGAGTGACAACAAGACCGGCGGTTTATCAGGTCACTGCTGATTTACCACATCACAGACTGGGCAGGGCTCTAGGATATCCAGGGCTATCAAGAGTGAGTGATGTGGGACAGGGTCAGAAAGACAAGCACAGGAGGCTGATGAACTGAGGTGAAAGAGGAATAAGTGGTCGCTGTCCTGAAAATGCGGAGCTGGGGTCAAGGCCGTGTAAGTAGAACTGATGTGGGCACTGACCGTGACAGAGCTCCTCAAATACATGACGTGAAGCCACTTTGTTCATGTCAGGGCTTGGATGACAAATTAAATAGGGGGGATGGGAGGAGGAGGGACATAAGAGGAAGGGAGGGGAGGGGTCAGAGGCAAAACAAAGGTGGCTGTCCCCTGATGCTCTTTCTACCAGTTTATATCAATGCTGAGGAGGGGCGCTGAAGGTTGAGACTCAGTGTAAGACAGATTTCATTGAGCCTATTGAAGCTAATAAGGGGGAGGCGCCCTGTAGGAAATCACAGCTCTAAGGTCATGTTAGTTGCTATGTTTTGATGCAATGTATCATCTGACTGGAGATGAGATACCCCAGCTGTGTTCATTATCTTTGCTGTGACTGGAGTATACTGGTGTGCTCATGTGAGTGATGGTCTGACTCACATGGCTCACATTAAACAGACATTTCTTAAGAGACAGTTCACCCCTGAATCAAAATTTCATGTCTTTCCTTCCATTTGTAGTGCTATTTATCAGTCTACATTGTTTTGTTGTGAGTTGTCGAGCGTTGGAGATATCGGCTGTAGAGATTTCTGCCTTCTCTTGAATATAATTGAACTAGATGGCACTCGGCTTGTGGTGCTCAAAGCTTCGAACATGTAATGTACATGTAATATATGCCGTGTACCCCCACAGCACTCAGGTGAGGTTAAGACTTTACAAAAAGGTAGCAGCCAAGTTCCAGACCGTAAGCAACAGCCATCCAAGAGACACAGCGCCAAAAAAAGCCAAATGTAGCAAGACAGAACGCCAAATGAGATCAAATCTGGGGTTGGCTTTTACTATACCTTAAAATTAAACAGTCTTGGCAACATATAGATTAAATTAAGAACTATTTGATCAAAGTGTAAGTAGTTACGAACCTGACCAGACATTCAGTGTTTGCTTTCAATAGTTTTCTGACACATCGGTTTGTACCAAAAAAAGTGCTAATACACTGTCTTAGTGAAAGTTCCAAGAAGAAGAACCCATGAAACTGAAAACTGGCCAAGACAATGAGTCCCCAATGGCACTGCACGACACTGAAACTCTGGTCCTGACCTGATCAACAACCTTTCAACAGCTACAGAAACAATAACCCTGTGGTATACCATAGGATCTACTTGTGCATACTGTGTGAAGTCAAAAATATAATTAAAGCCCCAGTGAAACGGATGTTAGAGCGTCTCTAGCTTCATATTTTCTAGTGAAATGAAATATTTACGCAGTGCAGTTACAAGAGGCCTTTAAATCAAATCTTCGCATTTGATTGTACCACTAAAAAGTGGGCGAGCTTAGAGTTTAGTGCGATACAGAGATACTGCAGATTCCACTGCTGAGCGGAGAGCTGGCTCCACAAACACCTCCTTCGCCGTTAGATCAGGAGGAAGACAAGGTAGAGATGAATAAATTAGTCCTGCACCACATTGTTTGGGAAATCACAACAAAGGTTGTGCCCGCTGATATCCAGACACACATCTCTTCCTATCTCTCCATATTGCTTTGTAAGTTAGATATTACAACCCACAAACAGGTGCAGGTTTTGTATGACCGCTGTGGCTAGTAAGTCACCCAAAGTTTCATTTGATTGCATGAACGTTTGTGAACGCCCCTGAGTGCAAGATGAGTCACTAAACATTTAAAACGGTTTTCCCAGGTTTTACAGAAAGATAAAAGACAGGAAGTTTTATGTGAAGATACTCTTAATACTGCTTTATGACATATATTTGGCGTATAATAAGAGATAAAAGTGAGCACAGGGACACAAGATAAAAACTGGGAAAACATATTTTTTCATTTCAAGGGGGCTTTTAGACGTCTCTGGAGGATCATTGCACTGTATAAATGCACGACAAAAACAGTTTAAACCCAGATAACTTTATTGCCCTGGACCACAAATGTGCACAAAGATGATGGATGGGACAGCGGACACTTTGCATGTGTATGTCTGTCTCCTTGGCAACATCCAGTTTATTTATAGGGGAAAACACTGAGAATTCACCCGTAGTCCTCGAGTCCAGCATAGTTTGTCAAACTGACAGACTGACATGTTATTGTAGCCATGGAGCCCACTCTGTAAGCAGCGCTGCAGCCATGTGACATTATGTTATATACCAATAGACAAGTACGTTATTACTGTAGCCCATTAGGAGTTTTCACCTAATCTTTCTGATGACTTCTATAAACTTTCACACTCCATTAATTAAACTGGAGCTATGCACACAGTCTTGTGTGTTAATGCGTAGGGGACACATACATGAAATCAAAGGGCTTAATCTGGCTCTTTGCACAGACATGAATGGTTTATAACTCGGCTCCACAATCAGTCACAAGTGTTGGAGAAGTAACATGGCAGGTCGTGCTTACAGTGTTGAATGTTTTGCCATATAAGATGTGAAAAGAAAAACAAAATATCTCATGATAACTAACTGCAGCTATAATTCAAGCTTTTGCATAGTGACAGATGAATGAAACGTGAATGTGGATTAATACACAAACACACATTAATCCTATAGTTCTGTGTGGGGGCGAGTATTCGGGTATTTTCAGTAATGTTTGTGTAGAATAGCAATGCTGCCTGGCAGGGGCACAGACTGTGGTGGCACATTTAAATACAAGAAAGCTATTTTCTCCTCCTTGAGGTTTTCCTAACCTTCTTTTCCCCCTGTTGAGGTCTTTTTCATTTCCATCCTCCCTCTCTCTCTCTTTTTTTTTTGTCCCACCCTTTTCTCTTTGTGCTTACTGGGGCAGCAGGAGTGGGGCCTACAGAACTGCTGTGCTAAGCTTGAAGTCGCAGAGCCTGGCGTCAGGGAAAAATACAAGCTGAGCTCTCATGCAAAGTGGACACACCAGGAGCTCAGCCCTGCGGTTGTACTTTCTGGACTTTTATCTTCGAGACAAAACTATTTGCAGGGTGGTGCGGATAATGCCTTCACCTGCACAGCAATGCAGGGTATTTTAGAAACCACACTCTGTGGTAATAGCGTAGATTTGATGCCAGATATGTTTGAGAAGTTTGAATCAGACACAATGAGTAGTTTTCCAGGAAGGGAGGAATGATATTGTAATTGTAAATTTCTTTGAGTTGTCCTTCCATAGCAGGTAAAATTACCAGCCAAACCTTGACACTTGTTTTGTACTTCTCATTTGACGAAGACTAACAAAGGATTCATTTGTAGTAACACTTTCTATGTACAACCCAATTCTAAAAAAAGCTGTGACGCTGCATAAAATGCACATAAAAACAGAATGCCACAATCTGCAAACCCTTCTCGATGTACAGAGGGGGAAAATAAGTATACAACATGTCAATTTTTTTTAACATATTTCCAATGCAGCTATTCACATGAAATGTAGACCTGACATGTGTATTAACTCAATAAATCTACAACGACAAAGAAAGCCATAAAAATTATGTGCAATAAAGGGAAATAACACGGGAAAAAAGTATTGAACATACTGACTAAAATGTATTCAATACTTGGAGAAGCCTTGGATTGCAATGTCAGCTTCAAGATGCTTCCTGTGTGAAGACACTAATTTCTCAAAGTATTCAAATGGGATTTTGGACACAGATAATCTTTTAATCTTCAAGATTGTGGGGGGCCCACTTGTGAAACTTGAGAAATAAATTTCACTTTCAAAACTTCAACAATTTGTGTCCTCAGTTCCCAAATGCTTACAGGTGTTGTTAAGGGTGCTTTCACACCTGCCCTGTTTGGTTCGGTTCAATCGAACTCAAGTTCATTTGCCCTCTAAGTGCGGTTCGTTCGGGCAGGTAAGAACACAGCAATCGCACTTGGGTGCACATCAAAACAACTCGACTGAGACCTTCTTGAAGAGATGCATTACACATTGTTTGGGTTAAACATGAGCATGTTACAGTCCTGGAGGATTATTAATGTGCACCTCCTCCTGTACTGCCTTAATATGCACATTCAGCACATCCAATGCATCAAAACATTGTTTTCTAGTTGGAGCCGCGCCTCGTTTTCAAACTGTATGGTTTGACTAAAATGAACAATGACAGCAATATAGTCCACGATGAGCAGCGCTAAAATCAACCTGCGTAGTTGTCCCTCCATTGTGACATTAGAAAGTGTCACATTTATCTTGCAAGTGTACTCTTCTTCAACGTTTGCTTTACTTCCTGGATTTTTCCCACATGGAAATTCTGACCAATCAAGAGCAGCTTTCTGGCACGAGGCATTTGATCTGGTCTTGTAAATGCTGCCGTGAGAACACGAACCAACTCTAGGCAATATGTAGCTTAACAAAATAAGTCCCTGATTTGGCCCGAAGCAAGCACCCTAAAAGAAAAGGTGATGTAACACAGTGGTAAACATGCCCCTGTCCAAACTTTTTTACGATGTGTTGCAGACATCAAATTCAGAATGAGTGTATATTTACAAAAAATAATCAAGTTTATCAGTTTGAACATTAAATATTTTGTCTTTGTACTCTACTCAACTGAATATAGGTAAAAAAGGATTCACAAATACTTACATTCTGTTTTTATTTACATTTTACACAGCGTCCCAACATTTTTTGGGGGGTTGCACCTGCATCATTTTGAAAACACATCTTAAGAGAGCAGAAAAGTGTAAAAACCTAAAGTTGGCTGTCCTACCTGGGGATGTTGTGTGTAGGATCGGCTCCAGGACTGAGAGGTAACAGGTGCGTGGGGTACAGTCCTTCCCAGGCCTCTTGCGTCCATACTGGGAGACTGTGAGCGTTTGCCTCGGCGAAGCGCTGGCTCCTCGACTTCTCTGGTGTTAGTAACCACACTGTTGATCCTACGCATGTACACCTGAGACAGGGAGCAAGACAAAGAGCAATATTATGCAGCTATGAAGTTGTTCAATCCTGTCCTCTGATTTATTATCACCTTCGTGTAAAGAATGCCCTCATTTGTCTGATGGATTTATTCATCATCTCACCTCTGCAGGGGACGGCCTGCCCCCCTTCTGTGCCTCAGCACCAGCTCCTGTTCCGCTGTTTATCGATTCTTCTGTATCGAAGGTGGTTGCCCGGTAAGCCCTCCATGTTGTCACGGCTTCTGCCTCATCCTCTGACCCACCATCAGTCATTGTCCTCGCGCCCCCTCGTCCCCGGCCCGTCTCGTCTGCTGACGCAGTGCCCCGGTTCTTCCAGGTGCTTCTCACAGTCACATTCTTCATGTCTGGTAAACTGTCTTCCTGGGAGTGTTGGCTTTGTCTTTGGTGTCTCCAGCTGGTGACAGTGGTGGTGCTACTGCTGCTGCTGCTTTCAAAGCCCGACTCTGTGTCGTTAAAGTCTGCGGAGGTGGTGTCCGGGGACTGGAGGCTGAAGTTGCCTCGTGGGCAGCAGAGGTGGCTGGCGGTGGTCTCCATTCTAGAGGTGTTGTGGTGTTTGGACCTTGATGAGGAATCACTGCTGTCGTCCATCCCACAGTCCTGGTCCTGGCACGACCGCAGGGTGATCTCACTCTTGGGAATGGAGATCTCATACGGGACGGAGATGCTGCCATGGTGCTCACTGCTGGGTCCTGGCAATTTGTAAAATTATAGCAATTTTTTCTGAGCAAAACATTTTATAAATGCAACAAGCTGACAGTAGAGTGACAAGACAGTAATGCAGTGTTCTTCAAAAATATATTTTTTCCATGCTGGTAGCATTGCTGTATGTTTGGGAATTTCCATCAGCCTTCACTACACTTTGTGCGTAATGCTCCTGGGGTGCTATGTTAAATTCAGATAGTGAACATGGTACTTGTATGCTAGCATGCTGACATTTAACTCAAAGCATTTCTGTAAATACAGTCTCACAGAGCTGCTAACATGGCTGTAGACTCTATGTTACAACCAGCGCACAGTGGTGCACAGCACAACTGTTTTTGCTAGTTTAAGATAGACACAGTTGTCATTTTCTGATCAGCAGCCACGCTGTATAAGTAACAAATGTACTTGCGTCCATTTGTACGCCCATGGGCATGTAGGTCTTAGAGGGCAACTTTGGTAGTTTTTAACCTGGACCCTATTTTTCCATGTTTTTGTGTCTAAGTGACTAAGTATTGAGCAAAACTGCTGCAGACGGCACAACAAAACAGGCTGCACTGTAGTCACTTGGGGCAACTGTGCACCATCAATTTACATCCACTAAAAGTGCTTGTTTTGGTCAATGAAAGTCTCAAAATATTATACCAATTGTCTGACAAAATTATGGAAGGGTCACTACAGAAATGGACCTTTCTTTGGACCTTTTTGTTTAACCAGAAACAGCCCCAAAATAGCTATAGTTAAACCGAACTGTAATTTTATTATCAGCGTTATTGAGAGAGCCACAGAAGCAAAATAAACTCACAGAAGCCATCTTAGTGTGTCTTTTCCACTGTTTCAAAAATTGCCAACTCGGTTTGCTTGAAATAAATCCTTGATTCACCCAGTTAGATGTGAAAATACATTGGCTCTAGACATGCTAAAATTGCTGTTTATTTGAATGGAGTCTGGTGGGTTTGCCGATAGCAATTTTGGGGCTGTTCCTGGTTAAACAAACTGGATCTTTCTCTCTTACAAACAGGTCTATCTTTGTAAGTATCTTTTCCATAATGTTGCCAGACACTCAGACTAACAATCTGAGTCTGTTTGAACAGGGTCTTTAGTCTTGTTTTTACACAATTCACAACAATTTTCTTATACAGTTGCAATTTAAATACAGTTTCATCATAGCACCTGAATTAAAGCATGACTGCCATCCTTTATATAAAGCATCGCTTACCTATGAGGATGTTACTGGTGGAGGTGTGGCGTTCTTTGATCGGCATGGGTTCACTGGACAAACTGCTGCTGCGACTGCTGGTTCTGGAAGAGCTTGGGTCATTGGGGTAGATGGTTATACTACTGGTCATTTTACTCGTGGTGGTCACCATAGGTTTGGTGGAGATTTTGGGTTTGCCATTTGTAGACAAAGGTTCCGAAATCATCACTTCCTTCCTGTCTATCTCGACGATCGCAGGCTTGATGACAGCTTTTGACCTGAGCGCCTCGCGTGGGCTGCACACTCGCTGGATCTCGAGCCCTGTTGCAGTGTGCGTGGGCCCCTGGTGGCCTCCCTCAGTTGCCAGTGTTCTGTTGTGGAGCTCTTCATCAAAAGAGCTCCTGGAGGAAGAACCCTCTGAATGCGAGTCATGGACGTGGGAGTATCTAGGATATCTGGAGGTTGCAGTTCTACTGCTTACAGTTGAAGTAGTCATCTCAGTCACAGGCTCTGGCTCAGAGGGTCTTGAACCGGTAGATTCTGTTTCAGAGGCAGATGAGTGACCCTCAGATCCCTGATCGTTGGGCAGCAGTGGAGTGACCTGGGATCTGTAGGCCGTGAAGGCTCCATTGGCTTTGGACAGGGTGGAGGCAACAGATACAGAGACAGATTCCTGAACCAAGTCTGTTGATTCCTGATCTGAGGCAGACGCTGTGTCCTTCTCTAAAGCAGAGATACTGTTGATGTTACTGGAACTGTCAGGCACTACATCAGAGTTGTTGGATTCGCTATCGCTACCTACATACAATTTTGAAAACTTTTCTAATCTATTCTTTTTAGTCTCCCCATCCGTCTGTTTGTTCGCCGTCCTCAGGGGCTTCTGATCATTAGCTGCTGGTGGGTAGCGACTAAGAACAGACGCTTTTTTAACATCACTAGAGGTTGTGTTTACAGAGGAGGGAGTGGCTCCTTTCATCTTTTCTTCAGTTCCTCGTCCTGTGTCTCTTATTCCGTTATCAGATGAAACTGCAGTAGTTGGGGTTTTGGGTGTCCTTGGGTGTCTACTCTTGTGAGCAGGACTGAGGGGTCTCCTCACAGGCTTAGGAGAGCTCTCCTCTGAGTGGCTCAGATCTTTGCTTCTCAGCTTGGTTTCTCTCTTATGCTGAGGAGAGAGCTCCCTGTTCCTGTGTCTGGGGGAACTTGGCTCTGAAACAGTTGCAGCACTCCTATATTTGGGCTTTTCTTGTCTGAAACCCCCCTTCACAAGCTCTTCATTCTCAGCTTTGCCATTCTCCAGGACCTTGGCGGGACTGTTGGGGCAAATGTTAGTGCTTCCATTGCCGTGTTTATCCACATTACTGGTTCCATTTCTTCCAAGTCCACTTTTTCCGCACAGCTGCGTCCTCAGCTGTTCCACCTGCTCGCTCAGTTGGCGAGCCCGGTTTCGTTCCATCTGGAACTTCTCGTTAAGTTCGCCATTTTTGGACTCTGAGTTCTTTAGATCCTCCTCCACTATCTCCATCTGTTTAAGGCGGTTCTTTAGCCTCTCTACTTCCTGTGTCAGCTCCTTTACCTTGTTGTCCTCCTCCTGCGAGCCTTCAAGACCGCTGTTCTTTTCATTCTCAGATTTGTTCACAAGGCTGATGCTGTCATCGGCCAACTTCAAGTACTCAAGGCTCTTCTTGCGCCCAGCCAGTTTACTTGTGAGGAGCCCTGTGGATGAGAGCTCGTCCTCAATTCGAGACCTCATGAAATCTGCACGACCAGGATCTGCTGACATCCCAATGCGATTCTTCTGGAGCTCCAATTTTTCTGTCAGCTTAAGAATGATCTTCTCGTCCTCCCTCTGTTTCTCCAGTAGCCTCTTGCGCTCACTCATAAAGGTCTGGGTGAATCCTTTGAGTTTCTCCAGTTCCATGGCCAATGCCTGCTCTGCTCTATCCAGCTTTGTCTCAGACCCCTCCAAGTCCTTCAAACGTGCCTTGAGGGCCTCCAACTCAGACGAGAGCTTCTTGGTCAAGTTTTTTTCCTCATTGAGGCTCAGGCAGAGCTGGCTGCAGTCGGATTTGCTTTTCCCAAAAGCTTCTTCCAGTTTCTCCAGTTCAGCCATTCTCCGTTGTAGGCGTTCAATCTCGGCCTTTAGTTCCTTTGTCAGACTCTCCTCTTCTTCCAGTTTCTCTCTGACTGTGCGGCAGAGATCCTCAGCTTTGCGTACCTCCTCATCCTTACCCTGGATCCTTAGGAGACGTTTCCTCAGTTCCTCCACATCTCCAAGCAGGGATGAGTTGCTGCCTTCTCCTTGGATGACTTTGTCCTGTAGAGGAAAGAGAGAGTTCAAATATTAGTTAATCTATTCATGTAGTGTATTTCTACTCCACCTCTTTCCACTTATTGCTTCTGATATGCACACACAAATAAATTCCTGAAATCAACCAGCACTGACCTGCAGATCAAGAAGCTCATCCTCAGACTTCTGCAGCTTGTTGGTTGCTTCTTCCAGTTCATCCAGTCTTCGTCCGAGACTCTGTAGCTTGTGCCGTAGGTGGCGATGGGTCATGTCTTTATGGTCAGACATGGCTACAAATTCTTTGTATTATATCTGTGTTTGTTTTGTCGTTCAGATTATTTGATGACAATGTTTTGGGAGGTCCACATTTGTGTGGCAGTGTTATCAAGTCCTTTAGGTTCTCAGGGAAATACTCTTTTCTCTCCACGGTCTGTCGCTGTCACTTTAAGACTTGGAAGTTCCCTCAGAGTGGCGTTTAGCAGAGGAATCTGTCATCTGCAGGAGGGAGAGAGGAAATAACACTTAGTCATCCCTAATTTGTCAATGACAGTCATTTGCATCCTAAAAAGGTAGCTCAGTA
Organism: Epinephelus moara; assembly: GCF_006386435.1. Classification (NCBI taxonomy): domain Eukaryota; kingdom Metazoa; phylum Chordata; class Actinopteri; order Perciformes; family Serranidae; genus Epinephelus; species Epinephelus moara. Next base: position 16,394,905 of record NC_065519.1, read on the forward strand.
AGTGAGAAAAAAGATTGCACACCAGAACAGTCTGCCCACTGTATGATTTTACACTTCCATCTAATTACTGTGACACAAACCATAGGACACACTAAAAGAGGCCAAACACCAACGCATGTACAGTAAAAACACACTCACACACACTGTGACACAGACAGAAACAAATACTGCTCTGGCTACATTTTATATGAATAACATGACATGGGATTAGTTTCACAATCACCATGTAATTGTAATTAAAGGGGAACACCACCTAAATTAAGGATTCTTATATGTTATTTCCATGGCCCATAAAGTTCAATCAATATTTATGAAAATGAGCTGCTCTCTCTTTTAAAGACAATAACCAGAGAAGTACGTCTTAAACTAGTGATGTGATCAAGTCTGGAGCTGCTCCATAGACAATGAATGGGAGTCTGTTTTTGTGGACACAAAGAATGTTTGTTTTCTTTTGTTTTTTGTACTAAAATTAGCTTTATTCTGTTGTTCTCAGTTTATACTCAGAACATTTTCCCTGCTGATCCCAGTGTCATCTGTAACAGCTATCTACATTCATTGTCTAAGGCCATGTTTACACCTGGTATCGACATGATTCCTGGGTGAGCTGATCACAAGTGGACAGCCCTAAACAGAAGTGTAAACGACCACCAAGACACATTGTGATCCAGTCGCAAAGCCCTTGCTGAGTTGGTCTGGGTCGCATGTGACCACATATCTTTTGTAACTTAAAAGCTCATGTGTCCTGATGCGTGTCCGACAAGGTCATCAGTGCAGGACGTGGGGGGGTTGTTTTGACGACAACACATCAATACTCTGTGACTTGCCCTTTTTACAATGAGGTGGACAAAGTGTTGCGATATCATCCAACATTTTGCCCTCTGTAAAGAAATGTGTTGAATTCTGCGCCAGCCATATCTCAACAGCCTAACACAACAACTAAGTATGCTAGTGAGCAGCTATCGAGAGTGTGGATGTAATAACTGTATGCAGGACCTTTTGACCTTCCAGCATATGTGAGGTGGGCAGTAACGGAACCTGAACACACGTGGTCAGCTGAAGACGCATGATAGACACAGGTGAGAACGGTGATGTGTCTCTGCTGTCCACATGTGTTCAGATCACCGAAACGCATATGAATACCAGGTGTAATCAGGCTCCATGAAGCAGCTCCAGACTTGATACTTGATGGCATCCCAAATTTGAGTTTTAGCACATTCGTTTTTGGATTTGTGAACAAGTTTTTCATGGTTCGTTAAGCTATATTTTTGGACAGTCTTAGACCATAAGAAAAACGTGTGAGTTTTGAAAATGGGCGCAGTTCCCCCTTTACTGTTCCTTTCATTCATAACATTAAACATTATCTGTGCCAAAGATACCATCCATCATTATGACCGTGAAGTGTGCACTAAGTGAACATAATAGACACACTGCATCTCTTTTCTTTTTTGACACTGAACCACCATGTATTTCACCTTGCCTGTCCTTTGAAGGACACGGGGGTGGCACTGCATACATGTATGCGTGGGTATGGGGGTTTCAACATGCCTCCACAGGCTTACACACACACACACACACACACACACACACACACACACACACACTTTGTTGTCTCCCTGCTGTTGTACCCAGCATCGATTTATGCTTGCCTGCCTGCCTCTGCTGACAGCAGCACATCTCAATAACACCGGCCTCCTTCACATACCCCCATCTGCACACATACACGGCCGTCACCGTGGCAACCACGACATCACAGGCCCGTCACAACACTACACCATTCATGGTCACATGGGACGGATGTGATGACAAAAGAAAAGCGTTTCACTCTGTGACAGAGACTATTCTGCTGAATTAAATTAGGACATTGAAGCTGTGTTGTCCTTTGCCCTGTGATATCAAAGGATATATTTCTACAGTCATTACATTGTGGTATTACCCTCAGCAGGCCCAGCATGGCTCTATGTGATGAGAACAAGGATTATTAGCCCACCACAGTATGCCTGTCTGCATGGCCTCCATAAATCTAACAGCTAACGCTTTAGTCTCATGCATGATTCAGGTAGTGTGCTTTCCTAAATCCTATTACTCCCCTTCCCCCCGTCATTCTGCCGAGCTTCCCCCACTGACCGTGAGGGAAAATCGACCTGAGGGTAGGACATAACATCTGCACACATCATCACTTATCGACCCCCCGACAACCGGCTCTGTGCCTCCTCCTTCCTCTCCTCTCCAGTACCATGTTCAAAGATTGCCTCTCTGAAGCTACAAACCACTACATATAAAGACCACTGTAGTTTTCCTTTACATTAAATTACTTTTACTGCTGTAAAAACATCAACCGATGCAGTGAATTTACTCAATCTTTTTATCTGTGTGCGTACATGGTATACAACAAGGTAGAGCTTGCCATTATGGTTTACTCCAGCATAGTTTTATATATTTTCTATCGTTTCATTTGGTGTAAAAAGCCCAAACCACCATTCCCACAATTCATTAAATGTCTTGTTGAACATAAACCAAGGCAATGAGCTTTGAAAGTCAATATGGCAACGATTACTTCATGAAAAGCACAATGTGAACTCAAAGCGTTCAGCTGTAGCGTTTTAATTATTCTTTGCTTTCATGAGGTCTAGTGGTGGTTTAGCAATCTTCTCGATAGATTACAAGACTTAGAGGAAATACTGCAAAGTACATGGACTGAAGAGAGAGAGTGCGGAAAAAAGACAAACTGTGAAAAATGTTGGAGAGAAAACTGCTAGCTTAGCTGTCCACTTGGATGCCAAAACACCTTAGTCAATAAAGTCATTCTGGGTTGCATTTTTTTGCCCAGCTGTGGCTTGTTAAGTGAGTTGTAGACCTATTTTTCTCTGTTGTCTTGAGGTGGTCGCTGTGATCCAAACCTGTCCCGACTGATCCTGTTCCAGCAGAGTAAAAATACTGTGAAAAATTCCCATGTATCCATTAAAAGCAGAGAGCGCTCGCTGGCACAAAAAGATTTACATAGCTACAGTTCAATTCTTCGTGACAGCTCTTCACACAGCACTATGCAGCTCAGGGAAAACATAACCACTGGGAAGGTTAAGAGAATAAACTCTGAATAATGTGCCGCCTCAGGAGAAACAGTTGATTCCTTGGACACCCAAATGGTTGTCCTACTGCTCTGACCCACTCAATAATGAATCATCAAGTTCAGTCTTTATTATTTTTTAACAGATTATCTTAGGGATGGCTTTCGGGCCCCTACATGATTTGAAGAAATCCAGCTCTGGTTGGGCCGCGTCCTGGTTAATAATGGTGTTTCACTAGGTCCAGCTACTCCTGTCTTGGCAGGCTGCCTACCTCTCCTTTCATTCTCCCTTTATTTCTTTGCCAGCTCGCTACCTCCCTCCCTCATCTCTCCCCTCCATCTCTCTCAGACACGCACACCAGCATGGCCAAGTGGGCGCTTTTAAGGGGCGGCGGTGCGTGCAAAGCGACTCTGGCAAGGGCCCGCCTCTGCCAAACCAATCAACATACCTGATTCGCTTATCGCAGGGCCGGGGCCTCATTAGCTACATTCAGGACAAGACAGGAGGGATTTGGAAGGATGGTGGTTGAGATGGAAAGGAGGAGAGAAGACATGAGAAGATGCGGGGCGGTAGAGGGAAAGGGAAGGGCGAGAGATTGGAGGAGCACAGGGCATCAGTATTTAGTCTTTGACCATGAATTCTTTCCATTTAGGACCATGACCCACATAGATAAGTGTTCATGAGCCATTGGGTTCAACGGTTCAATCTGGTTGGGTAATGGCAGCAGCATGAAAAGCTGTGTGTCTCTCCAACCCACATGTTTTAAAAGAAAAGACATGGTGCTTCAATTTATCTCTACTTGCCTTCACGTCTTAACCTGTGCTAAGGGATGAATTTACGTTGGTGCAAGGATGGAAAAACAGCAATATCAACAAGTACTGAACTGGTAGTGCCCCACCATCGAATGGCAGAACTGGGAGAAATAAAACACCTGATGGTCAAACTGAGGGAATCGTATGGAAAAAAATAAGAGACATAAATATTTGAATTTTAACAACCTGAATACTTAATACTGAAATTAAAAACACAACTGAATTCATAGCATTTCAGTATTTTACTAAGAAAACCATGTGTCTAAATTTATTTGTTCTGAATTCACCTCTTTGACATCGTATTGTAAAATATTGTAATTCGTAATATCGTTATTTTCCCCCCAATATTCACAAATTCGCATCTAAAAATTCAAGATTCATCATTTCTAAAAATAGATTTAGGCTGCCCAACTTCAAATGGTCAAATTCAAATAGAAAATTAGTCAAATTTGATTGGTCAAAACATTCAGGCTCCATTTCCTATCAAATTTGAGTAACCTGAATCTTATTTTTTCTTTTTTATTTCTGAAACTGTTGGATTGTTTGGATCTGAATTTGTGAACATTGAAAAAATATTGATCAAATTTAAAATTTTGAAACTGTAAATCAATCAAGAAATTTAATATTCTAATTTCAAACAAGTGAATTCCAAACAAATAAATTTAGATGCTTGGTTTTCAAAGAAAAATAATGCTATGATTTCAGATTTCAATATTTAGTATTCAATGGCTATCAAAATTCAAATATTTATGCCTCTAATTTCCACAGAATTGCTGCCAAGAGACATCAAGGATTTCAAGATGGATTTGTTGGTCTTGATAATATTTTTTGTATGTTTATATAATGTCTACTGACTGTTTTCACTTGTTGTGTTCTCATGATATTAAACAATTAAAAAAAGAACAAAAGACAAAAAGGATGGATGTCAAAGATTTCTGAGCTGAGACTGAAAAAAGACTTCGAAAAAAAAAAACAAGCGGTAGAGTAAAACAGGTGGAGCGCTGACTTGGTGAGTTATATGACATTGAAATACTGCACCATAAATCAATTAATACCCAGTGAACAAAGATTTCAAGATAAAAGAACGCAATGAATACCTGGAAAACAAGACCAGGTAAAATAACATGTTCGACAACCAGAGAAAAAAAAACTCTAATGTTCCCACATCTCTTTGAGTTATTGTTCATCTTCCAGACTGTGGCATGAAAAGCAAAATGTGTGATGCTATTTGGCCAAGAACAGGTTTCAGGGAGGGCATGGAGGGAAGGAAGTATGGCCGGAGGGGAGTCGCTGAGGTATTCTGAACTGAGCTCAAATTGAACACAGTTTCGTTCCCCTGTTCTGTGCGTTGTTTGACAATTACGGAAAAACCTGGAGGAGGGTAGGAGCTGTGAGGCAGGGGAACTGACCCCTTTTACTGAGACACATTCCTGATGACGGACTAACCAGGGCACTGCCAGTCCCTCGCTCTGCCTTGTCTGCTCTTAACCAGGCCACTGACAGGCTCTCCCAAGCCTTCTCTACGCAAGAGCCCATTCCTAACCAGGGCATTGTCTGGGTTAATAGCCAGGGCTAAGGGAGTATATAAAAATGTTTCTAAGATTTAGTCTGCTTTGACCTTCAGGTGGATCAGGACAATTTGAAGTCCAGATTTGATTTCACTCTAAGAAATTCCTGTGGACAGATTCCTGCACTTGTCTTTGCTACGTAAGGTTATACAGCATCTGTAACTGAACTCACAACCCCATACAAATTAAAGAGAACACTGGAAACACCTTAAACCAAGCCCTGACTGACTGCTCAGTCTGACACTGTACGACTCTGGCACCTTTCACTTCCTGAAATTTGAACAGGAAGTTCCCTTCTTGACCTTTCGCACTCTGTTGCTGTTGTTTCAAGAAGCAGGACACTGAGAGCAAAACTGAAAGCAATTTTCAGGCATACAGGAAAGAGTACAAACAAACAGACACAGGCCAACTATTTCTATATAGAAAGAAGCAGTAGCTGTATCACTCATTCCCTTCAGGTCCGAGTGTTAGAACTGCAGCAGCCATTACTTTCTTTGCATGTAGGGGGCAACATAAACATGCCTACGTCTGCAGATCGAAAGTGTTCCTGCTATTGCGTCCTTTTGTTGCAGGTGGCGTAGACTGGCACGTATAAAAACTGGTCGCACGAAGACTGAACAGTCTGGGCCTCCCTGAAAACTTAGTGTGCTTAACTGTGACGTCACACTTTTTTTGCGTGTGTGTGTGTTTGTGTGTCAAGGGGAGATATGTTGAACTAAATAGTGCTAAAACATATTGACATTTAGATGGGCAAAATTACATCAAACGGCAAAAATCTACTCAGATTGGGCGGTCTGCATTCTGAAACCAATGTAGTATCTTCCATCGACAGATGCCCAAACAGACTAACAAGGCCGACTATCAGTTTCCATGTATATAGGCTAGGTGTGAGACCCAATATACAGATTGTAGGAAAACATGAGTAGTATATTCTGTATAGCTTCGTACTTGTATTGTGTCATTCAGTCTAGTTATCTGAATTTTGCAAGCTTTATAAAACTAGCTCAGTCCAACTTCTCATTTTCATCTGATCTAAATTATTCAGGATTCAAAGCACGGACTGAGGTGGTCACGAAGATGGCCGAAGTCTGCACTGCCGCATTCTGCAAACATAGACTTTATAAAATAATGGACATAGCAACTGTGACGTCACCAATTGTTTTGAAGCCTTGAGTTAAGCCATCGCTACCTTGGGTTTTTGGAGCCAGAAGTGACCATATTAGGATGAGAAGCTTCATTTTTTAGCCCCGGAGGTTGCCACTTAATCTCTAAATCTCTAAACTGCTTAACATGAATTTATAAGTTTGTGAGTGTGTGTGAGTGAGCTGCATACCCAGGTGTTTTTACATCTAAAAAAAGAAAATGAGAGCTAGACAGACAGAGAAGCAGATGACATTGATGCATGTAAGAGGAGGGGAGGGACAAAACAGAAAACTAGAGGGGCTTCAGTTTGTCTCAGACCACCAATACCAAAGGGACTTGGAAGTCAGACTTTGTTGAAGAGGTTCATCCACACAGTTTGCTCTCTCTCTCAAACACACACACACACACACACACACACACACACACACACACACACACACACACACACACACACACACCAAGGTTACAATCATACACCATATCATTAGGGCTTTAGCCACTCTCTTCCTGCCTGCCTGTTGCCTTGAGTACATTCTGTTCTCTCCATGAAAGAGAGAAGGAAAAGAAAGAAAAAAATTCCCCTCTCTTGCACTTGACGTTGGAACTTCTTGGTTTGAAACTCTTCTGCCTCATAAACGGTAGTTAATAAAGGGCCCTGGTCCAATCAAAATGCTTCAACCACATCTTCATGTAGGGGGTTATTGCCAGTTTGCATATGTGAATGTGTGACAAATACTTTGTGTGTGTGTGTGTGTGTGTGTGTGTGTGTGTGAGGAGGGACGACTGCAGTGGATGGATGCTGGCGCAGCACTGGAAGCCACAAGATGGTGGAGACCTGATGCTTGGCCTGCATTTTTCCGTTTTTCCAAGAAAGAGAAAACCGGCATCCCATAATGTTCGGTTTGTCGTTTCCTGTGCTGTCATGTTCCTTTTTTCTCTGTTTTTTTTTTTTTTCACCCTTTCAGTTTTGCACCGCTTTTGGAAAAATGGTAAAGAATGAAAGGCAGTGTTGGATTTCAGCAGAAAAATGGATAAGGAACTAAGGTCATGTAGCGTATTCATTAGAGCGAGCTGAAATGGGATGGGAATACCTACTCTCCTTGGATTTTTCCTTAAGATCCTGGGTGAAATTGCCACTTACAGTATAAGTATTGAAATGTGGTGAAATAGTGGGTAAACAAAACGTCGTCTTTGGTAGAAAAATAGATTTGTTTATGGGAGAGGACATGGAAGTTAACCACAATACCACTGTAACGACAAAGCAGATGCTTTCCGTTTGTCAGGGCAACATCACTCAATGTTAAGATATTCCTTAGTGACAAGGTTTCCTCTTTCTTTTCTCCCACCATTTATTTCGCCCCTCCAGAAATAGAGTGAAAGCAAAATAAAAACTGAGCTGATACATCACAGTTTCGCTCCATTGCTTTCCTCCAAGGCCTGGCTGCCAATGATTGGAAATGCTCAGCATGGACACTTAGCTTCATTTCAGTTTGGATTTCCTGTCATTTGTTAACAGTCTGAACTGATTTTACAGTTTAAGAGAAACAGTGGCTCTTTATAGGTTTGAACAAATGGAGTCCCAAAACCAAAAGAACAGAGAAAGAAGGAAGAAAATGAAGACAGCAATGCAAGAAAAAGTCTATTGTTGGGTAAGTAGGTTGTTGTCTGCATTGGCCCAACATCAGCAGCCAAATATCAATAGTATGTGAAAATATCTGGAAAATATGAAGGACATTATTCAGTTTACTGACATTTTAAAGACATTTAATCAAGAAAATAATTGCCTGGTTAATAGCAGAGTTGTACTGATACAGATACCAGTATCGGAAATGCCTCCAATACTGCTTAAAATACGGTATCGGGTATCGGCGAGTACAGCCTATGACCAATCCGATACCACATAATGCCTCATGTCATTACGCATAAGCACGCTACAGGCAAACGAAATGGAAATGGAGCAGAGTTTAAAAAGCATTCTACTGTAGCCTTTAAAATGTCTTTTTTACCAAATTGTGTGGCTGCACTTTAACCTGTGTCTTGATNCAGATCGGTACTCGGTATCGACAGATACCTAAGGCTCAGGGACTGGATACGGTATTGGGAAGGAAAAAGTGGTATTGGTACATCTCTAGTTAATAGATAATTAAAATAACTGTTATTTGAAGTTTAATTTAAAATACATGGCCCTAGGATGTTCTCACTTAACTTCTTAACTAACATGCACTGCAAACCTGAAATCATCCCAATTGGTGGGTCACGGTTCAAAAGTGGGTTGTGGGTCCATTCTGAGTGAAACTGTGTGGACCCTGAAATGATGACTCAGGAGAAATCTGGATCCTGTGGCTGGACCAGTTGCTGATCTAGACATTCCCTGGAGGAGCTGTATGTGAGAATGCAAATGTCCGAAGAAGTTCAGTCAGACATTCGACGGACTTTACCCTGCCGGCTCTCTAGTACAAAGTCTGTGTAATGCATAATTGAGCCCATATGTGAATAGAGCAGGTAACTGTCCGTAGAATTCACAGCAAGCGAGTGGGCATGTTAATGATGTTTCTATCATGAGGCCCACACAATCCGGAAGAAAACAAACACTTAAGGGTGAAGAGGAAGGGTCTTTAACATGAAGATGGCATTGAAAATGTCTGATTAGAGAGATAATGAGGTTCAGGATCTTCTGTTGGTAAAGGCTAAAGCCGAAATCGTCTGAGTAACTCAAGGAACGGCAAGAGACTCTGTTGTTTAAGACCAAATTACGAACCGGCTACGTGACCGCGGTGTAATCCGCCTTGTGTTTTGCCTCCTGCATGTTCTACCCAGGCACCACCCCTCGTCTAAGAGCAACAAAGTATTTCCAGTAGGTGAGAACGCTTTTGAAACAGATGATCTTTTGTGTGCTAAATGTGTGAAAGAAATTCTGGACAATAATAGGAAATGATTCTCTGCTTAAACCTACACACTACAGTTCAAACGTTTGCTTGCCAAAAAATCTTGATTGGGTACGGCCAGATTTTAAGAGGAATACTCTATATTTCAGAAAGGTCTTTCGTGCTTGCAGGTTGAAAGTCTTCTTCCAAATATATTATATTTTATATGAGGGGTTTGTTTTGTACTTGGAGAACAAAATCTTCTACAATGGTTCAACCAAACTGTCAACTGTGAGTGCAGAAACAGACAAAGATCCGTCTGAGTGACAGCTCAATACAAATAGAAGTAATCACCAAGAAAACTGGACGCTAAGCATCAACATGTGTGTAGTCTTAAATAGGAACAGCTTCCTGTCTCAGTGTCAAGTGCAAAATAAAGTCTATAAGCAGCTGGTATTAACAGGCATCACGATTTAGCAAAGCTATTCTTAAAACTTGAAAAAAATAAATAAAGGGTTAGTCAAGGTTTAGCACCGTTGGAATTGGATCGGGATATCAGCTGTGCTTACAACGTTCTGACAAATCACAGTTCAAAGCTATTCAATCTGACAGCTGAGTAGACTGCAGAGGACCCAAGAAACACAGCTTCCCAAACTATCCCAAGGTCAATATCACTGTTGTGGTTTAATAATGATCAATGGTCACTTAATGCTTTTCTAGACTGGGAAACAAATCCAAAATCAAAAGGTATCTACAAGGGGAAATGGTTAGAACAGTATGCTCTCTGACATCAACTAAATGGAAGTTTTAACCATTGAATTCTTCTTGTTTTGGGGTCAGGGAAAGATAAAAACATCAATGTAACAGGTGTGAAGGTGAATAATGAGCACAACCAACACCAGTTTGGTACATGTGCAGGAAAAAAAAACTTCTATTGGTGCAATTAAGTACATACTCAGAGTCATGAAAGGTTATAATAGTAAATAAATTATTATAAATCTTAAAAACAGCGCTCCACTCTTCTGTATCCAAAAAAAGAAAGTGAGTAGAGGTAAACTCAATGCACCCTGAGGCCAGTGGGATCAAAGGTGAAGCTCAGGGTGAAGGTTGCCTCATGACAAACATTAACGTGAACATCACGGTCAGTTTTAGCTTAAAGAGCGTGGCTGGAAAGTAACAGTCCTCTCTCCGGTCTTAGCCCAGTAACCCAGAGCCTTTTCTAGGTCTCTCCTCCCCTCCCCTCTCTGTCTACATCAAGAGTCTTGTTGCTGGGGCTTAAAACCAGCACTCTGCTTAAGTGAGGGGGCATGATAAGAAGATGAGAGAGAGGGAAATATGGGGAGGGGGATGGGAAATGCCAGAGAAAGTTGGAAGAGAGGGCAGACATGGCAGGGTGAGAGAGAAAAGCCAGAGGACTTACAGTGTCTGACCTGTCAGCTGTCACGGCGGTTCTACACATGCACTACATTTTTGGCTCCACTGTTTATGACCTAATTGCGGATTTGACTTTAAAGAGGTTGAATCGAACTCAAAACCCTCAGAGCTTCCCGGCTCGGCTCCTGATCTTGGTGGCATAACAGTAAATTAGAGCATGTTCTTGATCAGACATCAGCGCTACACACAGGATTACATGCAACAGTCACTGTTGCAGCAGCCAAGACACAGAGCAGGGGCAGGGTATTAGATGCTCTATTTAAAAAAAATAAAAATAAAAAATACAGCAGCACCCGAAAATACTCGCCAGTCAGTTGCTAGCAAGGCCTCAGGCAGATCTGCAGCCAAGGAGATCTGGAACAACTACAGTTCGGATAACAACACAAAATATCACACAACAGATGAATGCTCACCAAAACAGGTTACGCTTACTACATTTGAAATGCTACGTCTAGCATCCTTCCAGTACTGCTCTGTTTGAGTACTCGCCCAAAATGGCACACACACACAAAAAAAAAAAAAAAAAAACCCACACACATCATTTATAGTGTAAAACTATGTGTGCAACTAACGGTTACTTTCGCTGTCGAAGTTAATTAGTCTTAGAAATGTCCGAACATGGTAAAAATGTCAATAGGTGTTTTCCAAAGCCCAAGACGACATCCTCAAACGTCTTGTTCACAACCCAAAAATATTCAGTTTACTGTCATACTGGAGCAAAAAGAAACCAGAAAATATTCACATTTAAGAAGCTTATATTAGAGAATACTGACTTTTTCAATTACTTAAACCGATTCATCAATTATTTAAAAAATCAGCTGGTGATTAATTTAAAGGTTTTGTGCAGTGGTTCTCAAATGGTGTGCTGTGATGCCAATTCATGTGTGCCGTGGGATTTTGTGATAACTACACATTATTATTATTATTATTATTGCAATATTCAACTGGGCCTATGCAAAAAGTTATGAATGAATTTTTAATTGACTGCATCAGTATGTTGTGCACACCACTTTCCTAATACAGAGGCAAACTCTAGCTAAAAAAAAATTAATTTAATTTACTATAATTTAAAAAACTTTCACAGGGAACCTACAGTATTAGTCGCCATCCGCGTGTGGGAATTACAAGTGTGTGACACATCAAAAGCCCTGATTGGCAGCCAGTGTGAGGGATGATAACAATTAAAAGGAGAAGGCCGTGAGTGGGACAATGGATGGCTTTATTGTACAGAGTAAATTACAGCAAAGCACCAGTGAAGATGACCTACCATTGAAAGAAAGGAGGTCTTGTTTTTTCTTGTTTTTATTGTCTCATGTCGTAATAAGAGTGATAACACACATTATAGAGGCGATTGTGCACAGATATAAATACAGGTGTGCCTTGAGATTTTGGCTTGCCCTTTGGTGTGCCTTGGGCACAAAACGTTTGAAAACTACTGACCTAGTGTGTAAGATTGAGTGGTGTCTAGCTCTGAGGTTGCAGCATTGCAACCAACTGCAACTTCTCCTGTGCGCCAAGCCTACAGGAGAACTACAATGGCTGACACAACATTGTAAAACAACACAAAACGGGGAATGGCCTTAACAAGGGATAGTGTTATATTTGTCCACTCTGGGCTACTGTAGAACAACATGGTGGAGTCCATGGAAGAGGACCTGCTCTGTATGTATATATAAATGTCTCATTCTAAGGTAACAAAAACACAATGATTCTTAGTTTCAGGTGATTATAAACAAATAAAAAAATTGTTTATTCCATTTTTGCCAATATATCCCCCTAAATCCTATGCACTGGACCTTTAATAGTTAACAAGTAACCAGTTAATCAGTTAATCAGTTAATCAATTAATCGTTGCATGGCAGGTGATACTACAGATTACAGTTCTTCATGGGTCCGCTCCTTTCCTACTTAGTAAGACCTGATCCAGTCTAAATTATATTCAGTCTGGGGTCCTGTTATGTTGTTGCTGGTCTCAGGTCTCTGTGTCAGTTAGGGCCATGCCAAATGATTGTGTCCATCATCGATTTATGTGTTGATTATTGTCTTGATCAATCACTCACATCATCTTAAAATGCTTTGATTTGTTTGACCAACAGTCCAAAACCCAAATATATTCAGTTTGAAATGTTATGAAACAGAGAAAAGCAGTAAATATTCACAACTGAGGAGCTAAAAGTAGAGATCTTTAAAATGTCTCTTTGAAATCATCTCAAATAAACGTGCTTCACACAAACACAAGTTGGGCAATACTTTTGTTATTGATGTAACACATAGATTTATGTCCCGTGCGACTTGCCGTCATGTTTCCATGAAATATTTCCCAATTCTGCTCCAGCACGCCCTCAGCCTGCTGCCCTCTGTGTTCAGGGTCGGAGGTCACTGACACCGTAAACATGAAAAACACTTCACACAAGACACTGGGGCAAACAGGAGTGAGGCTTTGATTAGCAGAGCAGATTGTGTTATTGTGTGCTGCAGCTGAGCCAAACCGAGCTGAGCTGAACTGCATTAGTCGGACTACAATGTGGGAAATAAAGTTTAGTTGCTAAATAGTGTGGTTTTTGTACAAATAACAAAAGACACATGGATACTTCAAATACAAGAGAGACAATAAAATGTTAAAAATCAGTAACATAAATGAAACAAATGCACTTAATCAGTCTTGTGTCCATAAAATCCTTGTGCACATAAAACAAGAATCATTCAAGAATAATAAATATTTGACAAGGCCATGAATTTAGGTTTTAATAAGTTCAGACTTTAAGGGTCAGTAAACCCTGCTGACATCAACATGTGACTGTGTGTATGTGTGACTTGCTATCTAAACCACGGGAAGTCCCAGTTGTGAAGTGATAGACAGGAAGACTCCAGTAGGACACGTAACTGTCCGACCACACTGTGACATTAATATGAGCCGTGATTAGATAGGATGATCAGAGAAAAGTTATAAAGAGAAAGAAACAGAGGGCCTGTCAGCATCTCAAAGACAATAACTCTGCTTCTGCTGCTTCGGTTTTTGATACTTTTTTCAAACTGTGAGTCCGACATTGTTATAGTTGTACACCGAACAAAACAAAAAATAACGCAACACTTTTGTTTTTGCTCTCATTTTTCACAGGTTTAAGCTAAAGATCTAAGACTTTTTTTATGCACACAAAATACTTTTTTTCTTTCAAATTCTGGTCACAAATGTGTTAAAATCTGCAACCTGGGCTGGCGTGGTTACACAGAGTCTGCAGTCATGAGGCTGGTTGGATGTACTGCCAAATTCACAGAAACAACACCAGGGACGTGTTATGGTAGTGAAATGAACCTTCATTTCACAAGCAACAGTTCTGGTGGACATTCCTCCAGTCAGCATGCTAATGGCACGCCTCCCCGAAACTTGTGACATCTGCGGCGTTGTGTTATGTGATCAAACTGCATGTTTTAGAGAAGCCTATTATTGTGACCATTCAAAGGAACACCTGTGAAGTGATGATGCTGTTTAATCAGCAGTGCTGGAGGGTAGTCACAAGGCTCAATTACAAAATAGATGTAATTGCAAGCAGTTAGTTACTGAGGAAAAAATATGTAATTAAATTGCAGTTACTAACCAAAATGTTGGTGATAACAAAGGGGTTACATCTGAATATATACTTTTCATTGAAAAGTTGATATGTACAATATAACATTCATTCCGTTGCTTTGCATCATATCCCGTGCAAGAATGCCTACTTTTGATAAAGCCTATTTCCGTACAATTTTTCAGCATTATTTAAAACATAGGTGGCACGGTGGTGCAGTGGCTAGCATTGTTGATCCTCGTTTGGACCCAGGGGAGGGGGTTTGAATCTGAGGGTGAGGGAGCCGTTCCGTGCGGAGTATGCATGTTCGCCCCGTGTCAGTGTGGGTTTTCTCTGGGTACTCCAGCTTCCTCCCACAGTCCAAAGACATGCAGGTTAATTGGTGACTCTAAATTGTCCGTAGGTGTGAATGTGAGTGTGAATGGTTGTCTGTCTCTATGTGTCAGCCCTGTGATAGTCTGGTGACCTGTCCAGGGTGTACCCTGCCTCTCGCCCAATGTCAGCTGGGATAGGCTCCAACCCCCCCCCCCCCCCCACAAACCCTGACAGGATAAGTGGTGACAGAAAATGGATGAATGTAATAAGTTACATTACTTTAATTAAGTTTTCAAAATAGCTGCATTACTTATGGGTACATGCTCGTGCAGCTACCGCCAGCAAGTGTCACATCTGTCCTTGTTTGTCTATGTGTTTCTTAATCCCGGTTTAGCCCACTGTATTTAACTCCCCTCACCTCCCCCTGATTGTTGTGCACGTGCACTCTTATGTGTTTTTACTTGCTGTATAACCAACTGCCCTCCAGGTACAAAAATAAAGTTATTACATTTTTAACAGGGTAACCTGTAATCTGTAACCTATTTCATTTCAAATGTAACTTTCCAACACTGTTTATCAGCATCTTGATATGCCACACTTGTCAAGTGCCTAAAAAGACCACATTTAACTAATTTGGGACCAAAATGAGTCTTCTGTGTGCATAAAAAGTCTTGGATCTTTATTTTAATCTGTGAAAAATGGGAACAAATACAAGTGTTGCGTTTACAATTTTGTTAAGTGTGTGTGCAATGAGCAAAGACCTTGTGATATGATCAAAAGCAGCAAAACAGCTATAAATCCACCTCATAGTGAGCATCATTTTGAATCATTCTGCTGAAGACAAACTCTTTGACCTCCCATTAACACAGCCTTTCTGTCAGGACCAACACCACCTACCTATTTAAAGCTATGCTCAACAGCAGTTCAAGCACTCTCAGGTGTCAGCAGACGTCAGCAAAATCTTTATCTGACTGAATGAGTGCACGCACACGTGCAATGATGAACTTCTCAGGAAGGAATGAGCGCATGTGTCACCGTTTCACACCGATAAGAGAACATGAAAACAACACAACATGATGACACTTGTCAGACTCAACGCTGGGTCTAAAAGTCTGCGTGTGTCTGTGTGTGTGAATAAGTATGAGTCAGGCGGAGAAGGAATGAGGCGAGGCAGACAGACAAAAGTTAAGAGAGCGCTCAAGAGTGATAAGAACAGATAATGACAGACGTACACTCATTCATTACCTCCACCCTGTTTTGTTGGTTTATAGCTTTGTTTGAGAGTTCGCAGGATGTCTCAAAGATCTGGTGGGAAGCCAACGAACAAGTGATTTGTTCTTGGTGGGTTAAAGTTCCAGTATTTTTTAACATTGCTAGATGTGATCAGAAATATTTTTCACTCAAACAACTGTGCTTAAATAAATAAAAATCCAGATGCCTAAACACTTCCCAACAGGACTGTGCATCCTCAAAGATACTGCACATGCCGCCTGCTTTCCTGCTGGACATGAAACTGTAAAACCTGACTTCAGACTAAGCCCACACGCTGTTAAACAAACATTTACAAATTGGAACGCTTCATTTACAGTCAGAAGATAACAGAGCCACACACTGTGTCTGCAGCATCCGCCGCAGAGTATCGTTGGCAGAGAGCTTCTGCAGACGCACTCAAAATGTGAGACATCTGACTGTACTCCAGATGCCACAGAGCATGCAAATGCATTAACAGGCTTATCAGAGTGCTGAGGTGAGATTTATGGTGAAAACGCTACCTCACATCCGCTCTTTACATGCTCATCCCAGATGGATCGGGTTAAGGAATGTAAATCAAGCAAACGTCTGTGGCTCATAACACAGCAAAGATACCGTATAGTAAATTCTATGTGGTCAGTGTCATTTGAATGTAATAATGGGGGTGTATTTGACACTTTAAAAAAAAAAAAAAAACAGGGCCTTTTATGCTCATTTTCAGGTTCATACTTGTATTTTGGGTTTCTATTCTCATGCTTTAATGTTCAAAAACACTTTAGTTTCCTCACACTGTCTGTGCTGCAACACCTGTATTCACCTTCTGTCAGAAACACTCCATTTTGCGCCTGTCTCTATGAGCCCCTCTTCAGAAAATGCCCAGTCTGAGTCTTCTTTATCTTGCTGTCTCTGCACCATCATTGCGGCTGGGGGAACGACTGCAGTGGAGAATGATGGCACTTTCAACCATCAAAACACACCAATGAAAGCTTCTAAACACAACCGGACATGTTCCAGCAGGAATATAATCCAAAATCGGGGAGAAATTAACATCAGAAACCAAGATTACATGATTCCCTGTCGTTGGCATGAAGCTTCATGTATAAGATGTAAACACTTGCAGTAGAGTGCCTGTAGCAGATGACCATATAAGGAAATGTGTCACAAGCTGACATCATCTTGTAGCCAAATAAGGAAAATAAGGAAGCAGTTTTTGATAGTCAGTGTGCTGTGCAGTGTACTTCTTGGGACGATTTGGTTTCCAGATTTTGCTGCAGAGTGCTCTTGACATCACGCTACTCTTTTTTTTTTTGGATTATTCTTTATTTAGTGTAAAAAGTAATCAGTTTACAGTTGAGAGTACACAATAACAGAAAGCCAGGTAGATACCATACTACACAAAGAGATTATAAGACATACANTGTGGGCCCTGAATCTATAATCTATGAAAGTTTAACTTTTTGAATGGAATCATGGAAATGAAACAACTTTTCCATGATATTCTAATTTTTTGGAAAGGGTCTGTACAAGTGTCTTAATAGCTTTTTGTTGGTCGAATTAAAGAGCAGTTTCATGTAGTGTTCAACATCCTTCAGAGAAACACCAATACAGGGTTTATTATTGCTAAACTTACAATTATGGATAAAATACTTTGCCAGAATCACCACCAAGTTAATTATAAATAAAGTTTTGTCTTCATTTTTTTGGATTCTTGAGCAAACAAACACCACATGACTTTCACGCTACTCTTCAGTACAGTTAAGGCTAGTTCACATTACACGATTTTCACCCCGATTTTGGCGTCGCAGAGGATCTTGAGAGCCACCTTGGGTTGGAGGTGAGTCGGCAGATAGTCTGCCACGACGAGTCCTCATGTGTGAACAAGCCTACGAGCAAGTCGTAACCTCGTCTGCGACTGGGACTGGATATCTGGCTAGAAAACTGGAGAAGTGTGACACGACTGACAAAGAGCATCAGCCAATGAGAGGCGGGATACATCATACATCAGCATGCAGGAGGACGGAAGAAATGTGAGGAGGACAATTCGGCAAGCAACAACAACAATGGCTGCGTCCACAGGATCACGGGGAGCGCGTTGTGTTTGGACACAGGCCCTGGAGGCAGATCTGATTCAACACTGGGAAGAATATCCATGCCTTTACGATGTGTCGTCTCCAAGTTAAAAAACGTAGTTTGGTGACGTCACCGCGTTATCTGGGGCTCTGTCGGCGAGGGCACGGTGGAGAAATTTTGTGGTGTGCACACACAGGTCGTAACGCAGTTGGCGAGACTCCTGATGACAGAAACACACGTCGCCAGGTATGAACACTCAAAAGATTACGATAGTCTCTGCGACGCAAAATTGGGGGGAAAATCGTGTAATGTGAACTAGGCTTTAGCTGCGGACGTGATGCAGCGGCACAAAGGAGGAGAAACCTTCCACCATAAGGCTCCATGGTAACATTATCTTCTCTCTTCTGCTTGGAAGTAATGGATTAACAGATCACAGGTACTTAACACGACAGCCTCTGGCTATTGTTTGATACCTAGCGTCTGCAAAAAATGTCGATGCACATTTTTTATCCCTTGTTAGCGCCATTAGCTTGTTTACTATATTACATGAATGCTGCTGTCGCACTAAACATCCCACAGAGCCCCGCTAAAACTTCAAAACTTTATGTGGAAAAAACAAATTGTCGAATATGTGTATTAAATGGCCAAATCTGATTCAACTGACACAATTCAGTGTCAGGTACAGCCCTAAAGTTTACCTCATTGTGTAAAACTGTCTGGATCTGAAATTTTAAACCGTAAATAGATAGGAAAGAAAAAAGGAAAAGCATATAAGCTCAAAAAAGGTAAATAATTCTAACAATTGAAGGAATTACTCAAGTGTGAAATTGAACTTGAAGGTCAGCAATTGTGTATTTTGCCATTTTCTCCTGTAAAAGGTCACACCGTCTTATTACTATTCATTCTTTCTTTCCTCCCGTTCTCCATTGCTCTCCTATTTACCATCAGTCTCTGTCACTGTCACCCCCTCCATGTGACCTCTACCTCTAAATATCACCCCAACCCCCATTTCTGCTGCTGCATTCCTCCTGTTTCCTTCCCTTACCCTTCATCCTAATTCCCTTCCTGCTGCATTTATATGACCTTGCCACTGTGCCTAAGAGAGGAGGAGCTGACAGCCGATCATCAAACTCTTTGGTGATGATGGATAGAATATTTTACCAAGCTGGTCCCCTGCGATGGCTGCCGACAACTGCCCTACAAACTGTCAATTCACAGACACATCAATAGCTCTTAACATACAGCCCCTCAACCTTCTCCCTGGCTGCTCGACATCCTGCTCATTCACTGCTTCCTGATCCTAGCACAGAGCACAGAGCGCACACACACAGCTTGGTTGGCAGAGCTTGGCAGTGCTTCATCAGCCTGAGCCTTGGCATTAGCTGCCTGCTGCGGCTGAATGGAGACCTCAGTGGCTCTCTGATGAGGAAGAAACAGTACAGAGGGAGAGAGATAGCAGCGGAAAAGCTTAGACAGGGAAAATGTGCGGAGCAAAATGCATGTGATAATGCGAGGCAAGCAAAGAAAGATAGAGAGAGAGGGAGACAGAGAGAAAACCAGACGAGGAGGAGAGAGTGAGATGAGGGGAGTGACTCCACAGAATGCAGAGCAGGTAGCTGCCAGAGTGGATTACTGCAGCAGGAATGCAGCACTGGCTGCAGGACGGAGGGAGGGAAGAGGAGATAAACAGAGCAGGAGGTAAAATGATGAAAGCTGTATATCAGAGGAGATACAGAGGCATGACTGAATCATACAGTTATTATAGACTGTCCTAATACTGTAAGTAAACAAAGAGGTTTGACTGTAAATGCAAACCCTAGCATTGTTGTAAGCTCTGTTAGCACCATTAGTAGTATCAGCACAGCTAGTAATCTCTGAATGAGTGGCACTGCTAACTAGTTCCTACCCAACATGGGTGGTGCACAGTGCAGAGTGGCCAAGGATAATGTCAGCTAACCAGTGGAGGCCAAAGGATGGGCAGTGGGCTCTATAGCCCCTTTTACACTGCCAGACTTTCGGCGAATGTTGGGCCGTTTTGACGGCAAGCTGCAAGCATTTAGACACACAGAGCTGGATTGGCGAGTTGATCCGAGGTGCCCAATTTTCCGCCGCGTAGAGGTAGACATATTGGCGGAACCTTTTGGGTTTAAAAATAACGAGGAAGTCTTCCACCGCAGGAGGGGCTGTTGAAGACTTGTGGGAGGAGCTGTTGATGACGCCACACGTGCGACCCAATGGCGGTGGACTAACAGGAAACAGCTGATAGCAGGAATTAGTGAGCAGCTAGTAGCAAGAGGGAAACGCAAACCTGACAGACACTGGAAAGATCAGCAACTGGGGAGACAAGGCATTGCGCACCCTCCTTGCCCTCGCAAACGAAGAGGCCATTAACCGTCAAATGACAGGAATGGCGAAGGACGGGACGACTTATGAGAGAATCGCCGAAGGACTGACCAGCCGTGGCTTCCTTCCCACGTCACTGTTACACGTTTTGTTACTTGCTCACGTCCCCCACTGCCCCGAAAAAGGCACATTCTGAATAAACAAAAGTAGGTAGGCGGCATTTTGCCGCACTCCCCAATTTTGTGAAAAAAGACTGATTGGGCTTTCCTGCAAATTTGTACAATTCCCATTTAGAAAGGGCTTATGATTCCACGTTAGTGCATCCAGCCAACTGTATGACATTTACATGACAAAACATTAAATTTTCAACACCTCTGGAGCGCCCGCTAGCTCACCTGGTAGAGCAGGCGCCCCATGTGCAGGGGCTGTGTCCTTGCCGCAGCGGCTGCAGGTTTAATCTCAGCCCACGGCCTTTTGCTGCATGTCTAACCCTACCACTCTCTCCTCCTTTCATGCTATATCTGTCCTATCAAATTACAAACAAAAGCCCCCAAAAATATCTTTAAAAAGTTTTTCATCACCGCTAAACAGACTGCACTTTGAAATGTAGCAAAAGATAGAAAAGATAGAAAGCAAAATTAAGTGAAACTGACATCCCTAATCACTCCTGTGATCATTACTGTTTGGACAGTAATAGGTATCAGAATCAGAGAAGGCCCGATGTAGCTACACGTTGGTATCTTGCAAGCTAAGTTTCACTTTCACTTTAACTTGTTGGAGCTGGAGATTGGCAACGAGGTTAGCAACAAACTACTAGCTGTGGATAACGTGGGCTCATGTTAGCTATTACCGTATGTTTCTAACGTTGCAGAGAGCACTCAACAGAGTCGAGCAGTTTGTTCTAGCTGCAGGCGAGCAGCTGAGAGGTGGGACGGGATAGAGTTGGGGACAAATTTGCATGTTTCTATACCCCTGCATACTAAATGAGGCAGAGGTGTAGAGTTACATCTCAGCAATTTAAAGGCATAAAGTTTTTTCATGGAGAAAAAATATTAAATATGAAATCCTGATGAACGAAGATGAGTTTTTAGGGGTTTAATCAACGCCAGGGAGGAACTTGAAATACACTTATCTGCTTTCATGTCAAGAGTGCTACAGCATGAAGAACGTTAGGTACAAAGGTACAAAAATAATCCTTCCAGCAGCTCTCAAGCTCACCTTTAAACACTTAAAATCTTGTTTGTTTAAAAAACTGAAGTGTATAAATGACCTCTGGACAAAGCCAGGCTAAGTGTCTCCTGGATCAAGCACCACAGTTAGCGTACATATACAAGTGGTATCCATCTTTTCATCTATCTCTTGGCAAAAAGGTAAATACGCGTGTTTCCCAAAATGTCAAACTATTTCTTTTAGTGAGTCTTTCCTAACTGCATTATCCTTAAACTCCATATTATGAAAAATCTAAGCACAAGTAGGACGTGCCTTTAATAGCAGGACACTGACATGAGAAGCTCCTTTTGTTGTTTTATTGTCGGATTTCACTGTATTTGTCAGTTCCAGACTATTTAGGATGACTTCGGCTCAAGCAGGATGTGAACTAGCATCCGGAATAATAAACGCATGTAAATGTAGCTCAGCGAAGACGCACAGAACACGCCTTGGCCACATATTGACCTTACACTGTTATGTGAGCAGACAGCCGAGTAGACATGGCAAGACAGTGACACATATACTGTCTCTGCTGACTAACCTGGTCTGATAACACACACACACACACAGACCAGCTGTCATCCCTGGGAGCTGTGAGAATGTTAATGTGAGTGCACTGACCCATATGTTACAGAATATATACAGTATGGTATATGTTTGCCACTCCTGTGTGACTTCAGGCTACAGGGAAGGAAGTGCGGCGCCGGCATTTGTGCCCAACAGGAAACAGACTCACAAAGAGCAGAGGAGGGGCGGAAGAGGCGAGGAGGAGGTGGAGGAGGGGGGGAGGAAGGGAGGAAAAGGTGGGCAAAGGAGGAGGATGAGGAGGAGAAGAGAGGTGGAGGAGTGTAGAGAGAGGGAGACGGGAGGGGAGCCAGAGGAAACATTTGAAATTCAGAAGATTAGAGACGCTGTGATTTGATTTTGTGTCACTGGGTGACCTGATATAAGCAAACACACACTCACACACACACACAAATACCTATACTTGGGTATCCTTTTCTTTTTAAATTTGTCCACCGTCTCATTTTACACTGTATTAAATACCAGTATAAGAAAAGGAAAGCAGGAGATTAATGCATCTTAAATTAAAAGCGCTACACCACTCTCATGTCTGTGCATTAGAATGAGGAGGCAGTTCATTAGCTTAGCATTATGCTAAGCTTTTTTCCCATGCTGCTGGAAGCATGGAGAAATAGCTGGCCTGGCTTTCTGTAAAGTAAAAAAAAGAATCCTAAAAACAACAGTTTGAGGGTAATAGGGGGAGTTACATGCTGTAATGATTCCTTGGCAAACGACAGCCGGACACAGTGACTTCCTGGAGTCTTGTCATATAAAAGTCTGACAGACAAGCAGCGCTATAAAAGGAGATGCTCTGTACAGAAATGTTCACACTGGACGCCAAAGCACCCCTGTATGTGAAGATGCCCATCAGCCGTCATCTGGTTGTGTACACTAGAAGCACATTTCTCCATGTCAGCCAGTCATCAAGCAGCTCTGCTCATCTGCTCTGTTCTTCACTCGTAGAGCTCTGTCTCTGTCTGCTTGTGTGTTTTATCATTATCAGATTATTTATATTATATCTAATATATTCTTTTTATTGTTCACAAAAGATTATTAGGGCAGCACGGTGGTGCAGTGGTTAGCATTATCGCCTCACAGCAAGAGGGTTCCTGGTTCGAAGGTTCGAATGCAGGGTGGAGGAGCCCTTCTGTGCGGAGTTTGCATGTTCTCCCCGTGTCAGCGTGGGTTTTCTCCGGGTGCTCCAGCTTCCTCCCACAGTCCGAAGACATGCAGGTTAACTGATGACTCTAAATTGTCCGTAGGTGTGAATGTGAGTGTGAATGGTTGTCTGTCTCTATGTGTCAGCCCTGTGATAGTCTGGTGACCTGTCCAGGGTGTACCCCGCCTCTCACCCAATGTCAGCTGGGATAGGCGCCGCGCTTCAGCATCCAGTGTGAACCTGGCATTAGAGGTACTGCTGGACATATTTGTGAACAGGCTAGCTGCTTTCCCCGTTTCCAGTCTTTATGTTAAGCTAGGCTAATCACCTCCTGGTTTCACCTCCGTACTTAACACACAGACATGAGAGCGGTATCAATCTTCTTACTTTACTCTCAAAAAGAAAAAATATTAACCAACCATTTCTCTAAAAATGTTTAACTACTGCTTTGAGAGTCATAAGATACAAATATGTTGAGTGAAGCAATATATTGTGCAAGCCCTGCGCTAGGGCAACATGTAAAGAGTAGTATTGTGCACTGCAAAAATGTCACATTACTGAATAAAGACATTTGAGTTAAATTCAAAAATAAAATTGCATGACTTTCGCTGACTTTCAGTGACCCAGAGATAGACTGAATATGTGCAGAAAGAGCGAAGAGCAGAAATAAATCAACACTAAAAAGAAGACAGGAAAGCAAAACCTACATTTAAGATGCATCCTTCTGTTATCGTACGTTAAGCTCCTCTTCCCAAAGTCTCCATCCTGTGGTCAAAAACACACAAGCAGGGCATAAGGTTAGTAACTCAGCGGTCATCATAATATCAAGACACACACACTCTCATGGCATCTTTCACCATCGTTATGTTTGGCAGTTGGCAAGGCCCGAGCCTGCGGCCGGGCTGACAATGCAGTCACTGTGGGGGAGATGGTTCACAGTCAAGCTAACGGGCTACAGAATGAGCTAACTGCTGAGATATGGGACGCATTCGGAAGGCTCTGCAATAGACTCATGCATGAGCAGACAAGTAGTGTTTGGCCACGACAACAGAAGGCCCTATTCAGTTCTCTGGGGAGGCACACAAACACACACACGCACCATTATCATAATCATCATCATCCTAGAAGCTCTCATCTGCTTCAAAACATGTGCATGGTCAAACACACACACACAGGGACAGACACACACACACACACACACACACACACACACACACACACACAGAAAACAACCCAGACTTGGAGCATTCCACTACAGTAGCATTCCATATGTTTGGTTAAGCACAGAGAATCCAGATTTAAGGCTGAAGTCTGGACTGAATTTAAAGGATGAGAGAGGGAAGTGGAGGGAGGGGAGAAATGAGAAAGAGGAGGGGGAGGCCGAAGGAGAAAGGGAACATTCCTGTGAACTGGAAGCAGCAACAGGACACTCCGGTACAGACACATGAAGATTACATACAACATACATTAAAGACACTTATCATTTATGTCATCATGATGGACCCGGCGTCCAAAAGATGCTCAGAATGAAGGAAAGTTTGAACATCTAGTTTCATGACAACCCAGCAAACTTACTTACTGATGAAGACCGTACAAGACGTTTTTTTAAAAGCTGCAGAACAATGAAGTAAGAAGCTGAAACTGCTTTGTCACCTGTGCATTAGGACTTTTACTGCAACAGGGAGGAAGCAGCCCAGTCGCAAGAAGAAAATGTTGGAATTGTACATTTCTGCAAACCACGAATGCCTTAATCAGATCAGCATTTCTGAAGTGATGCAGTATATGAGCTGACACAGTGATCTAGAGGTGGAGGATGTTGGATGGTGTGTCACCTAGGTGGGATGCCTGCCAAGGTGGAAACCACGGTTTGAGACCAACAAAAACAATAGCCTACTGGTTATGATTTAGTGTGTCATTGCTCATTTTCAGCAGCTTTTTGGGCACCAAACGTGGGTGTTTTTTAGGGGCCTGCTGCCATTTTCCTGCAACTTTTTAACACCCAAAAATGGCTATTTTTTAGCAACCTGTAGCTTTTTTTTTCAGCAGCTTTTCGGCCCCCAAACTTGGTTTTTGTTAGGGAGCCTTCACTTCATTTTGAATGTTCTTTTAGACACTGAAAACATTTGTTTTTTTCTGAGACATCCCTGATCTTCCTATCAGCGTAGTAGCAGGTAAAGCAGTTTTTTTTAGCGACATCGCTGCTTTTTATGCTCGGATAGTGTCACAAAAAGCGGTTGTTTTTTGTCAAGACATTGCTGCTTTCCACTGGGGGGAAAAAAACCTTAATACAGCATAATATCGCAATATTTTTATCGAATTGTCACGAATTGCCTACTAGAATAATATAATCAATTGCTCTTTCAGAGTCCAGTAGACATTTTGCTGCTGCAAAAAAAATGGCTGACGTGAGACGAACAGACGGAAAACTTCATCTTATTAGATAAAACAGATGTTTTATCTGAGGTTTCCTCTGGGGGACATAATTTACAGTTGAAAAAAAGTAATAAATCGCAACATATTTTATCGCAATACTCAATGATATTGTATCGTGACTTAAGTACCGTGATAATATTGTATCGTGGATCTTCTGGTGATTCCCACCCCTACTTTCCATGCCAGAATTATGTACCCCAAACATAAGGTTTCAACATATCTGCTACATAATGATGTGAAAATGTAATGTATCTGCTACGTATCCCAGGTTTGCAGTAATGTACAATAGCAGCATTTATTCTAGTAATTGGGTTGGAGGAAGAGGAAATGGGAAAAAAAGATGGTAAAAAACTTGCATAAAGCACACAGGGCTGCAGCTAATGATCAGTTTGATTGTGGATTGCTTTCTGTGTGCACTTAATCAATGGATCATTTGGTCTATAAACAGAAATCAGAAAATAGTGAAACAACCAACAGTCCAAAATCCAAACAATCTTTAATTTACCACCACGAAAGTCTAAGAAAAATCTGCAAAACTGACATTTGAGCAGCTGGAACATGACGTTAAAGATGAACAAACCCATTGCTGATTAACTTTCTGTTGATCACGTAATCGTTTCAGCCTTTAAAGCATGAAATGGTCATAAACTGTTCAGACAGAGGGTTCTCTACTGACACAGGCTACAGTAACTGAGAAAGCAGAGGCGAGTGACGTTCTCAAAGACACTTCGATCATGTAAGTAGCCACTGATGGACAGAAACAACTCGCCCCTGCCACTCTCATCTCCTCTCTGTGTCATCCTGTCTCTTTGTTCCCACACAGCTTTTCTTCACAGGAAGGAAACGGCCCTGCTGCTCTGCACTCAGCTCTGTCATGCTAGATTCATGAGGGCCGCCGCATAATACCGGCTCACAGGTTTTGCTGAATCATCCAACGTTCTCACGCTACACAACAACACTCCGACACTGCACTAAACCAAATGTGTAATTCTGCAGAGTGCAACGCCAGCTTTTTGGGGCGCTCTGTGATCAATAAACACTTAATGAAAATATGTGATTTTACAAATGAGATTTGACACATTCTTCGCAATCCAGGAGACGCCAAATACCCGGGTGACCAGAGACCACATGTTTGTCTGTGTTTGTATGTGTTGTGTGTGTGTGTGTGTGTGTGTGTGTGTGTGTGTAGGGGGGTCGGGGCTATTCATTCAGACAGTTAGCCAACCCGTAACCAAGCGAAACTGAAAACAGCTGTCTCCTTCTCATCCCTCGCTCCCACTCGCTTCCCCTCACGCACACAGCATGTCAGGTTGGGGAGGATTCATTACGTTACTCAGCAGAATAAACTGGAACAGTGTGAGGTGGCACTTCCTCCACGGTCTGTAACTGTCTCTGAGCAACCACCAGTCAGATCAGTTCTCACCTTTTTTTTTTCTACGTGTCATTTCCAGCACACTGTGTTCACTTTGCAAACATTTATGTGTCATGAGCAGAAGTTACGAATGTGTAGAGTAGTTTTAATTATTATAATGACTGATGAGCATATTTTCCAGTATGTAGTGTTTCCCATGAAATTAGAATCAATGTGGGGTGGCAGTGGGGGGATTGTTGTAGGGGGATCAGCACAGTTTCTGTTTTTCGTGTCTCCTTCTCTGAATTCAAGTATTTGTGGGTCAGTGAACACAGCACAGGTGTCAGTTTGTTGAGTTTGAGTTGCACAATTAGTCAGTAAATCAGTTTGTGGTCAGATCAATCACAGCTGATCAGATCAGATCGATGGATTAGAGAAGCAGTTGCTGCAGAGGCAAGTTAAAGTGAACTTTTGGACCCATTCCTGGACCGTAGGGTGCGTGGTTTCCATGGGATGCAGCCACTTTCATCCAAAGCAGGTTGGAAAACGTAGGCAGGGCTGTATAGTTCCGGTCCCATGCCCATGTCCAATCAAATTCTCATTGGTCGGACAATCGCTGGTTTTACTTTAATAAGACAGTGTGTCCACCAAAGTGTTTCTTTTCCCAGCTGAGAAACGACAGCTGTTGTTGTTGAGCACTTGCATTTGTCCTCATTGACCGTTTGGCTTTGCTGTGGTTTGTCCCGCCCCTTCTCTACTGTGACTGGACGGCTGGTGACAGTGACGAGCGCAGCATTTTACCCAAAGTTAAACATTTTTCAACTCTCATTTTTTCATTTTTCATCGGAAAACAGATTAATAATCACAGAGGGCATTCAGTGCCATCTTTATCAGTATGGATTTATTGTACTAAGTCTCCAAAAAGACAGAACAGTTCAAGGCTGGATTATAAAGCTTCTAAAAGGGATAGGATGACACCAGAACCCTTGTTGGAGCGGCAGGATGGCTAACATTAACTTATAAGATAAAAATAGCAAGTCTAAGCGTTACAGAGATATTTCACATAAGTAACGTAATGTTGCATATGACACTGTCAACCCAGATTTTTCTCATCACTCCTACTTAATGCTTGATGGTGACACAAACTCGCACTCATAGTTCAGGTGGAAAAGCATTACAGTGCACAGTTTATTTCTGAGTAATATTACAATAGAGATTACATTTTTTTCTCACTTGAAGCATTCCACTTGCCTTAAGAGTGTTGACTTGCCCTGTGGCGTTTTAGTCTGGAGATAAACCGTGCTGATTTTTTTCCCCAGATCGACCAATTGATTGGTTGAGGACTAGGTAGAATTTCAGTTGACCAAGATTTTCTTTAGTTGATTACAGCACTAGAAAAACGCTAGACAGCACTAAAATTAGGGTGCTGTTGTTCTAATAAATAAAGGTGTTCTATTTCTTTATCTAATACTTTTTATTGTTATCATATCATAGCCGCGTTCTATATATAAATTAATGAACAGGTTAGTTACACTTTGCGCCTGGCTGCTGCTCTGTCTATGCCCAGAGTATGCTCTGTGCTCCGAGAATGTCGTGCTCTGAATAACCAAATGGTATACATATTCCAACAGTGCTCCAAATAAACAGTCCAGCTCCAAAAATAGAAAATCAATATGCAGTGGTAAAATAATAACTGATGGTCCGAACCATTAATTCAGACAACAGATTTGTAGAATGATAACAAGATCATATCATCACAATACTGATGATATCATAGATAATAATATTGTCTTGCCCTAATATCTTATGTGATAACATGTTTGTTTGTTTTTTTGTTGTTTTTTTTAACTGAAATTAACTGTACATGACGATTTATGTATTTATACAGATCCCTGATAGAAGTAATGCCTTTTTTCTGTCAGGTATCAGAAATCAGTGCATCATTTTTAGTCAAAATAAAACACAGCAACCATTAATAATTTTAAGATTTCTGTGCTATTCTGTAAAAACCTACTAAGTGCATTTTTGATTCCGTACCAAACTGAATCCAGGGTTTTCTTTCATGAGTCTCCTGTATTGTTTTGACCATGAAGAGATGACATTCAAATCTTATTTTAACTGAAATGTCATGTATGTCCTGTCCTTTTTCTCATCAGTACACTCTGCACTGTACTAAATGAGGAACGATACTCTTCCTGTACGATCTGTGACAATATGTGATATGATTATCTGTCAAAACGCGTCTGCATCAACGTCACCAAGATACATTTCTGTACATATACTGATCCCAGTGTGTTTAAGCACATCTTGTCCTGACCCACAACAAATGTCCAGTCAGTGTGCAAATATTACAGCGCAATACAATATCTCTTACCTGAAACTATACACTTGGTTCGGTTGTGTTAAACAAAGTAGAAACAACCCTCCCCTCCCTTTTTAAACTACATAAACATTTTATCATGCATTGTTTATCTTTGAGTCCGGCTTTATCCCACATATAATGGAAGGTGGTTGATAAGTTATCAGTGTGTGCTTTCTGAGCACTTAAGCTCACACTCTCCAAACACATACAGTACTTGAGGCCACACACACACACACACTTATACAGAGTCTGATTTGGTACAGTATAAACCTAACATTGATCCGACTGGTACCAACAGCATAAAAAATACTCTCGCTTCTCTCAAAATATCTTATTTTCACCAACGCTTCCACAGAGAAGAAACTCTGTGAGTGCATTAGTTGGTCTTAATGGCAATGTTTTATAGCAACATGGATGCATTCAAAAAAAGAGTGTCAAAAGAAAAAGGACAGAGGAACCACATCGAGTAAAACAAGAGGGGAAACGAGGGAGAATGAAAGAAGGGGGAAGAGAGAGATCATGTTCAATTTCCTCCACTGGAGAACATTTCAAGGCCTGAAACTCCATCCTGGGTTCCACTCGCCAGGCGGGCCTCGTTTGCATGGGAGCCCATTTCCTGTGTGTGATTAGCAGAAGGGAGAGTGTGTGTACATGTGTGCATGTGTGTGTGTGTGCGCACTGGGGGTTGCAGTTCAGAGAGGTCTGGGGTTGTTTTGTCTGCTCGGGGAGGAAAGGAATGCCCAAATCAAACACAGTGAACAGGATGCCTAGGGAGAGAGAAGGACGAGGGGGAAAGACAGCAGATACACAGAGACGAGAAAGATGGGGAGAGACAGGAATCAGAGATCCAGAAAGTAGCAGACAGAAGGCACTAACAAAAGAAAGGAGGAGGGAACACCAGAGAAGAATAGAGCAAGGGGTTGATTTTTCATTTGCTGCCAGTGCACACTGCGAACAGCATTCCTCCTGCTGCTATTTGCATTCCAGCTGAGCGGCAAGGTGGAGTAAGAATTTGTCCACAAGCTGACGAGCTGTCAAACCATCCACCTCTTAAACTTCACCGTGAACCTGCAAAACCTGTCCTAATATCTAATGACTTTCAGCCCTGCCTGTTCAACAAATAACAGCTGAGGCTTTCACACACTACTGCTGACACAGATAGATAAGTGTTGACTGTTTTTCATTTATGCAACAGTGATATGACAACTAGCAATGTCACTCAACACCTCAATAATAAAGGAACCTCCTGGCATGTAAACTAGGTAAAATATTAAGGGTCTTCCAAGGCCAGATCCACTATTTAGAATAAACAAGACACAGACGAGACTGCCTGTCGGAGGAATCCAACAAATGGGATTTAAAGCATTTTGAAAGACACTTAAATTTACAGTAGCTAGTGTCTGGCTCTAGGACACTTTTTAGGACAGTCAGAATTTGCTGGCAAATCTGAGGATGCTAACCGAATCCTTTCTGCCTTGACCGGTTGGGTTTAAATTTGAGCAGTGATAATCTTTTGAGAATTAAAAAGGTACAGGCCGAGCCTTGTACTCAAGCAAAGGTGCACAGTAACTTTGACATGGATGGATAAACATGGGGCAACATTAGCTTGTCACTCACATGGCGACGTGTTGCTTTCAAATTAATTCATGTTAATTTGAATTGTCAATTGAATTTCATCAAACTTTATGTTTAGAAAAATAACCACCAGGACACAGAGTCTCCATCTATCTGTCTGTCTATCATCCAATCAATTTCATACTTGGCGGGTGAATTGCTGAGGAATCAAGGTAGTGCAGTGTTGGGTGTGACCTCATGACATCTATGAAACATATTTATTATTAGTACGTTATGTACACACTGTGTAGGCGTACTGAAAGGGCTGAAAGGCATGACAGTTACAGCTCACTCTCTGTCGTTGGCTATAGTTCATTCAAGAACAGATTCTAGATTCAAGATTTATCCCGGAGATAGCCTGGTTCTGACTTCACTGGGGCCATAAAATGTTTGTGAGAGCTTCTGTACCCAAATGATGCATGTACTCCGGGATTGCTAGAGAACACAACTATAGCCCCGTTCCCACTGGAAAACACCTGCTAACATCTGGCTTTTTTATTCAATGAGAAAGGTTACAATGAGCATTCACTCTCAGGACAAATGACTCTGCAGTAGTCATGACACCGATTGGCTTCGATTGGTAGTAATGGAAATACATCGCTCAGGTGGACGCGCTAATTTTAGCCCCTGCACTGACCGGCTGCCACAAAATACCATCTTTCTCCATCCAAGCAGCACTTAAACATGGCTCAAAATTAGTCAGCACTGACTTTGAGGGAGACTGAATAAATAAGAGAAATAAAAAAGAAGCAACCACTGTAGCCATGCTGCTTTCTACGGACTAGTCCGTGACATTGAACTTGACACGAGGGGAAAAAAAGGCATCCATACTCGTCTACTGCTGGCAATGGTAAAGCAGTTTATTGCCTATTTTTAGCGGGTTTTCCCCACGTTAAAAAAACCCTCACACACATGCTAATTTTGGTGAGAAAAGGGTATATGTCATGGGAAGTGTGAAGTTGTTTGGATAAATGGTTCTTGAGAAAGCTGCAAGCTGGAGTCAGCCTGTTCTCACCAGCCACGTTTTGAAAGTACCGTATTTACATTTAACTACCTTTCAGCCAAAAAATAAATTAAGATTTGTGGATAAGCATTTAGACCTTTAATTAACAGGAGAGACTCATGACCCTGGTATTTATAAAAAAAAACAGCTACAGCTGTGTACAGACAGTATACACCTATAAAATAACAAGAAAAACTTTACTGGCTCTCATTTCCCAGCGGTTTCAAAGTTCAGTCTCCAAACACTTCCTTTCGTTGTGTGTGTGTGTGTGTGTGTGTGTGTGCGAGGTGGACCCTGCCCAGGCAGGAGTGAGCCATTCCTTGACTGGCAGAGCAGAATTGATGGGCCGCTATTGTTTCCTTTTAAGGTCAATTGTGTCTCAGATGCCTGGCATGGCTGGGAGTGTAAGATGCAGCTGGCTGGCAGGAGAGAAGAAACACTAATTTAACTGCATTCTTCTGTGCAGTCCACACCTTAAAGCGAGATGGAGGAAGGAAGGCAGAGAAACAGATGGAATGAGGGAGAGTGTTGAAGACGAGCGGAGATGAGAGAGGCAACTGGAGGTTGAAATGCAGACGATTTTTAAGAGGTTTAGACGGAGAGAGGAAAAAAATGTGTGACTAGAGGGTGAAAACTAGGAGGTAAAAACTACAGCGAGTTTGTCCAAGTGGGTGGGCGAGAGTCAGTCTTTGCCACGGGCATCGAGCTTTGCTGTATCCTTGTTTGCCCAGGAAGTCAAAACACACCATATGTGGTAGGCTTGTTCGTCAAGGACACAAGAGGAGCATAAAAAGATACACATATACATACGGACATGTCAATCCATGTAGAAACCTAAACTTCTCACAGGGAGACAAGTCGCCTGAGCATACTGCGCCCACTCATTGTAAGTTACTCTGAATAAAAGCATCAGCTAAATGTCAAAATGTAATGTTTAAATATTCTGCCTCAGAGCGAAGGAGAGAGGAAGGGGGGGGGGGGGCGGATGGCCAGACCAACTTAGCTTCACAAATAAACCCAGACGTTGGGAGAAAGAGACGGAGCCGGCTGAAGGTTGGATCATAAAATATGCCTGGTATTCCACAATGTTCCACAGTGCACAAATGAGCCACTCAGGGACTTTGGGAGTGTTACGGGATTCCTGTGAGGCTCCTGTGTCTGAAAATGTGTCCTCGTGCACACACATATGTACTTACACAAACACACAACTTAACTGTGTGAGCCAGACATTCAGTATTGTACCAGTTAAAAGTGTATATTGGATGATGATCAAAAAGGTAAATTCAAATAAAGAATTACCGTCTTGATATACAGTGAATACAAACTACATGAAAAGGTGTCATTGTTGTCCAAATGTTAGCTGACATTTAGCCTTTAATGACGCACAGAGAGAAGAAAAGACAAAAAGCAGAGGGCAGATGGGGAGACCACCAGAGGGGAGCCGATGACTCGCTCATAGTCTGAGTAGCTGTGTGTGTTTGTCTGCTTCACTCTAAGCAAAAAGGGAGAGACAACGGTATGTGTGTTATCAGTCTGAGTGATGTGTTTAGGTTAATACTGAAATGTTCCAGTGACTCAGGCTATTTTAAGCTCAGACAAAATACTGAAAGGATTAGTCAATCGATAAATCGGGCAAAAGTATGATGTTTACAGGTTCTCACGCATGAGAAATGGATGCTTTATGGACTAACACTGTAATAAATTGAATGCTCTTGGCTTTTGGACTGTTGTGAGACAAAATTTGGAATTTCAAAATGTCACCCAGGACTTTTGGAAACAGTTTCCTTGTGTTTTATGAACAAAATGATTAATTGATAATGAATAATTATTAGCTGCAGCCCTAATTTGAAGACATAACCTTGGGCTCTAGGGAATTGAGGTCATTGTTTCACTAATTTTGGACATTTATTCAACTAAACACTTCATTGAAAAGACAATCAAAAAAATCAAAACATTCATCAGTGGAGCATCCTGGTTGCTTCTGTCTCATGTCGTACTCCTTTCTCTCCCCTCTTATGTCCTGTCTGTCTTTACTAGTTGCCCAGCAAAGATGAAAAACAGACAATTTTTTCTTATGTTATTTGCCATCCCGCTCAATCGCCAGAATAAATGCTGGCATGGTATGTGTGTTATGTGTTATATGTTACATTTGTACATTTTGTATGTAGCAGGTTTATTTCTTTACATTTAATTTTGAATTTTCTTGTGACAACACTGTGGTAAATGTGTTGTTGGACACATACACCACTTAGTTAGGGTAAGGAAAACATCATGTTGTATCTTAAAATACCCAGTTTGGTCCTTACAAACATGGCTGAAAATGTTCCAGCCCAATGTGTCGATTAAAAACACCTGCTTTTGTTGTTTGTTCGTCTCGAACAATGGTAGGCCGCTTGCTGCTTACACCATCCCTTCGTCCTCCTCCTGATGAGAAACTCAGCTCATATACATGAAATCTGAACTACGTGACAGGGCTCGAAATATCTCGAACTCTTGTTAAAAAATACCGTCTTTTGTCAGAACAAATGTGGCTGGAGATGTTCCAAACTCTAGATAAACAATGCCCAATTTTGTTGCTACAAACATGTCTGGAAATGTCTGTCGATTAAAAATACCTGCTTTTGTCGTTTGTTGGTCTTGAACAATGGTCTGCTGCTTGCTTGATGTTACACCATCCCACAAACAGCCCCATCTACAAACAGGGCAGATAATATCCCTAACTCTTGTTGAAAAAATACCCTCTTTTATCACAACAAACATGGCTGAAAATGTCCTGAAATCTAGTCGAGGAACACCTGCTTTTGTCAGAAAAAAAAATGCTGCTGGGAATGTCCCAAACTATTGATAAAAAATGCCCATTTTCGTTGCTACAAATGCAACTTGAAATGTCCAGAACCTTGGTTAAAAAATACCCACTTTTGTAGCTACAAACACTGCAAAAAATGGCCCGAACTCTCGGTAAACAATACTGGTCTGCTGCTGCTTGCTGCTTACCAGCTGTCTTGCCCTAGGTGTCTCACAATCCACAATTCCCTACCCTTCCTGAAGAGAAACTCAGCTTGTATAAATGTAATCTGAACTACGTCACTTTAGAAATGTTGATATGATTCGTATGAAAAGTACAAATGTAACATATCTGCGGTTTGCGGAAAAGTACAATGTCAACATTTAATTTTGCCAACTGGGCTGTAGGTGCAGCTCTAATCACACAAACTTCTTCTACTACTACGACTACTACTACCACCACAAAAACACTGGACATGAAAGGGTTTCAAACATGTCTCTTAGTAGTAGAAGTAAAAGCTGCACTTTAGCCAGTCTATTTTTATGGCCTCGCCATGGCTCGAAT
Source organism: Epinephelus moara (assembly GCF_006386435.1). Lineage (NCBI taxonomy): Eukaryota > Metazoa > Chordata > Actinopteri > Perciformes > Serranidae > Epinephelus > Epinephelus moara. Next base: position 16,430,380 of record NC_065519.1, read on the forward strand.
TGTGCTGCTTCACTTCCCCTGGTTGGGACAGCTAGCATGAGAAGGAGCTCCAAAGAGCAATGCTGGCATGGAGGGGAAAACCAGCCAACCCAGCCCTCAACTGCCCCTTTACAAAAGGCAGCAGCGCAGAGCTCTCCTACAAAATAAAACCAAAGGGGGAAAAAAGGGTACAGACAGGAGGGGGAGAGAGAGGCTGAAAATAGCCTAGCAGTCGGGGTCTGCATGCATCAGCACCACAATGATGAAAGCTCCTAAAACCAGACTGGCTAATGCATGGATGGATGGAGGAACAGAGGGAGGGATGTCTGTGGGAAAGAGAAAAACATCTTACCAGTTTTAAATGAGGTGAGAACAAAGGGACAAACAGAACATAAGGGATCTTTGGAAAGTCAGACAAACGTTATGTACATGAGGAAAGTTGTGAAAAGTAGTTGAAAGGTTCATTAGATTTACCAACCTATAGTAGAAGTGTAAATAAGTAAAAGAACAGAAAAATAAAGTTGAGCACAGAAGACAAAACAGCCGAGGACGAGAGAAACAGAAGAGGGGGAAGTGAGCAATCGTCAGGTTGCCATGGCGTCTGAACATTCCTCTCTCTGAGAACATGTATATTTTCTGATCACAAGAAAAATAATCTGCGGCAGGAATTTTATTTTGAGAGCCGCCCTGGAGATTCAAGGATTAGAACAGGTCAGACAGGAGTGTGTGAGAGTGAGTGTGTGTGGATGTGAGAGTGTGTGTATCACTCATACAGTTCAGAGGGAGGCACAGGAGCAAAACACTCGTGCATCACCAGACAGATCATTTGCAAAGGAAGAGCATGTGAGGATCCAAACCGGGACTGTTCATATGATCGAATGAACAAACATTCACACCCACACACACACTTACACACATGACAGCTGCACTGTACAACAATGTGAATTTATGAAGGCCCCTTTTGAGGATGTTGACACAAGCATCACTAGTCCAAAGTCCGTCTTTCTTTCCCTCAACTTCTCAGTCTGTTCCCTCATTCTGAAGTCGGTTTCCTCTATTGAAGTGAATGGAAAAAGAGCTCACCAACTACCACCCTCTATCTTGTTTGTTTTAACTGTACAAAAATCAAAGTATGACAACGATATTTGCCGATTCCTGGGGTGTTATGTGTCAAACTATTTCTTGGTCGAGACCAGTAACTTCCTGGAGTCTCTGCTGGTTGCCTGGCAACTAATCAGAGCCAAGAGAGAGGGAAAGTTTTCATTCTTAACTCTCTGGCCGTGACGATACGCATATCTCCCTGTGCGATACTATCATGATTTCTGGGTGCTGATTGCCATTTTCAGGTGCTGCTGTTCTACAAGTACTAAATCATACACTTCTAGAGACTGTATATCATGAGACGTGTTTTCAAAAACAATGCACATCACATGTCAATCTGTCTTTCTGGCTTCTATTTCAGCAGCATCATATGGTGCAGTGGTTCCCAACTGGTGGGTCGCAGTCCAAAAGTGGGTCGCAGGCTCATTCAGAGTGGACCGCAAGTGACTCGCAAACATGTCTATTTTGTAAAAAACACACTTTCTTTTTAGGTACATTGAATTTCCAGCACAAAGCTGTATTTTGAAGTGCTGTTTCCTGCTGTGGAGTGAGTGACTAATGGACAGCTACTTGACAGAGACTGAAAACTAGCTCAACGACATGGCCTAACGCAAGTATGACGCTGAATATATTAAACTGTGGGGACCTTGAAGTAATGACTAAGGAGAAATCTGGACCCCATAGCTGAACCAATTAGGAACCACTGATGTGGCGCATAAATAAACTAATAATTGTTTTCATTTTCAGCTATTTTATTCCAGTGAAACACTTTGTGATCTCAATCTGTGAAAAGTGCTAAACTTTATTGACTTATTTACTCACTAAATCGTACACGTACAACAGAGTAAATTAAAAAAAAAAATACACATTATGAAGTGGACTTAAACTGCTACATTTAGCTGTCCTTGTTCATAAAGTTAATGCAGAGTTTCCCATACATTGATTATTTTTAGAGACCACCACAATATTAACATTAACCACCACATATTGAGTTTCTTTTTGTTCCTACATGAAATGGGTGAAATTTTATCATTGTAGAGCTGAACGCAGCGCAATGATTTGCTCATTCCCTCGCCACGTTATCACTCTTTCTCCGTTTATCAGACCACAAATAAGACAAGCATTAGCGAGCAAGTGCACCCTGCAGTCCCTCTGCCTCACTCCCCACTGCTAAGAGACTATTCTCCAGGAGGAGAGCGAGCAGAATCTCAGAGACAGACCTTCAGTAGTGCCTGTAGCAACTTGAATTCAGCTAGCGTAAACCCTGACAACGATCACAGTGGGATGGGTCTAATCTGTGTATCAGCAACAACAGAAAGTTGCTGAATTATATCGATTCAGACATTTTAAAAAAAGGACATTTAAAAAAAATGGTTAACCATTACATACTCATTTTCAGGGGGAAAGAACTGTTATGTCTCTGATTTACTATTTACTACTACTAGCACTACTCAAATATCTCAAATTCTATGTTATGCTCATTCAGGCAGTCAACAACTATTTGTAAAACTGACTTAGAGTACAAGTAGGTGACAAATTACAGGGAAAACTGACATAAAGTGTGTTTGGGGACAACAAGCAGCCACAACAGCGTCACTGCTCCTTGGCAAAGATTCTACAAGTCTATGCTTCTTGAGGGACGAGCACCACTCTTCCAAAAGATTCTTCCTCATTTGGTGTTTCGATGATGGAGGTGGCAAGTTTTCCCACGGGTGTTCAATTGCGTTGAGTCTGAATGAAACATGATTTTCACACTCATCAAACTGTTCAGTCTGTGAGCATCTGCAGATGTTCTGCTCTCATTTATTCAGGTTTTTCCTTTAATTTGTGACAGTTGTGGTGGTTCCCTAATCCACACCCCCCCCCACCCAAGTAAGATCAAAACATAAGAGACATCAGACGCATCAAAGCACGATACAGGACAGCCGGCACATTTGATGTTGTCTCTCTGGGCCTCACCCAGAAACAGCAGCACCAGAGTCAGGACAATAAGCACCCACAGTATTTGATATTCTAACAGTTTGCTCTTTTATCAATTTACTTTAGTGTTATTTTGATTTGAGACAAAGTGATTCGTAAAAGAAAACATTTTCTTGCAAGTTTCAGAAATAAAAAGGTATTAACATAGGAGTTTTGGCCGGTTGGGTACACTCTGCTCCAACCGGGCCCTGAAACACAGACTCGAGACCTCGCTATGAACCCGACCTCTGCTGAGCGCTGGACTGGTACCGCCACAGTGAACTCCTGCCAACCACTGTCACGTCAGTCAGTAGCCGTCCGACTGCAAATAACAGGCTAAAACATCATAAATTCTAGGGGAGAGAAGCAGTGACTGTAATGCCACGGAAGAGAGGTTGAAAGAGACATATTACAGCTCTCTGCATATAAACACTCATTAAATTGTAGTGATGGTACCCAAGACATACAAACCCTGCTGCTGGGTGAAGAACTATGGTTCAACATGTAGCCTTTTATGGATATTATTACGGTTACAGGCCCGGTGGGGAGGTTAGACATCTGTGTTAGCATGTAGGTGGCATTAGGTGGTATTTTGATATCTTTTTACCACCTGTGTTGGTGGCTTTTTAGCTATGTGTACTCTGTGTCATCTTCCACAACCAGCATCACGGGACTGATGGGAAGTAGAGCGTGATGTTCACCTTTCTTCCCCTCCCTTGATTGCTGTCTGTCTGGCCATTTAGCCACATCCCTGGAAGAAGAATGCATCTTGAACCAGACTGGAATGGCTCCTGAAATATGCCAAATATGCCCCTCACTCCCCTCCTTCCCTGAAAACGTAGGCCTGCTTGCTTGCCCACCCTCCTTCCCTTCTAGCCCCCCAACCCACAGCATTCCTGCGCTGTACGCAGCACCGAACGCATGCATACTTACAATCACAGATGACCCACTCACATAGAAAATGTTAGGACATTAATAACACAAGTTTCCACCCAGCTGACCCAGACATGCCTTTTAAGGGTAAGCGGTTCGGATTTCTCTTTTCATTAACTTCCAAAAATACTCCTGGACCAGGCAGGAGAGGGGGGAGCGACAGGAAAAGAGGGTGGGGGGGGGGGATCTCCTCTTTAGCGAGGTGAAAAAAGAAGGAGAGAGTGAGTGAGACAAGATAACAATCGGAAGGAGAGAGGGGAAATATTGGCCTGTAGAGGAGGAGAACACCTAAAAAAATAAAAGTGTGGCTGAGGAATTTACAAGAAATGTCTTAACTTTAGCTCTCCCCTGTTAAAACGCCTCAGTCCCTTTCTCCTCTCCCTCCCTGTCTCTGCCTCGCTGTGCCTCCTACATGCTTTGAAGTCTGTTTCCTTTGCATTTCTCTCCTCTGTTCTTCCAGGGTCGACGAGGAAGCCATTTTTGAGGAGCCTGTACAGTGTAGGAACAAAACAGGCGCGGGGGAGCTTCTGTAAAACAACTTATTGGAGGCTGAAATGTCCAACAGAAATCTAAATCCCACACAGGAACCAGTTGGAAAAAAATAAAATCCCAAAACCGAGAGGAAACTTGTATTTCAGGTCAACCTGGAAAGGCATGTAAAACACAAACACAGTAGCAGAGTGACCCACATTATTAGTCAATGTGGTCCAAACTCCAGCCATGTGGGGCAGCTGGCCTGGCCAGGCCGCCGATTAAACATTAGAGGACTTATCACCTGCAGCTATCTGGGTATATCTAACAGCCACAAACACATTCTTGGCAGAAGTGTTCAAATAAACTGGCACTCAGAACAGAGACGGGGGTGTGAGAGAAAGAGACAGCTAGAAAGAAAGGCAGAGGGAGTCACATGTAAGAAACTAATAATCCCAGAAATCTACTGTCAGAGCTCAAAAATAAGGATCGCCTGATTGCCCGGTGAGTAAAAATGCCACGTCAGGCCTGTAAATCTATTGGGCCATCTTGCTTCCTTCTCACCTCTACTGGAAGCTGCACATGTGCAGTACCCAGCGGGCACTTGCGAGAAAATGGTGGCAGTTAAAGACAAAGTTTATGAAATGCAAGTTAGCATTTCAATTATCCTGGAAACAGGAGTTTAATTGGGTGGTGTTAGAGGATGTGGGCCAAACTCCAACTAAGTATTACTCAAGTTGCTGCAACTTTAAGAGCAAGTCGCCTAAAACAGGGTTGTTTTTCATGATTTTTATTAATTAACTAGGGCTGCACAATTAATGGAAATATCCTCCTTTTGTCTGGTGCACTTTTTTAATTTCTCCTCGCTATTTGGGATCAGTAGGACCCAATAAGTATAAAAAACTAAACTTTGTCAACGATAATTAAGTCCCAATGTCCTAAAATAAGACGATGATAAAGTCCTAATGTCTTCAAACAAGTACTTCCTAAATAACAGCATCTTAGCTTGTAACTGTTGCTAAAATTGGTCAAATTTGAAATTTGTTGCCATATCAAACTACAAACATGATTAATCATAAATAAATAGTTTCAACCATAAAATGTGATCAGGTTTTGGACCTTGTCCACTTTTGTGTCGGGACTCGAAAGAAACAGCTGCCATCTTGTTTTTACATGAATTAGTGTATTGGACTCTTACTACCACTAGATGGCACAAAAAAGTGTCCACGAACAAGGACAACAGGTCTTAGTTAAGCAGAATGAAGTAGTAGGTCAAGTAAACCCAAAATGTGATGTCCTGAGTTGCAATGTTTTCATTAAGGTAAAATGTCTCACAACATATCATTAAATGAAGCATTGTGGTGCTACAGAGATGCCCCAGCAAACAAATCATATTCCTGACATTAAGAAACATGCTTGTTTGTTACAGCAAAAATCGCATCATCACTTTTATTTAAAAAAAAAATGTGAAAAACAAAATATCTGTCAAAATGATCACAATGTGATTTGTTTTTTAGCATATTGTGCAACCCTACAATTAACTTTAGTCTTTCTTGTTATTTGATAACCACTTATAAATAAAACACTTCATGTAGGGGCAAGTAAAACTGACTTTGTGCAAGTAGGTTTCTGGCAAGTGGAAAAAAAAACAGGTTAACAGGTTATCAGCCATGTTTATTCCTCTGACCAGCTACACTGAGTTTGCATTTACACTAGATATTGTCACTGTTTGCAAAAGCAAGACAAAGAGGCAGACATGAGACTTTAAAACATGACTATCATGAAAAACTTTCAGAGTAAAGTCTGAAGATTAAAGTCACTGACTCACAGAGATCCAGGATCAACTGGAGGCAGTGATAAAAATGAGTGAAACAAGTGCGAGAAAAATTGCAACAATACACAAATAATCAATTAAAAGCACCACAAATAATAAGTGACATTCTTGTATAGCATCTATGGACTCAACACTAACCATGTCTCCTTCCCTGTGATAAGGAAATGGTGGACGGTTGGGAGGCCAAAATGAAGACCAGATGATTTTTTTCCCTCTTTGGTTACCAGCTTTAGAAGCATCCGTCAACAGCAGGGCATCTGCCTGGGCTTGAGGGCTGCAGGAGAGCGATGGACGGGTGTTCATAAATTAAAATTCCTGAAATATGGCGCTTGAAGGCAGTTTGGAAGCCTGGTACAGGTCTGCATTACAACCAATGCATAACTCTTGAGGAACAGTGATAGAGAAGCATTGAAGACATCTGCTTCTGAGCCGGTGCACTTAAGACTGCGTCCAGAATCAGAGCCAGTTTTATTATTTATCATTAAAAGATGCCCAGATTTGCTTTTATCAAGGGGTTTGTGCTTTAACAGCCACATGTTTTAGCCTAGTTTAAGCAAAGGTTTTTATAGTTTTTAACCTCTCTATCGACAAACCATAATTTACAGAGCCCAAAGTAAATTTAGCAGCTGAAAGGTCGTGTATATGCTGTCATGCTATCCTCTTGGCTTGGTAGATTGTGGCTTCCAGCTACATACACAGCAAAATGATTTACAAACTTAAGTGGAAAAGTACAATTATAGCTCTGCACTGAGCTGTGAGGATTTCTTCATAATGACAAAGGAAGGGCAACGTCCTCCTGCCAAATTGCTTAGATGACTGGCTAGCTGGTTTGTCACACATTAAAGAATACAAGGAAGTGGAAATGTGTCATTCAGAGTACCAAGCAATACTTAAAAAGCAGAGGTCTCGGTAAAATTGCAGTAAATGTTTCAAAGATGCACGTTTTTCCTCAGACTTGATGACTCACTATTGTCAGCTTCTCAGTGGCAGAGCTTTGATAAAAACAATTCAGGAACATCAAATTTTGTCTCTGACCAAAAGTTGTGCCAAGTGTACAAAGCTGGTCATTAAACAAGAGCCTAATTTGCCCAAAAAAATTCCCATTTCATAACCACCCGCTCATGTAACAGGCTCGATAACCACACAGTAACTCAATAACCAGCCAGAAAATACCAGAGATGTCAGCTGGGCTGACTGGCTGAGTCCTGGTTACACAATCTTGCTTAACATTATGACACAAATGACAGCATATGAATTCCCCCTCCACCATTTCATTTCATGCAGAGCTGGCCGATATGACAACACATGCTGCGATAAGATGTAAATATATGTACATACACACAGGATATGGTGGCCATCCCTCTACAGCGCTACGGCTACGTTTGTGGCACCCAAAACTGGGTGTTTTTTGCTGACAACTGCGATCTTTTCCGAACCATAACCAAGTAGTTTTGTTGCCTAAACCTAACCCCTGACCCCTTACATGACTTACCTCACGTGACTAAAGTCAAACACTCTTTCCTAACCATTACCAAGTAGTGTTGTTGCCTATTAAGCTAATGCTGAACCCTTCTGTGCCAAGATACAATGTAAAAGACTGCACACATCATTTTAACACCTCAGGCTTCTGCCCAAGTGGCAAAATATGACGAGTAGGGACAAAATCACGTTGTCCGTTTCTCAACAAATATATACTGATAGGACATATATCACATATATGGATTTTACCCACATGGCACACGCCTAATGTCATGTGGAATGTAGTGGGTTTTTTTATTGAACACTAAGGGTGCTTTCACACCTGCCCTGTTTGGTTCAGTTCAATCAAATTCAAGTTCATTTGCCCCCTAAGTACGGTTCGTTTGGGCAGGTGTGAACACAGCAATCGCACCAAAACAACCAGACTGAGACCTTCTTGAAGAGGTGGTCTCAGTCCGGTTACAAATAAACTCTGGTGCGGTTCGTTTGTGGTGAGAACATATTCCGACCTCGATCTGAACCAACTGCAGTCACATGACACATTGTTTGGGTTAAACATGAGCATGTTACAGTCCTGGAGGATTATTAATGTGCACCTCCTCCTGTACTGCCTTAATATGCACATTCAGCACATCCAATGCATCAAAACATTGTTTTCTAGTTGGAGCCGCGCCTCGTTTTCAAACTGTATGGTTTGACTAAAATGAACAATGACAGCAATATAGTCCACGATGAGCAGCGCTAAAATCAACCTGCGTAGTTGTCCCTCCATTGTGACATTAGAAAGTGTCACATTTATCTTGCAAGTGTACTCTTCTTCAACGTTTTGTTTACTTCCTGGGTTTTTCCCACATGGAAATTTTGACCAATCAAGAGCAGCTTTCTCATGCAAGGCATTTGATCTTGTCCACTTGTAAATGCTGCCGTGAGAACATGAACCAACTCTAGGCAATTATGCAGCTTTGTAACAAAATTAGTCCCTGATTCAGACCAAAAAGACAACTCTAGGTCTGAGAGCACCCTAAGGCATAGTTAAAAAAATACAACAGTTTAAAAACACCTGATTAGAATTGAAAACAGATATTATTATCCCACCTGTTATGATGGGGGAAAAACACTTTTATCATGGATATCTTCTGCTGTGTGCTGGACACAGTCACGTGCACCTGGAGCCTTCACTGGAGCATATCTCCCTGATGAAGCTGTTGGTTCACAGACACCTGTGTGTGGTGAGGCCTCAGTGACTGACCACGCCACCACGGGACAGAAAGCCCACCAGAGCAGTTGGTAATGAGGAGGCTGCTTTGGCACGCTGTGGAGGACTAACGAGGGGGATTCATTTACACACGCAGAAGAAATTGTATGAAAAGAGTCCTTTCTTGCTTTGAATTCTTAAAGAGTGAGAGCACATATCTGTTGCTCTGTGTGTCAGCGTATGTGTTAATGAGAGCCTGAGTGAGGCGTGTGAACATTTGGAGCTGAGATGTGCTTCTGGCTACTGCTCGCTGAGTGATTGACACTCTCGGCCTCTAGTATCTGATGACAGATCGACATGGCTGGGAACAGCACCGAGCAAAAGTGCTCTGGCAGGCAGACATACATGAACACACACACGCAGCAAACCCAAGAACACACACAAAGTTCAAGTAGTTTGAACTCCAGCTGAAATCACACAACCCTGCCCTGTCACTGGCCCACCACTGATAAAGAAAGCTGGCAGGGAGGGCAGGCAGGATGAGGGGAGAGAAGAGAGGGAAAAGGAGTGGGAGAAAAAGAGGAAGAGAGGAATGAATATGTACTGTTGAAGAGGAAAAAAAGAAGGTGAAGGGGAACAAAAAAGTTTAGGGTGAGATAGGGTCTGGAGAAGAGCAAACTCAAGAGTCTGATGGCTGTGTGTGAGGATGTCACGAGAACGATACTTCAGTACCAAGTCGATGCCAAAATTTAAAAAACATGAGGGTACTTGTTTTTCTCCAGAACTGTGGGTAGCCTACCATAGATACCAGGGATGCAACTCTTCCAAACATAATGGGACAGCATATACACATATAAATGTTGTAGTCTGCCATTAAATGCTAAAGGAAGAAGAAGACCACCATATCTTAGATGTACAAGTGCTGAACAACAACAGTGGAAGAGAAATATGTTAACATGTTTCCTCTCCCACATAATCTCATGAACCCACATGGACTAGTACTTCTGTTCGAGGCAGATCTTCAGGGATTAATAATAAAATTCAATTTGATCTAAATGTTTCTAATAAAGGAGTGTATATTAAAGTACATGGGATTTATTGTTTTGTTTTTGTAACGGTATGGAATTGGGTAACAAGAATTGTGGAATTTCACTGGTATTGGTATGGTATACTAAATATCTGGTATCATCACATGCCTAGCTGTAGACATTAGACACATACACACAGCACTGCAACTAATAATTATTTTCATTCATGATTATTTTTGTGTAAAAAGTGACCAAAAACAGTGAATACTGCAAATTTCCAGAACTCAAGATGAAGTTTTCATCAGTACAGACACCCAAATTGATTATCTCAAGTTTTTATAACAGAGAAAAGCAGCAACTCCTAAAACTGGACAAGCTAAAAGCAGAGAAAGTTGGGTATTTTTTTTGATGAGTTTGCTCTGATTATTGGTTAATTGTTGATTCATTTTCAACAGCAATTCAGAAGGATCAACAACACACAATAGCCTAAATATGCAGACACATACGGACATGCATGCTCCCATCTCTAGGGCTGCAACTAACGTTTACTTCCATGATTGACTTTCTCCATCGATCAAATTATTTGGTCTATAAAATGTCAGAAAATAGTTAAAAGTGCCCCTTGTAATTTCCCAGAGCCTGTTGTGACAACTGTTTTGTGCAACAGAAAGCCCAAAGCCTAAAATGTTCAGTTTACTATCATAAGAGGCAGAAAAGTATAAAACCCTGGCAACCGAGAAGTTGGAAGATGATGTGTGAAAATAGCTGCAAGTTCATTTTCTGTTGAGTGAGTAATTGATTAATGGAGTAAGTGTTTTAGCTTTTCACACCTACACCCCCCCCCCACCCCCACCACACACATACACTCCAGACACACAGTATGTATGTACACAGTCTCATTTAGGCGTCTTTATGGCATTAAGCCATCCTCCTTCAGATCTGCTAATAGACACACAGCAACTCCAGCTGGCCTGCGTATTGCCAACAGCAGCCTCTGTCCCGGATACTGAGCCCATTATTGCATTATCACAACACACACATACTGACAAAGGATATACACTCACAGCCTGTGTGTGGGCTTTAATACAAGCCTCTGAGAGACCATGATTCATGTGCGCTGTTCGAATTGTAACGCCTGCGATATCACTCTGTGTCCTGTGTGTGCATCCTCTGCTGCTCTATTCCTGGTGAGAGGGTTACGGAGGCTAAAAGTGAGAGTGTAGCACTAATAATAACCAACACCATTCGGGCCAAATCCTATCTGAGCTATCCATTACAGCTTATTAGGATGGATAGGTTTGGCTGGATGCTGACTGTTTATTCCTCTGAGGCTACGCTGACAATTTAAGTTGTCTTTATTATGCTAATAATTAATCAATCAGAAGTAAATAAATCTGCAACTATTTTGATAATTGGTTAATCATTTTAGTCATTTTTCAAGCACAAATGTCAAACATTTGCTGGTTTAAGCTCCTCAGATATAGAGATTTGATGGTTTCCTTTGTCATACATGATAGTAAATTGAATATCTTTGGATTTTGAACTGTTGATCATTCAAAACAAGCATTTTAAATACATTAAATTAGGCTCTGGAAATTTTTGAAGCCCATTTTCACTACTTTATGACATGTCATAGACAAAAACATTAATTGATTAATCAAGAAAATACTGCCAGATTAATTCACGATGAACATAATTGTGTATGGCGACTGTGTAAATATTGTTACCAATATTTACACAGATGGCAATATACTGCAAGTGATCTTATTTTAAAGGGACAGTCCACCCCAAAATCAAAAACACATATTTTTTCCTCTTACCTGTAGTGCTCTTTATTAAGCTAGAAAGTTTTGATGTGAGTTGTTGAGTGTTGGAGATATCGGTAGGGGAGATGTCTGCGTTCTCTCGAAAATAATGGAACTAGATGGCACTCAGCTTGTAGTGCTCAAAGTGCAATGCAACAGCAATGTCTCTTTCCAAAAATCAGACCTCGCTGTGAACAGTTTCATGCATAAACTACTATACTATTACACTCGCCACAGTATTAACACACAGCAGGAAACGTGCATCTACTCATCTTCGAGACACTCGTTCTCATGGGGCGAGATGTGAACATTAGTGCCACCCTCCTCTGTTGAAGCTGTAACATTAGCTAGCTCAGTGATGCTGGGTGAGCTAGCAGTAGATGCACGCTTCCTTCTGCATGGCGATACAGTTGGTGGCTGTAGTTTGGTGGAGAGAAAACAGTTCCAACATGAAACTGCTCACAACAAGATCTGTGGATTATCTTGATTAATGGAGCGTGATTTCTGGAAAGAGACACTGTTGTTGAGTTTTTAGTTGTATTTTTGGGAACTTTGAGCACCACAGACTAAGTGCCATCTAGTTTTATTATATTCCAAAGAAGGCATACATCTCCTGACACTAAGCAACTCACACCAAATCAATCCAGACTGATAAACAGCACTACAGGTAAGAGGAAAATATGTGTTTTTGATTTGGGGGTGAACTGTTCCTTTAAGTTTCAATATTAGCTGTAGGTCTTTCCACTTGTTTCTTATGGATTCTGATACAGGTTGAGCAAATGATTGAAACTATTTCTCAATATATGTTTCCAATAACAATATCCACTTTTATTTGAATGCACTTTCATCTACTGACGTCAGTATCCATGTACTGTAATTCCACACTGATGTGACGGTGCTACTCTAACAGCAGGGGCTCTGTCCATAAACCTTGATGGTGCGGAGTGGCGGTAATACTACCACCGACAGGCTGGGTTTGACATTCCCAGCGGTTTGATTCTCCCAGGCAGAAAACCTCAATATTTTAATTTAATCCCCAGAGCAGTCATTTAGCCACTCCGTAATCCCCAGGTCCAGTGCTTAGTCTGATAATTACCCTTATTGGACACCCATAATGATTAGTTTTTGGTTTCACCCAAAGCAGTGCAGGCAGTTTCATAGGGCGGTCGCGGCGTTCTGCGGAGTGGAAAACCAATCATGCGTGGTATAGCCCAGGTCATAAAAGAGGAGCGAGGGGTATGATTATTACTTTGCATGGCAGGCGACAACTCCTGGACAGGACATGGTGCAACCTCTGTTGTGTGACTTTCACTTGTTACCATCGAGATCACGTTGGAGAACACAAAGCAGGTGGTGGCGTTCATACTGTGTCAGCATTAACAGCCATCACGGCACTGAGGAATCATGTTCAGACGCTGAGAATTACCCCTCCTGAGAGCCAATGCAACCAAAACTTGGAGCGTGATTTCCCAAGACTGTAAATGCATGGATCAAGCAGTGATCAGGGAAAATTTAGACATCTCACTCCTCACTTTGCTGCTACTCTCATTTAATTTTCCCTTTGCATATCTCCCAACATTTCCAAACTGACAGCAGAAACTGCAGACATTCCCTCCACATGCGGTGTCACAATCCCCTCCAAAATACCATAGGAAACCCTTTTTCGCACATCCACCGCTGTGACAAGCCGCCATGCAAGTGCCTGAGAAGAATCCAGAAGGAAAGTGGGTTCACAGCAGCTCAGGCTGGTAGCTCAGCTGGTATAATCTACAGCTGGCTGGGAGGGCGAGCCTTACTGGAAAGTCATCAGTGATTTTTTTGTCTCCTTCATGTCTGAAACAGGTCAAGGCAGGTCCCCTCCATCTCCTTCCCTCCCTGTGCTGCTCTTTATGAGCCCCACCTGGCAGATTAGTATTCCACCACTACAACTACCTTTTTCTGCTGTTGACACATGCACACACACTGTTACTGTTCTGGTGAGGCAACACAGGGCACGTACTGTTCGGACTTCAGGCTCTGCCACCTTGGTTTCAAACGTGTGTGTAGCCTGTGCAGCACAACACATTCCACCTCACGTGAAGGAAAACAAACACACACACACAGATACTCAAACAGAGGAAACATGTCTTGCAACTTGCAACTTTCGGTTACTTTGGTTACTGTTTAACATGTCAACTTCAATATATTTAGTCAATAAAATGAAGCAAATTTGCAAAAATGTAGGCGACATCTTCAAACTGCTTGTCTGATTAACAGTCCTAAACACCAAAATATGCATATGACAGTCATGTAGACAGAGAAAAGCAACAAATCCTCACATTTGAGAAGCTGAAACCAGAGAATATTTGACATTTTTCCTTCATAAATTACCATTAATTGTCTGTCAACTGATCACCAAGTTTCAGTACAGCTTTTTGAGACTAACTTTCGGCTCTAGATCCAAGGCTTGAGTGTTGCTAAAAATATCAAATTATTGATTGTGAATACTTGAAAATGGTTTCAATGCTCATTTTGTGCAGTATTGACACACTGGTACCAGCTGTGCTTTCTTGCTCTCTCTTCTTGATGAAGTTTACTGCAGTTATACTCTGCTACTAACCAAGAAAAGTTGTCGATGTCATGTTACGGACTTGTTATATTTACCTTTTAATACACCCTCAATATCAATTTTCCCCTGTGGTATCGAAAATTATATCAAATACCGATATTTTTCAAGGTATTTTATCAAAGTTACAAATTCCAGTATCGTGTCAAAAGGCTGATTTAGCTCTTTTGCAGCTACACTGAGGTGGTCCACCACCCAAAAACTGTCCCCAGCACACAGACACATGTGCACAACTCATTTATCAGTCCTTTCTTCCAGCTGCTGCTACAATGTCTTAATTAACTGTGAACTCATTTGACAAATTAAATACAGGAGGAGCTCGAGTTTCCTTCAATGTAAAACCACTGTAATATCCTTCCAGTGGTTTGTCTCCATATGTCCTCCATACGTCTATTCCTGGGTGAATGCAATGTGCATATGGCGACTTCTGGTGCTCTGTTGTTTGTTTACAGTGTGTTTAAGTGAACCCCAAATATATTTAGCCCAGTACCTTGCACCGACAACAGGCCTGTGTCATATCTAGCACATATCAGTCTGTAATGTAAATGTTAGGGTTTATATTTGAGTGTATGGGAAAGCTTCCCTGTGTATCCTGAAGGAAAAGTGGGCCAAAACAGTGCATTTGGCTGTGTGGTACAAAGTCTAGATATGTTAGCTTCTGTTGCTGATACTGTATGTCAACAAAGGGAACTGAAACATTGACTTAATTCATTAAAAATACCCTTAAATTCCCATTTACTTCGAGAATAGGGGATTTACAGTTTGTTATATTACATTTTTAAGGTAATACCCTTACCGTATCATGGACTACATGAATGTCAAGAGCATGTTGGAGTGGCCAACACTTCATTTTAATGTTTTTACCCCATGTTGTGCTGGTCATGCAGCAGCCTATATGGAAAAGCTTGGCGTTATTAAGTGCGTAGACGCAGGCGAGTCGCAAATATGTCGCCAAATGCTTGAAACATTGTAAAAACGAGCAGAAAATAGGAAGTAAATGGTGTATGCACCGCTACATTTTAACCACCTGAGGTTTTCGCCGCAGTCCTGGATGCTTCCTTTTGGCTACAAAACGAGCAGAGGAGGAGGAGGAGGAGGAGAAGGACGACGAGGAGGAGGGTTGAAAAACTTGCCGCAGTTCAGACTTCTGCAGTCCCGACTGACTGGGTCCAACTCAGGAAGGAAGCCGCTATCTGAACCCCCTCTAAATACTGTTTCCCATGTTCCCCAGAAACACACACACAGAAATGAATAACTTTACCTTAGCCGGTCCACCGCCGGGTCAGAAAAACGCAGCGGTAAATCCACAACTTCACACGGCTTGAGCTCATGCGGACGGGAGGACTCGCTGCTGCCGACACGCCGAGGACAAGTTCATCCACATATTCTCACACACAACCCGGAGAGCTGGAGGCGGCAGGGGGGGAATGCGTTTTTTGGCTTCCCCCTCTCCCTAAATCACTTTCGTCGGTCCTTTCCTCTCGGATATTCCCCTCCCTGGCCCGTTGGAGATCAAACCATCACATTCCACCGCGTCCTTAACAATGAAAAAAGGTGGGTTTTCCTTTACTGCTGCCGGAGGACCCACCCCTCGGGATGACTCTGCCCGGTCTGACCGCAAAGAGAACGCCCTTCCCGGCTGCGAGGTCCCGCCTCTCTCCCCCACATAACACAAGTCTGGCCGATGGGGAGGAATGAATCCAAGCTGAGGTTGTGTGGATAGTCCCACTGTCTTAATCTCTCTTTCTGTTTCTATGTCTGCACACACTGTGCTTTTTAACTGAGCAGCATAAACTTTCTGATGCAACTAGGTCCTCCACAGGAACATTATAGCACAATTTGGGAGAACAAAATACCATTAAGAACACTTTACTGTAAACTTCCCATTGTACATCACAGTTTAGATCCCCACTGCAGTATAAAAAAGTGTCATAAAGTCACAATAAACTTAATGAATCACACCTGTAGCAATGTTACAAGAGTCTTAAAGTCAGCAAATGGGGTTAACACACTGATAACATTACTAAAAGTATATTTTCCAGTGGCATAGACATATTATAAACCCCCAGTGTATTGTCACTAAGCTTTTATTTTGGTTTGTGTGACAGGTCAGGTACACACTGGGGCATATCTAGGATTTGGGGACATTAGACCTCTTTTAGGGGGGTCAAGGGGATCATCCTCTTGCACCTCTATTGATCAATAAGCTCTATTTTGATGCTTTTCTATTCACCCAGGCACCTTATTTATATTAAAAGTACAAAAATATATCATTAAGAACACTTTACTGTAAGCTTCCCATTGTATATCACAGTTTAAATCCCCATTGCTGTATAAAAACGTGTCCATAAAGTTGCTATAAACTCAATGAGTCACACCTGTAGCAATGTTACAAGAGTCTTAAACTCAGCAAATGGGGTTAACACACTGATAACATTACTTAAAGTATATTTTCCAGTAGCACAGACATATTATAAATCCCCACTGTATTGTTACTAAGCTTTTATTTTGGTTTGTGTGCGCTGTAATGCCCATAAAATGTCCAGGAATGGCAAAAATGGCCGCCACAAAAATGCTGATTATTCTGCATATGCTTATAAATTCACAAATACCACAGTTAAACTCTTAGGGTTTCAGGTTGAGAAATGCGAGTGGCATTGCTGTGTTGGATGTTTAATGTGGGATTTAAGTCAAGGGGATCTCGAAGTTTTCCATTTAAAAGCAGTCTGTAATGTTTGCAGCTTAGATCGTGGACCTCGATTTGACAATAGTGCACCTTAAAAAAAAACAGGATTCGGAAAATGTGTTAATTACACTTAAAATTCGACTGTAGGGAGGTGAAGAGAAAGTCTGTGACCTTAACTTCAGAAAAACGTTTCAAAAGAGGATGGATAGTTAAATGACAACCACATGGCATTGAGTGAAATGATTTAGGAGGCACTGGATTATTTACACAATATTATAAATGTATTTAATTTTAAACTATCATGGCTATTGTCAGTACCAATGTATCGCAGAATCCCTACTCTGATGCAAGAAGTCATTATACCCTCTCTATTGGGTTAATAATGACAAGTTTTTTCAGCCTTATTCTTACAGGATATATTATCATTTTCTTTCCCTGAGTCCAAACCCAGTGCAGCTCAGAGACCCTGACCACCAAGACAGACACACAGATCGATCTGCACTGTATTAAACCCAACAAAATTTTAAAGCTTGTTAGAGAAATCTTTTATTGCGAATCTTATCTTGTACATCTAGTGCAGAGATGCTCAATTTGCTTCGCCCTGGGGTCAGTTTTGCAAAATGACAGGAGGCTAGGGGCCAGACGCAGCAGCCCCGGACACATCAGATATACACAGGGGCGTTTCTAGGATTTGAAGACACTTGGGGCTTAGCCCAGACCTCTTTTAGGGGGTCAAGGTGGTCCTCCCCTAGCACTTCTTTTGAGAAATAAGCTCTATGTTGATGTTTTTTATGCATTCTGGCACCATATTTATACTAGAAGTACAAAAAATCTCAGTGTGAATCAATTTTGTTTTCATTGTGAGTTGGACAATGGTTGGGGGGCACCCAGCACCCTATCAGGGGCCAGATTTGGCCCACAGGCTGTATGTTGAGTATCACTGGTCTAGTGTAGAATTGCTGGGGTGACCTCATAGTTTCAAACACCTAACCATTAGTTGTTTTGTTCCTTTTTTGGAGGAAAAGTACATGTACCAAAAGGTTAATTTTTGGGGGCAACCTCTCTCAACCCTGTTAGTGTACCTGGGTATGAAATACTCCCGCTGAGAGTACTAACTTCATGTGCCGTCACACAGTGTGATGACTGTAACAGAAGCTTATTGTTTGCTCTGTGTGTTGCAGTGTGATAATGGTGTGGCAGTAAATTTTTCATTGTCTTTCGGTTGCGTAACTGTGGAAATTACTTCGGTAACATGATAAAATACCTCATAACTCTTATGAATGTGATAGGCAAACAGCCAACCAGGTGAAGCCCTGCCCATACGCACATACACACATACACACACACACACACACGCACACACAAAATGTTTGTGTTTGTATTTCTTGAACAATTTAGGCTGATTCTTGCAGAACACGGCTTTATACAGCAGCAGGAGAGCACATAAACACTGCCGTCATTTTAAGATGCTGTTACATTATCAAAAACAGAATCTATTCTTCCTGATTGCTGTTTCAAAGAAACATCAGCTGCATATTGTTGCTCTCTGTATAAGGGATAGGCTGGAAAATATAGTTACTGGACGTCATCTGTGACCATGACCGTGTCTTGTGTGACTTAAACAGTTGTGTCATTTAAACGGTCCTTTGTGGAGAACACCACAGCCAAGCTTTTGTTTTCCCCCTCATTAAACATCCCTCCCTCGTAAAAGGCCATATTGCTCTAATCATATCATTTCACATAATGGGCTGGACGAGGTACGAATAACGTTATGGTGTTGCTCTCTCCAGGTGGGGAAAAGGCCAAATACACCAAGGAATCAAAGAGAAATTAAATCCTTTCAGACGCTGCTGCGAGCTCAAGGCATAACCAGGCATGCCCAGACACCTGAACGCCACAGCAGGAAAGCCAACCACAGGTGTATGTGAACATGCATACATATATCTGTATAAACTATATGTTTTCTCTGGATTTTTCTCATGTTTATGTGTCTTTAAAGATAAAGACACAGCATGAGAGGGAAATATAGTTTCAGGAGCCGTAGAATACAGGCTTTTGCCTCAGTTTCCAGAGCTGCTGGTCTGCTCTAGACATTAAAACAGCTCTTGATCTATGAGGAAGCAAAGCACAAAAAAATCCATCACAGCAATAGAAACAGTGAGATGACATATAAGTAAAGACAGGCATGGAAAATGCCTCTTTTTATGAGGACGTGTATCGGCCATGTTTCATCCGTCTTGAGAGGGTTGGCTCATGCACAGACAAGTTTCTGTCATTCTGGGAATTTGCCTTAATACATCAAATGGTATAAATGCAAATGCATAATACAGACTGCAATCTAATGCATAAAGACAGGGTCGCAGGGAATGTAATCTCCTGCAGCACATACTGTAACACACACACACAGGATTCAGGAAGAGCGGTGTTCAAGCCAACATCCTTCCTAATCACAAACATCCTTCACGGCGCAGCAACATTAATGTGTTCATTCTAATAAAACTTTGGGAATGCAGCAGCACAAATCATAATCACATTAACGCATTGATTGTCCTTTCAAAAGGAAGCCCCGTGATTTAGCTTCACATTTTAGGTATTTTATCTTATCCAGAGCGGCTTGCAGTGGCCGCAACAGCTGACTAATCTCTAATAATCCTGCATAGATCACCAAAATTACAAGCAGCCAATAGTCCAGAGTGCAAGGAGTGGGTCAATAGTCACCTGACGATATTCTTTTGACTACAAAATGAGCATGTAAGAAAAAAATTAGACCAGAGTAGGAGGATTTAATGCCACAATATGACTTTCCCTACTTTGTGTCCATTTTACAGCGGGGATAAGGATTAATGTGCTTAATTCACTGTCCTCTCAGAGCGGGTTATGGCCAGTATTTAAACAGATGTAACCCTGATGGATCAAAATGTGGGGCAGCTTGTCGTGGAGGGAAACATGCACTTATCTAAAGCCATCAAGCTCCGACAACATTGTGCAACATTGTGTAAACTCACATCAATGTAGCGCGCAGATGTCATGTTTAAAGGAACCCTTTGAAAAAACAGCATCGCTTGTACAATACTGAATCTAAATGGCTTGAAATCATGACAGTCCTTTCTGCTTTAATCACTTAAGGGTGATTTCCAACAGCTCCCACTGAGATCTGATATTTGAGGGTTTTATGTCTTAATTTGGAAATACAGGCTGTCCCATGAGAGAGAGAAAGAGAGCTCCAAATCCTTTGATGGAATAAAAAAAATCTTGTCTTACTGTCAGGTCTTATATTATCTTGCAGTACAGATGCCTCAGCCTGTCTCGCTCACCCTCGCATGGCCCTCTCTTTCTCACTGCAGGGGGACATTCCTCAAACCTCAGCCTTTGACATGCAGTAAATCTGCCCGAGAGAGACCTACACTCTCCGGTCTGCCAAGACACCCCTCTGCCAAGCAAGACGTGCAGCTAAACACTACCGATTGATCAGTTATCAGGCTCATACTTTCTCCCCTCTGTTCTTCATAAGTGGCCTCAGCGTACAGGCCGTGGTCTGTAAAATATCCTACTAGGGCGTTTCATGTCTGCCAGAGGCAAAGCGCCATGGATCAAGGTGAGGTGAAGGAGCAACTGTGAAAAGGTGTTAATGGGACAAGAGGAGCTCCAAGCAGGCAACTCCCTCCCTTCCTGCCTCCCAGAGGAATGCATGACTCTGGCTTCTGACTATATAGCTCTTACACGCTGATATCTACCTCTCCCATTAAAAAAAAAAAAAAAGAGGGAAGAAAGTTATGAGGCCTTGGCAGCATTCCCTCTCTGCGTCTCTGCACACCTGGACTCAAAGTGCAACCACTCCTTGGGAGGAAGGATTCCTTGGACTGACCCGTGCAGCAGTGCGGAACATCAGGGATCACCTGCATGAATCTGTATCTCATTATTTTACATTTTTCTGGGCCGTTTAGAGGCCATACAGAGGGGTGTCTATGAGAGAAGGATATCAGTTGGCATGCAGGCAGGAGCCGGACGCAGGTGTTGTCCATAGAAGAATTTGTGAAGCGAATCGCTACCACTGTGCCAGTGCAGCATGGGATGTCTTTATTTGAATCCAACCGTTATTTATTATTACACTGTAAAACTTTGCAAGGTGGTTCAACTTAAAATTGTAGGTTTGCTTTATAAATGCTGCCTCAGGGGTGCCCACTGGCTCACCTGGCAGAGCAGGAACCTTATGGTCAAAGGCTTGCCGCAGTGGTCCTGGGTTCAGTTCTGGCTGTGGCCCTTTGCTGCATGTCCTCCCCTCTTTCTCTAAAAAATGGGCATCATATGTCTGGCCTGGCACCTTTTCCTCTAAGAACATCGCTAGCGATGGCTACAGTAATCTTGAGTCTCCCTATCTAGGCTAGCTGCGGATTCCAAATCCAAAAAGGGGAAAGTCTCAGGGGAAAATGAAGAATTTAATAGTGCGTGGACAAATTAATTTGCTTTTATCGGCAATGCTGCAAAGGTAATGTACCAAGTAATCATAAATAGCTCACTGCAGGATAGCCATTTTGTGCTAAAACATATTAATGAATGCTCATTTAGATCAATTAGTAATGTTGAAAGGCTAAATTTGACTTAAAAGGCTATGCTACCTTTATTATGAGGCTCAAATATGTTTTGCGGCTCCAGAGAGATTTTTATTCTGTCTGGAGCTTTTTTGATAGTAAAGGTTGGCGACTCCTGCGCTAGACTTTCCTATCTAATAAAGGCAAAAATACCACAAAATAATCTTTAAAAAAATGCTGCCGTAAGAATGCAAATATGGCAAGGTGAAACTCCAAACAAGAGTAGATCTGGGGTTCGTTTGTACTTTCACTTTTACTGACGAGCGTGTTAACAAACAGTAATTGACAGTCCTTCATACTATACCCTTAAGTCAGCTCGATTGTTGTGAGAATGTTTTTAAGAAAACATGTTCAGTAAAGTTAACATAATAAAAGACTTTCCTGTTTTGATTCACTCTCACTGCTCTCTGGAGCATCAGAACGTTAAAGACTAGCTGGTGGACATGGTGGAGCTAAGGAGACAAATATTTCCCTCAGGAGTTGGTTGAAAACAAAAACAGTTAAGAGTGAATATTGATCTTGCATTCATCAGGTGGCCAGAGACATGACTCATAATGAATCACAGTCGCCCTCTGTGTCTGCTTGATGAGCAAGTGATTGTTAACAATTTTGCTAGATGAACCTAAAGTGTGTATCAGTATTTTGGGTGACATGGTGGTAAGGTGGTCAGCATAGTTGCTTCACAGCAAGAGGGTTCCTGGTTCAAACCTCATGGTGGGGGAGCCCTTCTGTACAGAGTTTGTGTGTCAGTGTAGGTTTTCTCCAGGTACTCCAGCTTCCTCCCACAGTCCAAAGACATGCAGGTTAATTTGTGACTCAATATTGCCCGCATGTGTGATTGTAAGAAGGGGAATCATTGTTTCTTTGTACGTGTCAGCCCTGTGATAGTCTAGCGACCTGCCCAGGGTGTACCCCCGTCTCTCTTTTCCACTATCACCAAGTGGCCAAGTTATATTTTCAGAATTTGAAGAGCCACTTCTTCCTTTGTCACATGGGCCTTATGGCTGTGTCTGCTCCTGCCAAAGTCAGCTCTGTGTCTGAATCATGCAAAGGTAGACACTAATCTCCAGAGGCGTGGACTTGAGTCACATGACTTGGACTTGATTCAGACTTGAGTAAAAAATTTAATGACTCAACTTGACGTCATTAATGAACACTTGCAAGTTGACTTGGACTTTACCACCTGTGACATGTGACTTCACCTGGACTTGAGCCCTCTGACTTAAAGTTACTTGACATCTTCCTCCAACCCCCCAAAAATTGAAAAGTATGTTATGTAAAAAGTGTGCCACGAGTCAATTCATTTCCTGAATAAACTAATGTTAATGCTATTCATTCCCAGCAACTTGACACATAACTCCCCTAATGATCCACTTTGTTTGAACCAATCCGACAGCATCCAATCAAGTTGCAGGAGAAAACCACGAAGAATTAATATTACTGAACCCCAGCTGGATTTTGTTTGCATAAACAAAGTATGTGGTGGCCAACAAGGAAATAAATTGCAGTATGCAAAATGTGTGGGTAAAAACAAAAACTTTCAGCACACGTGTTTTAACAAATAAGGACACGTTTTAAATAATTCATGCTTTTTGTAAATTCAATACATAATTACTCTGTTGTTGAAATAGCAATGACATTTGGTAGAGCACATTATGACTTGTTCAGGACTCAGACTTGAAGTTTAAGACTGGAGATGTGACTTGGGACTCATCATTCTCTATTTGGGACTTGACTCAGGACTTGCCTGTCTTGCCTTGAGACTTGCTTGTGACATGCAAAACAATGACTCGGTCCTGTGCGTACTGTTCCTTTAATATGTACTGCAAGACACAGCAAGTTTCTATCATGTATGTTGTCTTTAACTACAAAAGAGAATGCTCTGTGGTGAGTTTTAACCCTCAAACAAAGCATGCTGGGAAGTCTGACGATACACTGATCATGTTTCAAACACTCAGCAGTGCAATCATGCAACTCATCATTTCTAGTCACGTGACTTCAAGTCAGAGCAACTCATGTTTGCTTGTCTGAGAGGCATCTGAGAACTTTTGAGTATTTGATAAGAGTTGTTTCTGCTAAACTGCTGGTTGATGATGTTTTACAGTGTACACAATACAGTCACACAAATCAGACAGCATTCTTTGAACCAGACCACAGCTCACATAAGCTCCTCTCCATTTCATGACCAAGACAAATCTCACTTGCTCGCTGTGGAATCTTCTGAATCCACACCCCAAACCACGAGCAGCAAGATGTATCGTGAAAATTTCTTTTTTTTACAGTGTAGGCCTGTATACCCAGCAATGGCACAGCACGTCTGGCAGTCATGCAGGGCACAACCACCAAAAAGCTCTGCTCTCTTGTTCCACCGCCAAGCCATAATAACAGCAATAAGGTTGGGGAGGCTCGTTAACCTTAATCTAGGAATTACACTGTGGCACCAGGGAGAGGACGTGTTGTGTTGTGTGCTTGTACATAGGAGCCGGAATTAGACATTCACCACAGAGGGAGGGGACTGCTGCTGCTTTGAACTACACAGAGTGAGAGTGGTGGTTCATGCAGTTCACACAGTGCCTTAAGGAGACTCACCTGGACTAAAATCACTTCATCACTGCTCACTGTTTGAAGCACAGAAGTCCTTTGCTCTTTTTATTAGGCTCTTCCTCCCCCGTGTGGTCAAAATGCATTACTGCACATATGCCTGGCACACACACTGTTATATGTGGGTTACAAAACCTCACAAAAATCTAAAGCTATATTATATATTGTGAAGAATTTTTCTTATCATGTAGAACATACTTTAAGAAAAATCATTTTATAGTGTGCCAACATCAGGAGAAAGCACGGGGACAATACAGTGGGTGCTGCTGCTCCTCAAAACGTCTGTGCACGTCCCAGATGAGCTGAACAGAGAACGATTAAAGCACACTAATGACATTAAATTACATCAAACGAATCTGTATTTAGACTGAACGACTAATTGTCATCATTCGGACTTTTAGCCTCAATTATTGCTCACTGAGGAGACAGAAACTGGCTCTGGCAGCCTGTTAATTAATTACCGGCGTTACTTATTAAATGTCTAACATGGGAGTTAAAATTAAAGTAAAACTCTAGTGATTTCTGAAGAAGTTAGACATACTTTTGGTTCCTATTTAGGGCAGACTGAAGTTCATGTTTGGAAAACTTAAAGGTCCAGTGTGTGAGATTTAGGGGGATTTACTGGCGTCAAGCAGTGAGCATTGCAGATTGCAAGCAGCTGAAAATTCTTCTGGTTAGAATTGGGTAACCTGTGAGTGTGTGACATGTGCTTCACTGTGTGTGTGAAGGGAAGCAGCTCTCTCAGGGTGTCATAGTGAAAATGGCAGGCGGTAAAGAGAGATGATAGTCAGCAGAATTAAGTGTTTAGATGAGCTCAGGGCTACTGTTCAAGGGCCATGTTTATTGTTTTGTGGTGAAGACTGCAATAAAGACACCCAAACGCCTCACCATCCTTCCTTCTGCAGAGTATTCCGGACTGCTAGAAGCTAGTTACAAGCTAATAACGAGCCAAGCTAAAATTATTAATAAGCCAGCGTGTTCCCAACTACGGTTTGGAGACGGTAAGCTGTCATGAAGAGAGGTAACAGTTGCTCAGAAGGGGGCTAACCAGGAGCTAAATTATCCACAGATGTCTCTTCCTCTCCAAAACAAATGGACCAGGTGATTAAAACTGGTAAAAACACTGAATAAGGCAGTTTCACGTTACAGATCAGTGTTTCTATGATGCTATTTGGCTCGTTGGAGACAGGCCACCAGCCCAGCACCTGCTTATATGTGCTCACCTTCTTCTTTTTCTCTGATAACTAAAGATCCAGACGTTCAGGAGGTTTCTACCGGGAGTTGAATTATCTGCAGAGGTCTCTTCCTCGCCAAAACAAAATGGACATAATGATTTAAACCAGTAAAAACACTGAATAAAGCAGTTTCAAGTTACAAAGACAATGTTTTTCAGAGGACCCACTCCCTATGTAGATGTTAATGAGTCATTTTAAGGTAATGTAAAGACTACAATTCTTATTTTCAGGTGATTATACACTTAAAAAAACAACAACATATTAATAATGCTATATTCCATTTAGCCTATATATTCCTCTAAATCTTACACACTTAACCTTTAATTCTAGAGGGGAAAAAATGTGTCAGTGGCTCACAGCAAGTGGGTTCCTATTTGAACCCAGGGTGGGTAAGCCCTTCTGTGCGAAGTTTACATGTTCTCTCTGCGTCAGTCCAACTTCCTCCCACAGTCCAAAGACATGCAGGTTTACTGGTGATGCAAAATTGGCCATAGGTGTGAATGTGAGTGTGAGTGTGAATGATTGTCTGTCTCTATGTGTCAGCGTCTGGTGATGTGTACAGGATGTACCCTTACTCTTGCCCTATGTCAGGTGGGATAGGCTCCAGCTCCATGAATATATAGATATATATATATGTGTGTGTGTGTGTGTGTGTGTGTGTGTGTGTGTGGGAAGGTTACTTTTGAAATGTAATGGAATACAGAGTACCAGCTACCCTATTAAAGCCTGCATTAAGTAACTAACTGTAAAACTGACATTTCCTCGAAGTAGGCGTCCTTTTGTTCATTTTGACTGACAGAAACAAACAAGGGAAATAAAGGAGGTGAAAATGAGCGTTGCACCATGCAGGGTTTTTCCTTACCCCCCTCCTCCTCCTGACACCTCCTCCGTCTAGAACTTTGTAGCATTGGCATGTACACGCCCATTCAGTCAGTGTAACAGTAATTTAAGGCTGTGCCGACACTGTTAGAGTTCATTTCCGCAGAGGATATTAAGAAAGAAGACAAAGAAGAAAAAGCAGGCTGGTAAGTTGACAGCAAGAATTTTCTTTAAGTCTTTTCTCAGAATAAGTACGGCATATTAAGGCCAGGTCTGATTTAAACTGTGAGGCTGATCTGGACAAATCAAAAATGAGTCAACCTTTTAACTCACCAATGAGCTGTGACTTGAATATGAGCAATTAATTAATAAATGAGAAGATGCAAATCTCAGAAAAGTCATAATTGAGAGGAAAATGTACTTTTAATACCTTGCGTGATGCTCCTAATGTACTTTTGTTGAAAAAATAGTGGACAAAATAATAGAAACACCTGTAACACCTAACTATAAAACATTTCAACAGCACCACAAACCACATCCTCCAAAATGATAAACCGGCTGAAGCAAGAATACAGATTGTCTATTGTATTGTATTAGACTTAGTTTTAGCTAGGTGTACCTAATAAAATGGCAAAAGAACATTGACACTGACGTCACGTTTGTTCTTCCACAGGCAGATATGTTGACCTCAACCACAGTTGCTGTAACAGGGACCTCTGGTCCGAACTCCTCGGCCAGTAATGGCACAACCTTCCTTGACTCTGAGTTCCGTTACATCCTCTTCCCCGTCGTCTATGGCATCATCTTCATCCTGGGCCTCCTCGCCAACATCTACGTGCTGTTCGTGCTGCGCTGCCTCCGCCAAGCCAAGGCCATGGGCGAAATCCGCATCTACATGACAAACTTGACCATCGCTGATCTGCTTTTTGTCCTCGCCCTCCCCCCTTGGATTGGCTATTACAGTCGGCATGGCAATTGGGTCTACACGGATTTCATGTGCCGGCTGACTGGCTCGTTGTTCTTCATCAACACCTACTGCTCCATCCTCTTCCTCGGGGCCATCAGCGTCAACAGGTACTGGGCGGTCACCCAGCCTTTGGATGCAGCTTCCTCAGACCACAGACGTCGTGGGATTATCATAAGCGTTGTCATCTGGACGTTGACTGTAGCGATGGCTATTCCATCTCTGGCATCTCCAGGGACCAACACCGACGAGAACGATGTCACTCACTGTTTCGAGGGGTACCAGAATGAATCCGATACCCAGAAGAGAACAGTAGCTGCCACTCATTTTGCAATTATCGGCATGTTTTTTGTCGTCTTCTTTCTGGTCGTGGTGTGTAATCTCCTCATTGCTCGAGCGCTACTCTCTCAAAGTGCTCCTCAGTCAGAGTTAAAGTCTGCAACGATCATATCCAGAAAGTCCACCAGGACCGTGTCCACCTCAACCAAAAAGCCAAGGGGGATGAAACGTAGAGCTCTGCGGATGCTGTTAGCAGTAGTGGGCGTGTTTGTGCTGTGCTTCCTGCCCCACCATGTAATTCAAGGCCTCTGGACATTGGCGGTGTTGCAGATCGGAGAGGGCTGGGGCCACGTCGGGTGGAGCCAGAAGACTCTTCAGGCGCTCAATGATGCACATCAGATCACTCTGCTTCTCATGGGCCTCAACTGCATTTTGGATCCTGTAGTTTATTATTTTGCCACAAGGAAGTTTCGAGGGTTCATCATGGCCCATATTAAAAAGATGGCAAAGGGCGATGGGTGCTCGCAGACAGTCACCTCGCAGCTCTCCATGGACAGCAGGAATCAGAGCCATAGACTCCAGAGCGAGCACCCGCAGCCCGAAGAGGACTGATTTGAACATAGATGCGTGTGTAGAAGACTTTCATGTTGCCACTGATTCAAGATAACATACAGTATTAAGTTGCACCTAAAGAACTAAAGCTTTAGTGTATATGTGGTATGAGCGGCTGAACACCCTCAGTTTGACGTGGTTTCACAAACATTATCTTGACCTTTTATCACGTCCTACTGTCGAAGCTGCGGTCTGAATTGCAGCACTCCCTCTGCTCTTCCTGCGTGAAGTACAAGCTGAAAGCAGAAGTTTTGCAAGCAGAAGTACATAAACAAATCAATTACAGCTCTGAAATTTTCCGCAGGAGGACACTTTCTCACTTTACTCTATGAAATGAACGAATGAAATGAATGAAATGAACTGAGATGAGATGAGACACCGGACGTATTATTCAAATCCTCCCACAGGTGTTGTTCTGCACGAAGTGGGGCACTAGAAGTAAAGCATGATACACGTACATACAGAGCCCAGTTGTGTTGTTTGCGGTGTTTAAAGTGGAGCCTCTCACTAGATTGTGCACACCCTCCAACTTAGTGGGTGTACTTGCTTTGCCAGACGTTATATCAGTAAAATATGTGATGAGATTGTCTCACATCAGATAACTTTCAGGTTTTTTAGCTTTGCCTGGACACGTTTTATCCAGTATTGTGAAACCAGGGAACAGAAGTAATAAAGTGTGAGCTACGTTTCCCCTCAGGCATCCAATATTGTGACACTGCCTATATGTCACATGGTAAAACTCCCATGACTCACCGTGACAAAGGAACACACTTATTATTATTCACCTATTATGAGGCCTATATGTAATATATTGTATTTTTTTTTTATATTCTATCAGATTGAAGAGGTATTTTTCATTCAGTGGAGCAGCTTTGGTTGTATTTTATTTTGCTCAGAAGTCTGTGTAATGTTATTTTGATTTTCAAAATGAAAAATATGCTGTTTTTTTATTCCATATAAACAACTGTTGTAATTAGAATTTGATTTATGTCTTTCATGTGCAGTATTGTGATGATTAAAGTACATTAAAAAATCTGTGTTTGACATATCTATCAATCTGTGTACACACACAAGCGCAAATACACACACACACACACACACACACACACACAACAGAACATGTGGTTTAAAGCAAAGACTTACAGCAATTTATTGGTTTTATTAAAATGTACAAACAGAGAAGGAAGTGCCTCTTGCTGTTTGGTGGGAAGCTTTTTACCTAGGTAGAACTACAGGGGCCATATTCACAAAGCTTCCTCGTACAAAGAGTTGCTCCTGGTGACAAACTTCTAAGAAATTCGTCATGATGTTTTGTCAGTGAACCTTGTGAGTTGTAATGGAGCCACATTATGTACCGTTACCTTTGCTAAATGTTGCTGTTGCCCCTGCTTTTATATGAGTAGAGGAAAAGTCCGCTAGCCACTAGGCTAATTTTTACAATGTAAAATGCCATAGGCTTGTGCTAAAAACATTAGCATGTTGTATTTGTGGGGAAAATGTGTCCAGATAAGGACAAGTGTTTGCTTGTGAATGCTGCGAGTTATAGTGAAGCTGATTTGTGTACTTGTGTTTGAAATTGTCTCTTTTAAGCCATTTTTAATGTGTGTTTTGAATCAACTAAACTTTACAGCACTTCACAGAAACCCTGCTGCTGACTTGTGTTTTGGAGGTGTAACTGCAAAGTGACACAGACACACCACCACACAAGTATAAATGCTCACAACAGCGTAGGGGACGTGCGTAGGCTACGGTGTAGGATCTGCAGCAAGACTCCTTACTAAAAAGATTTTAGGCTAAGTTAGGAGCTCTCTGATAGTATTCTCCAAATGTTTGTGAATACGGCCTCAGATCTTCATGCTATCCACATTCAGATTGTGTTCAACATATTGTATATATTATATTATATGGCAAACCTCATCTATCAGGTTAAAGGCTGAGATGCTATAGATACAGAGACAGATATTCTGCGGCCTAACAACATGCTTTGTCATTTTAATGCACAACTCCACCCTCCCATCATGACAGACTTGAGTACACATTGTCCACAGTGGCATTGCTGGGGTCCAGATCAGTGTAGTCTTGGCTGGTGTTCGTGTAATTCATGTACACATCTCCGTCCATTTCAGTCTGTTGCACACCTCCCCTGGTGTGCAGAAAAATGTGAGCAGACTGTCAACATACACAGCTCATGGCATGTGAACAAATTACACACACCAATATGAATATATATTTTCAAGGGACTTACTTTGATGACTTTTCAGGTCCAGGAAAACCTTTAGGAGAACAAAGAAATTAAAATAATCCACAGAACATTTTATTAGAATTTGACCTCAACAGGAAATGCTCTTCTTTACCTTTAGCCGCAGTATTGGAGGAAGTCTGTGTGGGACCAAATCTTTGCCAGCCCAGCCAAAAGAGAATAGCAAAGTTGATGATCAAGGCCAGGAGAGAAAGGAAAAAGGCAGCTACTCCTAAATTCTCAGCAGCTGTTGTGAGTCGGGGAAACAGAACAGAATGGCAGGAGAAAGGCTTTAGTTTTCGTTGAAAAGACAAAAAGTGCATTCTATTTTTGTGCATAACAAACACAAACATTGTCTTTGCTTACTGTTCAAATATCAGACAATATTAGCATACTTAAGATATATACATGTGCATATGTTGGCATAAAAAATAATGCAGATGATACCTATGTTTGAGGCAATTTAGAGGGAGTGCTGTTGTATTATTCGTCCACTAACCCTTTCCAACTAGTCCAGACACAGGGTCCAGATTCCTCTTTTCAGAGTTTCCTCTTTTCATTAGTTTAAAGTCCCACAGTTAAATATAGTCAGCGTCATACTTGCATTTGGCCATGTCTCAAACTAGTTTGCTGTCTCTGTCCAGTAGCTGTCATATAGTCACTTGCTCTACAGCGGAAAACAGCTCTTCAAAATAAAAGCTCTGTGCTGGAAATTTACTGTATTTAGAAATAAAATGTGGGTTTTTTTTTACAAACTTGACACATTTGTGAGTCACTTGTGGTCCATTCAGAATGAGCCTGTAACCCACTGAACTAGAGGTCACTGACAAATTTCCACTCAGTACATATCACAGTTCTTTACCAATAAAATTTAACCCTGCGATAACTGTTAATCTGACCACTTGGGAGCAATGGGAACACGCTGTAAAGCACTGATATATTATCACCTTTTAAAGGAATATTACACCCACAAATTGATCATTTGTGTATCAATTACTCATCCCATGTTACACTGAATTCATGTGGAAAACTTTGTTTTTCTTGCGTGCCTCCATGGTGAACAAAGAATCAAAAAAAGGCTACATTTTTTGATGAACTGAAATAAAGGCGGGCCGCATTTAATACCAGCAAAACTGAGTATATGATGGGATAAATAAGAATGGATTTTACTGGACAAGTTGTGTGAGAGTTTGTAAATAGATATTATAGTATAGTTTTGCTGTTTTCAAACATGGCCCCCCTGTCCTTCAGTTCTTCAAGAATTGTCTCCATTTTTGGATTCTTCGTTTAAAGTTGAGGCGTGCGAAAATAACCAATGTTTTCTTCATGAATTCAAAGTTAACACGGGGTGAGTAGTTGATATACAAATGATTGATCTGAGGGCGAAGTATTCCTTAAAGTTTATCTGGTGAATGTGTTAGCAAACAGTTGCCTATGTACTCATCCAGCAGCAGATATGGAGCAACGTATCATTCATTTGGAGATCATGTTTCTGTCTCTAAATGTCAGTCCAATATTTACTCTTCTTCTCTATCTGTTTTTGATCTCCGTTGACTCAAATCCAATACAGTTTTTGTCAAATTCAGCAAATATCTCCCTGCAGTCCTGTGGCTGTCTGTTCTCTGTGTGTGGGAGAGCACTGAAAAAAAACCTAACACTGTAGATGGGAAATACACAAAAAGGCTCAGACTGAACCACACAACACTATTGCGGGTACTTTCACATCCTCTTCCACAAGGGAGCTACAGCGTGATAGTAATGAAACATAAATACCATTAGAGATATTACTGGAGCTTCTGAGGGAGCACTGACAGGACAAATAAGAACAGAACAAAAATCTGAAAGACACATTAAAGATTCTCAGAGCTGAGGGAAACTGCAGAGTCAAAACAGAGCACCAACCTGTTGCTTGCATGGAGATGATATAGACTTGGTGGTCAGGGCTCGTCACGTTCTTCTGAGTTAACTGGCTCTTGGCACAGCAGCGGTAAAGCCCGCTCTGCTCTGGCTTGGTAAGAGTCAGATGCCTACTGTAGCCCACTTCTTGCCAGGTCTTATTTTGCAGGTGTTTCCAGGTCCACATGACGGTGTCTGGCATGGCGTAAGCGCTGCAGTACAGGTCGACTCTTTGACCTGCTGCAACTGGGTAGTCTGGTGTGGCCACAACTTGCAGAGGAGAAAGCTTTTCTGGGGAGGAACATGGGTGGGGTGGAGGATGAGGAGGACACAGAATGAAGGATGATGGATAGAGGAGGGAGAGAGAGATACATTTTCGGCGTCATCAGTGACATAGTTCTAGAAATGCCATTGGCTGTTTGGTGGTTGGTCTGTTCACTACAGTGGTCCAGACTGAAATATCTCAGCAACTATAGGATCTAATGTCATTAAAACTTGTACAGATATCATGTTCCCCAGGGACGAGTCCTGATGACTTTGGTGATCTGCTGACTTCCCATCTAGTGGCATCATCAGGTCAAAGTTAAAAATGCCCAGTACTTTGATTAACGACCAAATACTTGCAATATTAATTTAATAATAATGGCATTCCTATAAGACCAATAATCTATGTTTTGTATTTAATACTAATGAGCAAATGTTAGCATGCTAACATGCTAAACCAAGATGGTGACCAAGGTATACATCACAGAGCTGAGAAGTTGGAGGAGCTATTTGATTTTAGAAGTAAAAGTCTCATTCATTTTTCCCATAGAGAATGTTACATGGCTCACAGTTGGATCAGAACTCTCCTGATTAAATTATCTGTACAAAACAACATAAAGAACTCTGTCAGAAAATATGTGGTTCTTTGATTAAAAGTTGCATGTACAAGCCTGTGAATATAAAAAGTAAGACATTAACTAAGACTCCCAAGTAGCTTTAATTCTTATTGATAATTCTTAATAAAAGGAATGTGTCGTTTCCTGTTTTAGTTTGTTTTGGAGCCACAACGTAACATTATGCAACATGACATCTCACAGGGAACATTGGCTCTAATCAGTATTACTCTGCAGTTGATTCAGTGTGTTTGGAGCACAAGCTTAAGAGTGCAGTAACCACAGTACACTCCTTTGTCATCTGGGGAGAAAGTATCAGACTCTCTGAAGAAATCACAGAGTTTTGTGAGTTGTGGAGTTAGGAGAAATGTTCTGAAATGCTGTTCTGAAATTTCTTAATTATTTGTGCCCTCTTGTTCATTCAGCAAAGGCATTCATCCGTAACCGTCACCAGACTATCGCAGGGCTGACACATAGAGACAGACAATCATTCACACTCACATTCACACCTACGGCCGATTAAGAGTCTTCCGCATGTCTTTGGATGGTGAGAGGAAGCCGAGTACCTGGAGAAAACCCACGCTGACATGGGGACATGCAAACTCCACAGGAACCCTCTTGCTGTGAGGCGACAGTGCTAACCACTGCACCGTATTTGAATCAACAGAGATGTCAGCTAATACGACACAAGTATTTCCACGTGTTTTCCTGTACCCCTCTCTGACTGGTCTCGACTTGCCTCAGTTCCAGTCATTAAAGATACAAAATTACAACACTGCTGTCTTCTTCAGTGACAATTAACTGCTCAAATTTGTGAGTTATTCGAGGCTAAAGGCGCCTATGTTTGGTATTGGTAGGTCACGCGTAGCATTTGGTGGGACATTGCCTCTTTGAGCCCATGCTTAGGAACGGTCTTGAAGGCTGTTACACTACACCAAAATTACAAACAAAACATGATTTCTCCAAAATCACACAGCATAAACCTATATCACTGTCCTGTGCTTCTGCGTTCAGTACTACTGGAGATATCTTTTGAGAAAAAACTGAAATGGGGAAAAGCATTTCTAGAACCAGTGACCTCTTCTACCTGTTAAACATTAGCATATTAGCATTGGCATTGTGATGTAGCATTAGCTCCAGTTACTGCAATGTAGCCTACATACTCACAGAGCTGCCAGTGTTTGCTGTAGACTCTTAGTCTCATTTTTAAATATTTAATTTAATTGAAATGACTAAAGAATCACATCCTGTATTACCTTCCACAGTCACTGCATTTGTAGTTGTAGAAATTTCCGTGGTAAATAAATGGATTGGTGGCCATGTTGTTATTAGGGATTTCACTGTAAAGACAACAAGGAGCACAAATAAATGTTGACAGTATATTTGAAAGCACATCCTGGATTCTGTTATTACATTCACCAATAAAAAATGGTCTTACCTGTGCTCTCACACAAAATGAACAGGAGGAAAAAGCTGAGCAGCATGTTGTTTTGAGATGAACAAAAAGCAAAAGCCACTCTCACTTCAGGTAAACAGGTACAAGAGTGAATCAAATGTAATAATCAAAGCACAGGTGAGAATGGAGGAAGTATCAGATTGGGAAACTAAAAGAAAAGGAAGTTTCAAGTTCCTTCTTCCTGTTACAATTCTGCAGAATTAATAAATAACATACTCAGTTTGATATACTTGGCAAGCAGCAGAGTGCAATGTGTCCGTCTCTTGTACCTTGTTATTGGAAATCTTGGTATAGCATTTAAAACAACAGGCAGAAAAAAGTCAAAACAGGAAAAAGGAAAAACTATGAATACATAAAAACACAGAGCCCTAGCTGAGCAAAACCAAAGAATAAGAGCAACACAAATGAGCACTGAGCGAATCATAATTAAAGCTATAATCTCACCCATGAGAGCCTTCAGTTTGTAACATTTAAAATCCGTCAATCAATGTATGACCCGCAGGAAAAGCAGTTAACCAGACTCCACAGAACTTTTAATGGTTTTTTAAATTTCAGAGCTGGCGGGCAAGTCTATCAGACTCTCGACACACTTGGTTTTAAACGTTTCATATCTGCGACAGTGGTCACCTTCAGGCTCAGGCTGCGATGACAGCGCAGATTGTCGGACAGTTTGACACCAGACCTCTCACCTGAGGCGAACGCTCAGTGGCTGCCAGAGCGGGTCAGGAAAAGCGAGTGGATTTTAGATGGTACTGCAAAAAGCACAGAAATTAAAGAACAATATATCAGACTGTTTTAAGCTCCTACTTCATGATTTAGTTCTATTAAATTATATTATTGTTAGATGTTCCTGTTACGCTCATAATAACATATGGCTACTCACATTTATTGTGTGGACAACACTACAATAAATTTTGTCCCCAGATGTGAGGTGGGTCACAATGTCACTATGCCAACAGCTTTACTTTGTCCCTTATAGTTGTGTCCTTCAAATGCAGGAAGTGGTTTCTCTTGCTTCATAAAACTGTTGCTTAAACAAACCAACAGATGTTGTTTGTCACTGCAGAACAAACCCATGTAGGGAGACAGGGAACAGCTTCAAAACACAAAGTGCTGACAGGTAAAAATAAAACTTTTACAGAAGTAGATGCAGTAATACCACATAAGTAAAAGACGCAACTGAAAGCCAAAGTGATGCAAGTACAGAAGTTATACGAGCAAAACATGTCAAACCTGAAGTAAAATCAAGTGGGCATTCTTGAGCAAACTTTATCTGAATTCTACCAAACTACTTCAGTAGATGTCACACTTAGTAACACTTCAAGATGTCTTAATGATGAGCAACAGGAATTCATGATACATCCTGCATCAATGCATTACTTCAGCATGTCTTTGTACCCTTATCATGAATCATACATTTATGATTTATGACAATGGTTACAGTATATAGTTATAGTATGGTAACTATTATAGGCCGGTGGTTCTCAAATGGTGTGCCATGGCACACTGGTGTGCCAGGGGAGTCTGTGATAACCACACATTATTACTGCAATATTCAACTGGGCCTACACAGAAAGTTATGTATGAATTTTTAATAGACTGTGAGACAACCCACACTGACATGGGGAGAACATGCAAACTCTGCACAGAAGAGCTCCCACACCCAGGATCGAACCAGGAACCCTCTTGCTGTGAGGCGACAGCGCTAACCACCACACCACCGTGCCGCCCAATTCTCTTATTTGTTGTCTATTATTTATTATTGTGAGGATTGGATGGTTGAATGTACGGAGGATGTGATTTTTACTGTCAGCACCTCACAGGAGTAGCATTCCTAATTTTGTTGTGTTCTTTTAATGATGTCTAGCCCATTTTTGGGAGATTTCTTTTATTTATTTATTTTTTTTTACTGTATGTCCCTTTTTAATGTGCATGTGTTAATATTAAAGCCAAGGTGCTACTGACTAGCTAACTGACTGGATGCCCATTAACATTATAACTCCTATTGTGTGTATTTATTATTATTATTTTGTAGATTTCAAGCACTTTTCTTTTTTGAAGTGTATTTTTATTTATGTATTTGTATTATATAATACAGACAAGAAGGAAAAAGGCAGAGACAAACATTGAAAAAGTCAATTTCTGTTAATATGTTAATGTTACATGTTGTGCATTGCATTTCAAATAAAAGTCCAAAAAAATAAGTCCAAGGTCCATTTTTGGTATTTTTGGTACTCACTATAGGGGGCTGGTTTACTCCAGAAACATACATACTGTTTATGTGTATGTTGAGGAGCTGCTGTATCAAAATGAGTTATCCTCCCCCAGAAATTAGGGTTACGATATGTTTCTTTTATGATTCCAATCCATTCCTCTTTTGCTGTGGCTCAGCATTTAAATAACCTTTATCAGATTTGATGGTTTAGTCACAGACTTTCCCAAAAAGTGTTGTGCTTTTCTTTCACAAATGTAGGAATGAAACTGAAATTTTGAAATTTATCTTGCCTGGCCGGGCAGCTCTCTGGGTGCTCAGCACCCCTAAACCTCTGATCCTAGAATCGCCCCTGATATGGTGACAATAAAAGGCCTTCTGATTTTGATTCTGGCCCTGAAGCAGGAATTGTCTTCATTTTTCAGTGGGCTCATAACTATCATAGTAGCCAAGTAGCCAAGGTTTGTAGTTTTAAATGACTCTTCTTTGTGGTGCCCACAATTGGTGCCACAAATCGTCTGACAACTTACTTTTACAGTTTGGCCTTTCCTGACAGTTGATAGACTTAATGTGTGTTTGGGAGTGTATGTATTTGCAGCCATGTGTATATGTTTGCATGCTTATAGCTATATATGCGTATTGGTGTAGGCGTGTGTATATGCTTATGTTTTATTAGTATCACTTCATTGCTCTACAAATAAAGTTACTATTATTGTTAGTATTGTGCTCTTATATTAACAACAAAAAACAGAATTATGTCTTTAGTTGCCATGATACACTACAAAAACACACAAACAGCATTTAGTTTCATTTCCACATGGTCAGTGTTAAATTTGTACACTGAAGTTCTTCCAGAGAAGTCACACAAGTTGCATTATTAAAGGGCTTTGACACTTAATGACTTTAGAACAGCATCAAATGTGTTGTTGTGATATTTTTAGAGTGTGATCGATTTCACGCTGATATTATTTGCACCCCTAGTTCCTGAAATGTTTTTTTCTTTTGCAGTAAAAGAGAGCGATACCCTGCGCCCATCTGTGACTTCCTCTTAATGAAGTTATGTACACCAGAGGGGACAGAGGAACCTCTCTTTCTCTCTCTTTCCCTCTGAGAGAAAGATAGATGGTGATACCGTATAATTATCTATGTCTGCCCTCATGTGTGTGTACGATGTGTGTGTATGAGTGTGTGTGCATGTGTGTGGGTCTTTTCCCCAAGTCATTATTCTTCATTATTCTTCTATTATTCATTACTCATTCATTATTCTGCCTGTACCGCTGGCTACAGTCATGCCTGTTGGTTCGCACTGCAGACACCACTGTGGCCCTCCTGCCAATAGATGACAGCAGAACAATGGGACAACTTATGTGTGATGTGTGCATGTGCATACATGTAATGTTATCACGCATGTTTATGCTTGTTTTTATTGACTTGGACAAATGTAAATAGCATAATTCATGTCCTACATTATTGACTACCTCTATGAATATTGACTGTATTGATCTCTAGGGGGCAGCGTCCGCCCAGTGGATGGAGAAGCTAATTTGAGAGCAGATAATGAGTAGTGGTGAGCAAAAGTGAAGGAGAAAAGATTTCCTTTGAACTAAGCAGCTCTTACGATCAATATTTGACAGTTTTCCTTTGATAAATAATGTCAGACAAAAACACATGAATATGTATTTCCCCAATAAGTGTGTTAGACCACCATCTACAGTAACATCCAGCTGTTTTGCTCTTTCAGGTGTGCAAAGAGAAAATAAAAATTAGAAGCAGAAATCCTGATTTCACTGTAGGGGGTACACGCAGCACAGAAACAACACACCATGTACATTTTCAGAGGTATATTAAACAAAATAAATAAATAAATGATTAAAAATAAACAGCTGTGATTTGATTATAAATAATTTTAGTCAATACAAAAATCCAAGGTGTGAAATTTGATTTGTACATCAGTTTTGGGAGGAGGTTTGATGGAAGATTTATTGCTTGTGGAGGGAAAAAAATATGTTACAACAAATCTGGTGAACAGCAGGCACTGTGGTTTACTGCTCACGACTGACAATTACTGTTTAATGACCAATTCTGAAATGCAGTGTAACAGCAGCAGAAGTAAAAGAGAACTAAATATAAAGTCAGGGTGTCGACAGGTATCAGACACTTAACTTTCATGATTTTAAGACCTTCTCAAGATCATTTTTAACCAAATTTAAGACAAATCTTTGGACAAATTATCTTTTTTTATTCAAGCATTGGAGGTAAGTGTAAATCTAGTATATTTAGTTCCATGCAGAGGTAGGTTTTATATGTGAATATGGTTATTAGAGTGAACTAGGTTAATCTTTATCTTGCCAACAGGTAAGCGCAAGTATAATGTAAAGTAAGAGGTTTGGTGGTAGGCGTAAATATTTGCAACATCAGAAATGTGGACTTTCATGCAGAAGAGCTTGACACATTTTGAGAAAAACATAAAATATAAGACTGGTAAATAAAATTAGATCAAATGTCTGTGGCTATTAAGATAGCACAAATTCAAGTTATATTTAATATTCATTTAATAAATATATACAATATTTATACAATTTAAGACATTTTAAGACTTTTTACGGACCTGCAGGCACCCTGGAAGTCAGCAAACAGACACATAAAAATCTACACAAATATTCCAACATAAGCTAAACCTGTAGCAGCAAGAACCCCAGAGTGTGGGTACATTTTATCCTTTATGGATTAAACGTTTAATTTTCTTTTTTATTGTTAAAAAAACCTTCTAATTTCTTGTCCAGCACTGTCTGTACACTTTAAAAACTGTACCCCCCCCAGTTTAAAAGGCTCTTACACAGTAGATGTATGAGATCTGATGTATGTTAAATATGCTACATGAATGTCACCCTTTTTTTATTACTGTTTGCTTTGTACTGTTTTGTAATATGTCTGATTTATTTTCTATTCTTGTGTGTTAAATATAAAGAAATTACAATAAAATAAAATTACAATAAAACTGTTAATAATAAAAAAAGAACATTAATTTATTCGTTTTATTTGCCTGAAGAGAAAAGGGTTATTTTTCCTTTCAAAATCTAGTGTTGCTTTAAACCTGCAATATTTATTTTGGCCACTTGGTGGCAGCGGAAACAAGCTGTAAACCGTACATTGACATATCATGACCTTTTATGCTAATATGGCGAGCTAGTTAGCAAACGGCTGCTTTGTATGCATCCAGAAGTTAAGCAACAGCATTAGCATTCACTTGGAGTCATGTTTCTGGTCACCTGATAAATGTAAGTACAATATTAACTCTCTTTTAGTTCTGTTTTTGTCTCTTAGCCCTTTAGCTGCTAATATGCTAACCAGCTAGCGTTAGCCGCTAACTGTCTGCCGGGCTTTGTACAGGCGCTGTAGAACTCGCGCATGCGTACTATAAAACGGTGCTATGATTGTGGTGAGCGTCAACGTTGTCATATGATTCAGTGTACATACTGAGATAAATATGAGATAAATATTATAGCTACTTCAAATGTAAAGACAGACAGTGAGTCTGCAAATCACACAGCAACAGTAACGAACAGGTACACCTTGCTAGTACCGGGTTGGACGCCATTTTGCCTTCAGAACTGCCTCAATTTTTTGTGGCATAGATTCAACAAGGTGCTGGAAACATTCCTCAGAGATCTTGGTCCATATTGACATGATAGCATCACACAGTTGCTGCAGATTTGTCAGCTGCACATCCATGATGTGAATCTCCCGTTCCACCACATCCCAAAGGTGCTCTATTGGATTGAGATCTGGTGACTGTGGAGG